>NC_034597.1:17388301-17420811 GCF_900095145.1 Mus pahari | reverse complement strand
TTTGACTGCAGCCTGGTCTACTGCATGTATTCTAGGACAGCCAAGGCCACATAGAGAAACCCTGTCTTGAAAAAACAAAGACAGAAAGAGAGAGGAGGGAGGGAGAGAGAGAGAGAGAGAGAGAGAGAGAGAGAGAGAGAGAGAGAGAGAGAGAGAGAGAGAGAGAGAGAGAGAGAGAGAATGAGGGATAGCCCAAACCTGGGTTTCACATTGGAGAAACTGGATGCCTTTGCATTTTCTTCATAGGTCTATCTAGCACTTTTGTATTTGCTCGATGTGTAGGAGGGAGGCAAGAAAACCTACAATGTTAGTCGTTTTCTACAATCAGGGTACAGAATACACACACCTCATGGCTGCATCATATTAACTCATCTGGATGAGTTGATGTTGAAGTCCTCTTTGTTCTCAAATAATTTTCTGCAGATGTGTAAGCAGTTTGCTGCCTCGTTGCAGGTAGAAGGGCTGATCTTCCTGCTTTACCCCCCAGCAACCTGGTTTGAATCTGCAGGTCTGTCTGTCCTAGCTGGGTTGACTCAAACCTGTCCTTCCAGTGCTCTAGAAGCCAAGGTAAGGACTTCAGAAATCAGGTGTTCAAGGCCAATCTTGGTGACACACAAATTTCAAGCCTTGGCTGCTTAAAAGCTCAAAGAGATTAGCTATTAATTATTAATATAATTGGACTGACAAGATGGCTCAACAGGTAAGAGCACTGACTGCTCCTCTGAAGGTCCTGAGTTCAAACCGAGCAACCACATGGTGCCTCACAACCACCCTTAATGAGATCTGACGCCCTCTTCTGGTGAGTCTGAAGTCAACTACAGTATACTTATGTATAATAATAAATAAATCTTTGGGCCAGAGCAAGCAGGGACTGAGCGAGCAGAGTTGACTGGAGTAAGCAGAGGTCCTAAAAATTCAATTCCCAACAACCACATGAAGGCTCACAACCATTTGCACAGCTACAGTGTACTCATATACATAAAATAAATCAATCTTTTAAAAATATATATATTAATATGATAATTCACTATTAGCTATCTACCTATAAAGTTGACCTTTAAGAGGAGAATGAGTGAGGGAGGGCCTTGAAGACCCTCATTGCTGCTTAGTACAGTGGGGCTCAGGTCGAGTGCTCTCCACACCACCCCACTTCCACTTTGGCCAAACCAACCGCACCCTTGAATTTCTCCAAAATTTTCCTGCCATCAAGGTTCCAGCATTTGAGGGTGATGACGGATTCTGTGTGTTTGAGAGCAATGTCATCGCCTACTATGTAAGCAATAAGTTTTGGGGGAGTACGCCAGAGGCAGCAGCTCAGGAGGTGCAGGGAGTGAGCTTTGCTGACAGTGATACCATTCCTCCAGCTAGCACCTGGGCATTATGTACCACAGCAAACAGGCCACGGAAGATGCAAAAGAGGAGGCAAAGTGAATCCTGGGGCTGCTGACACTCCCTTGAAGACTCAGGCTTTTCTGGTGGGTGAGCGAGTGACGCTGGCTGATAGCACAGTTGTCTGTGCCCAGTTGTGGCTCTAGATACAGATCTTAGAGCCTTCTTTTCTCCAGTCCTTCCCCAGTACCAACCGATGGTTCCTTACCTGCATTAACCAGCCCCAGTTCAGGACCATCTTGGGAGAGGAGAAGCTGTGTGAGAAAATGGCCCAGTTTGATGCTAAGAAGTTTGCAGAGAACCAGCCTAGAAAGGATACTCCAAGCAAAGAAAAGGGTTCACAAGAAGAGAAACAGAAGCCCCAGGCTGAGCAGAAAGAGGAAAAGAGGCAGCTGCCCAGCTCCGAGAAGGAGATAGATGAGTGTGAGCAGGCAGTGGATGCTGAGCTCAAGTCCAGGGACCCTTTTGCTCGTCTGCCCAAGAGTACCTTTGTGTTGGATGAGTTTAAGCGTAAGGACTCCATTGAGGACACCCTCTCTGTGGCAGTGCCATATTGTTGGGAGCACTTTGATAAGCGTGGCTGGTCCCTGTGGTATGCTGAGTACCGCTTCCCTGAAGAGCTCACCCAGAACTTCATGAGTTGCAACCCCATCACTGGAATGCTCCAGTGATTGGACAAGCTGAGGAAGAATGCCTTTGCTAGTGTTATTCTCTTTGGAACCAACGACAGCAGCTCCATCTCTGGCGTTGGGGTCTTCCGAGGCCAAGAGCTCACCTTTCTGCTGAGTCCAGATTGGCTGGTGGACTATGAGTCGTATCCATGGCAGAAACTGGATCCTGGGAGTGAGGAGACCCAGACCCTGGCTCGAGAGTACTTTTCCTGGGAGGGGGCCTTCCGGTACGTGGGCAAAACCATCAATCAAGGCAAGATCTTCAAGTGAACATGTCTTCCCAGTTGCCTAGCTGCCTGCACCTACCCTTCAAGGGAGATGGGGGTCATTAAAGAAAACTGAACACTGAAAAAAGAAGAAGAAGAAGAAGAAGAAGAAGAAGAAGAAGAAGAAGAAGAAGAAGAAGAGGAGGAGGAGGAGGAGGAGGAGGAGGGAGAATGAGTAAAGGTGGCCCCAAGATGCTTCTGTTTGCAATTCCTGAAACACAGCCTTCTATTGTTAATGCAAAATAGGGGCTGGAGGTGAAGCTCAAAGTGTGCTAACCCAGCTTGGATGAAGCCCTCAGTTTGATCCTTGTTCCCCTAATTCCACAGAAGGGCACAGTGTAGCTGGTAGCTCATGTCTGCAATCCCAGCATCCAGGTAGAAACAAGAGAGCTAGAAGTTCAAGGCCATCCTCAGATTATATGTAGTGAGTTTAAGGCCAGTCTGGGCAATGTGAGCTCCTGTTCCCCACCTCACCCCCACCCCAAAAGGCATAAAATAGGCCCAGGCATGGTGACTCACACCTGTAATCCCAACACTTGGGAACCTAAGGCAGGAGGATTATTGTAAAATCTATGGCACTCTATCTTGAACATAAAAGAATATAAAAAGGGTACTTGTATTAAAATACCATAATCCTGTCTCTAGCACACACTCTCATGACTAACTTGAGAACCTGACTACGTTTGTCTTGTTCACAGATGCCAGTACTACACTGTCTTAGTCAGGGTTTCTATTCCTGCACAAACATCATGACCAAGAAGCAAGTTGGGGAGGAAAGGGTTTATTCGGCTTACACTTCCATACTGCTGTTTATCACTAAGGAAGTCAGGACTGGAGCTCAAGCAGGTTAGAAGGCAAGAGCTGATGCAGAAGCCATGGAGGGATGTTCTTTACTGGCTTGCTTCCCATGGCTTGCTCAGCCTGCTCTCTTACAGAATCCAAGACTACCAGCCCAGAGATGGCACCACCCACAAGGGGCCTCTACCTCTTGATCACTAATTGAGAAAATACCTTACAGCTGGATCTCATGGAGGCATTTCCCCAACTAAAGCTCCTTTCCCTGTGATAACTCCAGCTGTGTCAAGTTGACACAAAACTAGCCAGTACATACACCTTACTCCGAATGGCTCCTTCTAGTCCAGAATAACGAGGGGTACACCAGCCTCGTACCAGCCTCTCCTCCTTCCCGCCAGGTTAATCCGTCATTTCCCATTTTTAAGAAGATCTATTATTTTGTTTTAGCTGTGTGTCTGTGTTGGGAGGATTGAGGGTTTGAGTGTTCACTGTGTGTTTGAGTGAGGTTGCAGTGTCAGACTCCCTGCAGCTGGGGTTACAGGCAGTTGTGAGCTGCTCAATGTGGGTTCTGGGAATCGAACTTGGGTCCTCTGCAAAAGCAGCAAGTGCTCTTAACTGCTGACCTGCCTCTGCAGCCCTGACTACACCACACATTTTTAATCCCCTAATGAAAATTTAAAAACAAACACACGCACCACCTGTAACTCACCTCAACTAAGGGATCCAAGAGCCCCCAGTTTAGTACCAACCCCATTCTTGAACAGGCTTCTTCTGTCTCTATCCTGTTCTTCCACTTCAAGTAAGTTCCTTCCAGCCAAAACAAATAATAAAACCTTCACACTCCTCTCTCTCTCCCCAATCCCCTTTTTAAAAGTTTGTTTAGATTTCATCATCCTATGATCCTGGGACGGGGGAAGGGAGAGGCTGGAATTTTGGGGTGGTTCAGCACATTATGTCACCAGACATAATGACTTCACCTCTTAGTGGAAAGGGAGTCTAAAACAGAACACCAAAAGAAGAGCTGTCACATAGAACCCAGGTTCTTCACGGCGGGAGCTTAGGTTCTCTGAAGAAACCATGACCGAATCCATCGAAAGGTCTGCACTCTCATTTGAACTTCATCGTCGTGGAGATGTGATCTGCTGCAGACAGAGAACTCAAATCACCTTGGGTTATTTTACTAATTAGCAGTCATTTACATTGAGTGTGGTGTTGCATGGCACGCTGGAGGCTGCAGCAGGTGCATGTCTGTGAGTTCAAAGTCAGCCAAGCCTATGCAGTAAGACACTGTCTCAAAACCCTGTCTATCAACCCTAGAGCTAAAGGTCATAACAGCTGAAACCCAAAGGGGAGGTTTCCCTGAATGAAGAGAAGAAATAGAAAGGAAAGGACATGACTTCTCCTAGGCATGGCGGAGAAGAAAATTTATTGTAGATGAAAAGGCATAGCCAGAGACAGGCACATCTGGGAGAGTCCAGAGTGACCATGACCAGACTGTGCTGGGCCATGTGAAGAGAGGGGGAGTAGAAGGCAGAGTGGAGAGAGGAGAACCAGATGCAGCAGCCAGGAGGACAAAGGTACAAAAGAGGGCAGGTAACTAAAAATGCCTGGATTATATATGGAAGAGCAGCCCAGCCTCTGGGACAGAGAGTATGCCAGCCTTACCCTACCATAGCGGGTAGGGGCTGGGGGATGCAGGGAGAACCTGGAGGCCAGGTCTCATCTGATATGTTGAATAGGCACCTCAGTTGCTGGCCCCAGGTTAAAATTTAACATTCCCTACTCTCCTGCTGCAAGCTTCCCTCCTGATGGCCCCACCGATGTATTGGGTAAGCATATTGATTTATGAGGTTCTTTTTTGTTCTGCGACTATAAAACTTCAACTCTCCCATAATGGAAGATGACATTCGCGGTAACATGAATCTGTGTTCCCAGGTTGTGATCATTCCTATTTGGCTCAGAAATAGGTTGTTTCTTTTGTCCCTCCTGTAAAATATAAGTCATTATGGTTCATTTTTAGTATGGGGCATGCTCAGAGAGCTCACGAAAGAGTCACAGATAAGTAAGAGGCAGGAGCCCTTGCCTCCGTCCTCTGACAGGAGGCCAGTGCTTAATTATCTCAGAATTCTGAAAGTTAGAAAATTGTAGGGAGTTCAGCTAACTGTCCACTATCAAAAACAAATGTCCTTAGCTGAACAGTGGTGGTGCATGCATTTAATACCAGCACTTGGGGGGCAGAGGCACTCAAATCTGTGAGTTTGAAGCCAGCCTGGTTTGCAAAGAGAGTTCCAGAACAACCAGAACTACATTGAGAAACCCAATCTCAAAAAAAAGGGGTGGGGTGGGGTGGGGTGGGATGGGGTGTCATCTTTCCTGAATTAATAGGATGTGGATTTGGGAAGGGGACTTGTGGGACAAAAAAAACATGCCAGGAAGTTTGCTAAGGCAGAGCAGGTCAAGACCTAGAGACTCGGTGGGCACACACCTGAGGCTTAGGTGACTCACAGCTCCCTGCCAGACTCCTGACCTGGAACACATGCCTGTGGTCATGTAGGCTCAAGACAGAATTCTCCATGCTAATGAGGTACCTAGAGGCCCTGAGGGCTTAGCCAGTAAGCTTCCCTTCCCAGATGTTCCTCCCTGCAAAAGATCTCAGGCCCACCCTGAAAAGGGGATATGGTTTTACGTATCTACTTTCCACCATGACAATAAACTGTTTAGAACCATAGGCTGTCTCTTTTCATCGAGATCTGCTGTGGGGAGCCATGAAGAAGGCCTCCTCCTACAAAGCCACTGCCTAATCTCCCATAGAAGGCCTCTCTGTGCTCCCAGTCACAACCGCCAGCAAGCCTGAATCTGCCAAGTCAAGGACTATCTCCACTGGGACAAGCCTGGGCCCCGGGCCAGACACTGTTCCCTGCCCGAGCGCCCCTACAGACTCTGTTCTCTGCTCCTGGATGTTCAAGAGCCTGAGAATCCCATGGCCCGGCCTTGTTGCAGGCTCAGGAACCCCTGAGCCAGCTCCGGCTGGCTTTTCCATGTCTCAGTCTGCGCTTTCCCATCCCCAGACCGGTGACTCCGTGCTTCCCTACAGCCCAGCACCCGTCCCAGCAGCAATGTGGGCTAAGCACAGTCAAACTCCTGGTGTAAGCAGTGGTGCCCTCGGGCGTGGGCCTACAACCTACAGGAGCTATGCTTAAACTCAAAGATAGTAGTACCCTCTCCGGTGTGACAGCCTATGGGAAAGAGACGGCAGGATTTTCTCACAAGCAGGAACTTTTTTTTACTTGGTTTAATGTGTGGGGGTGTTTTCACCTGCGTGTAAGACTGTGCATTGAAGTACACACCTTGTGCCGAGGCCAGAAGAGGGCTTCTGATTGCTTATGAGCCATCATGTGGGTTCTGGGAATTGAACCCAAGTTGTCTGGAAAAGCTCTTACCTGCTGAGCCGTGCCCCCTGCCCTTGTATTCAGAAATTGTAAATACTACCTTCTTTAGTCAAATCAGCGCGCCAGCCTTTTTTGCCTTGTTTCTATGTTGGCATCCCTCTCGGCAGGTCAGCCTGCTTAAAACTGCTTCTGGCTGGCCAATCTCTTAAACCTTTTCCACGCACCTACCAGGAACAAGCTGGAAGAGCCCTGGGAATCATTTAGGAAGGAGACTCCCAAAAGCTTACCTGGGTGGGAAAGCTGTTCAGAAGGGGAGAAGGCATCCTCGGGTGACTGGTGCCCAGGAGTTCTGACTGCAGGCTCCCACATTTCCCATGTTACAGAAGGCTTCTGCTTTCTCCTGGGTAATTTTGGCGTCATAAGGAAGTTCACTGCTCAGTCATGCTATGGGTTGCATGCTCCTTAGGGTAGCATGGGAACATTATTTCTGAAAACTAGCTTTAAGGAGCTAAAGCTTTAAAAACAATTTATTGGGGGGCTTAGGTCCTGAATGGAGTGGGGAAGGCCTTGATTTTCCAGGCTACTGCAGGAGAAAACCCCGTTGCTCAGTCAGCTGAGTGGAAGAGCTACATCTGACCGTTCCGCTGCCCCTGTGCTCTGCCTAGTCCACTCTCCTACCAGCATCCATATTCTCCTGGGGTGGGAGAGAGGAGCTCCCTGCCCTGTTCGATGCAAACCTGTTTGTGTGTCTGGGTTTGGGCATAGAGTTCCAGATGTTTGATGTGTTCCTGTCCCATCCCAATAGGTAGCCAATTGTCCCAGAATCATCTGATGGCCTGCCCACCCATTTCACTTCCTATCTTCTCTGAAGCTTACGTCCATTGTGGGAATCTGTGCTTGGATCGGACAGGTCTATGTCGGGAGTTATTTTCTGATGATCTTTTTGTAGGTCAAATACAAAGGTATTATTTTGGTTTTGTTTTATGAGGTAAACCCCCACTATATAGCTCAGGATATCTAAAAATCCCTCGCCTTCCCATCTTTGCCTCTAGAGTGTCATAGTTAGAGGCAGGTGCTACTGTGCCCCGCTGCCTGTAGATTATTTATGCTTCTTTTGCATATATTAAGGGTCATTACCCTTGGCTGTCTTTTCACTTTTCCATCCCAGGCAAAGCGTCTGAGGACGCTCAGTGCTTGACCACTGTTCTTTTCCCACTCTGAACACTGAAGACTTCCTTGCAGTCTTTTAACTTTATGGTGACTCTCATAAGAACGAGGGAACTTGTTTTGTTGTTCTGGTGCAGGGAGGAGATCTTTTTATGAAAAATGTATCTGTTTATTGTGAGTAGGCATGAATGTGCTCAACGAGTGAGGTCAAACCCACTGAAGGTCAGGCCGCTTCTCTGTGGCTTCAAGATGAGGCAGGCAGCCAACACCTGGCCTTATGATAATCTTCCCCAGGTTTTTGGTTTCATTTTGTTTAGGAGGTGGGAAAGGGTTTTGTTTTTCCAAGATAGGGTTTCTATGTGACTAAGTCACTCTGTAGACCAGGCTGGCCTCAGACTCGGAGATGCTCCTGCCTCTGCTTGCCAAGGGCTGGGATTAAAGGTGTGACCACCACAGCCTGGCTCCTATACTAGGTCTTTTGAAACGAGGGTCATATAACCCAAGCTAGCCTCAAATTTGCTACGTGACTAAGGACGACCTTGAACTCGTGATCTGCACACTTCCACGCCCTAAGCCCTGAGATGACAGCAACGTGCCACCATACCTTGCTGAGTAAGTGAAAGTGAGGGCTTGGCCACTCTGAATACGGCTGGGAAGAAGGATTTTATTGCAGATGTGAGAGTATAACCAGTGGCGTCTTGAAGAGTCCAGACTGAACAGGGCCTTGAGAAGCGGGGTTGGGGGAGGGGAGCAGCCAGAGAGAAAGGGAATCGGGGAGGGTATGGGAAAGGAGGAAGCAAGCAACCAAGAGCCAAGGACCAGGAGAGCACCTGGCCACTGCAGATTTACATAGGAAGCGGGGAGAAGGGAGGCCAAGCGCCTGGGTGACAGAGATGTAGGGTGAGGCTTGCTGGGAGGAGCCACAGCCGCTGACTGAGCCTTGTCTCTGGATTCCTTGAGACCTGACACTAAGTATGAAGTTTTAAATTCTGCTCCCTTCATTTCGATCTATGTTGCCCTTTTTGTTTGTTTGTTTGTTTGTTTGTTTGTTTTGGGTTTCTGAGACAGGGTTTCTCTGTGTGGCCTTGGCTGTCCTGGAACTCTCTCTGGAGACCAGGCTGGCCTTGAATACACAGAGTCCTCCTGTCTCTGTCTCCTAAGAGATGGGACCGAAGGTGTGCGCCAGTCCGTGAGGTCTCTATGGTGCTTTTTAATATTTACTAACAGCTTGTCTTCCTTCCAAGGATTGTGAAATTACTGGCCTCTATGTCCCTGATCATTTTCCATGCGCTGGTCATTACCACAATGGAAAAGGAGAAAATATCCATGTGTGAGACCCCAGCCAACCTAGAGAAAGCAGCAGGCCTTCTCACCAACCACGTGGCTGGGTGCTCTGTCTAGTGCATGTCTTCTGGAGGCCCTGTATGTGAAGGCTCCTTCAGGTTTCTCCTGCTGTGATAAAGACCAAATGCAACTCAGGGAGGAAAGGATTTTGTGCGTTTTTTGCGTGTGCACAAACACTTTGGACTGGGTTCATACTGAAGAGTTTGAACATCCTGAAAGAAGATAGGGCTGCGAAAGGAAAATGAATGCCCTGTCGGTTCGCTGATCAGAGCATTTTCGTTTAATAATCGGACTTTCTTAATTACAAGGAAGGATTCTCAGCCTGCCCTTGAGTCCCTTTGAAAACTGCCGTGTGGTCTGATCGTGAGCAGAGATGAGTATCTGGTAGGCGGGTCCGAGCGATTGTGGGTGGTCCGAGCAATAGTGGGTGGTCTGAGCGAGTGGGCGGAGACGACGTAGGTGGGTCCAAGGATCGAGGTGGTCTGACGATGCTGCATTCTGGGAGATCTGGGGAGATCTGGGGAGGTCCTCTCCTTAGCAATTCTGTGTGCCTGTAGGGGGCGCAATATAATGTTTAGAGGGAGAGAGATTAGTGGAGGTGGGAGACCCCAACACGATTTATCTCAGCTTACAACTCCATTCCTGAGGGAAGTCAGGGCAGAAACAGATGCAGCAGCCATGAAGAAATCTGCTTATGAGCCTGCTTCTGGTTTGCTCAGTTTGTTTTCTTATACACCTCAAGACCACCTTCCCAGGAGTGGGGGGCACTGCCCACAATTGGCTCAGCTCTCCCACATCAATCACCAGTCAAGAAAATGACCTACAGACTTGCCTACGGGCCAATCTCATTGTGCTATTTTCTTGATGAAGATTTCCTCTTCTCAGATGACCTTACCTTGTGTGACATTGACATAAGACTGGCCAGCACACTAACAATCAGATCCTTGGGCTGTGGGGCTGTACCACACCTCCTTCCACGATCAGGAGTGTGGGGTTGGGAAACACCAACTTACCAGGTCTGGGGCTTGGTGATAGAAGGCATCACGTTCAAATACTTGGTCCCTAGGTGACAGCTTTGTTTGGGGAGGTTACAGGACTTTTGGAATATGTTAGGTAGAGCTTTTAGTGGGGGGATTATATTAGTTTATATATAGCCTGTGGTGATTTGAATAGGAATGGCCCCCAGAGACTTGGACCATAAGGAATGGCACTATTAGGAAGTGTGGCCTTGTTGGAGGAAGTGTGTCACAGGGGTGGGTTGGGGAGGAGCAGGTTTTGAGGTCCCATATGCTCAAGCTAAGTCCAGTGTTGCACACAGTGTCCCTCTGATGCCTAAGGATCAAGATGTAGAGCCACCAACTCCTCCCGCACCACATCTGGCTGCAGGCTGCCGTGTTTCCCGCCATGATGATGATAAACCTCTGAACTGTAAGTCAGCCCCAATTAAAAGTGTTCTTCATAAGAGCTGCCATGGCCATGGTGTCTCTTCACAGCAATAAAATCCTAACTGAGACATAACCTCATCCTATGTGATGGTTTGTATATGCTTGTTCCAGGGAGTGGTACTATTAAGAGGTGTGACCTTCTTGGAGTAGGTGTGGTCTACATGGAGTAGGTGTGTCACTATGGGTGACCCTCATCCTAGCTGCCTGGAAGCCAGTCTGCTCCTAGCAGCCTTCAGATGAAGATGTAGAACTCTCAGCTCTTCCTGTGCCATGTCTACCTGGACGCTGCCATGCTCCCCACCTTGATGATAATGGACTGAACCAATGAACCTGTAAGCCAGCTCCAATTAAATGTTGTCATTATAAGAGTTGCCTTGGGCCGTGCGTGGTGGCACACACCTTTAATTCCAGCACTCAGGAGGCAGAGGCAGGAGTTTTTCTGAGTTTGAGGCCAGCCTGGTCTGCAAAGTGAGTTCCAGGACAGCCAGGGCAATACAGAGAAACCCTGTCTCGAAAAAACAAAAAACAACAAAAAAAAGTTGCCTCGATCATGGTGTCTGCTCACAGCAGTAAAACCCTAAGACACCCTACTTCTATTTCTTTGTTTGTTTGTTTGTTTTTTGTTTTTTTGTTTTTTGTTTTTTGTTTTTTTGGTTTTTTGCCTCCTGAGAGCTAGAATCCCACCACTGCCCAGCTAGGATGTTTAATTTTAAAATTGCTGCTCAAGTTTATGGCTTGGCTTTCATTTTACAAACTTTTAATGGCTATTAGTTTGAGGTTAGGACAAAATTCCCAACAATTTCTCTCTTGGCACTGGCTATTATGAAATTAAAAGTATGGACTAGCTCTGAAAAACATTGAAAACAATCTCTGTCCTGCAGCATCAAATACTTAGTCAAGACTTGAGTCAATTTCTAAATTTTATTTATTTATTTATTTATTTATTATATCTAAGTACACTGTAGCTGTCTTCAGACACACCAAAAAATTTTTATTTATTTATTTATTTATTTATTTATTTATTATATCTAAGTACACTGTAGCTGTCTTCAGACACACCAAAAAGAGGGCATTAGATCTCATTATAGATGGCTGCTGTACTCCCACGTGGTTGCTGGGATTTGAACTCAGGATCTTTGGAAGAGCAGCCAGTTCTTAACCACTGAGCCATCTCTCCAGCCCTTGAATTGACTACTAAATAATGATTACCCATTCCACATGGGTACCTACCATGTTGGACATCCACCATGTGGGTTTGGAGGACCAAACTCAGCCTATGACACTTATCAGAAACCCACGGAGCTATCTTGACAGCCCAGGATTTCTTTATGTAAATCAACGGGCAACATTTGTTCACTGGTATGGACATTTGGAAATGTCATTGATAAAAATGGTAAAATTAGATATATAGCAAAAATTGTTAAACTACTTTATGACTTACTGTCTGTAATGTTTTGAATACAATATATATATATACATATATATATATATATATATATATATATATATATATATATATATATATATATTATACATATATTGGGGGAAGGAGGTCACCTATGAACTTCTCAGGTGAAAGAGGCCATGAGCAGATGTTTAAGCAGTTCTGCCCTAGAACTGAGTTGGGGGGGGTATAAATGGGTCCAAGGTTGGAGGAGAGAGCCATGGACATCCACAGGGGGCTTGATGAGGTCTGACTCTGGAAAATGACAGTGGATTTCTTGTCTTGAGGTGTGGGTGGGCACTTGGTAAAGATGATCATCAATTACAGGAAACAAACACCAAGGCTCAAGAGACCAATTTTGGGTCATCCGGATGGAAGTCAAAGCCCCATCTCAAAAGCACTGAAGACACAAAAAGACAGACAAGACAAAAAAGGCTGGGCAACAAGAATGGTTTGAATGAGATAAGTAGCACTGACCTCACACTGTCGTAGTATGTCTGTGTGGGGGACGTGACTGTCTACTGTAGCTTAGGCACCAAACTCACACTGTCGTAGTGTGTCTGTGTGGGGGACGTGACTGTCTACTGTAGCTTAGGCACCAAACTCACACTGTCATAGTGTGACTGTCTGGGGGACTGCCCTCGCCTCCTTAGTGCTGGGATTACAAACATGTACCACCACATATGCAAAGGTTTTCCCAGAAACCTGGTGTGGGCTGGCCTTGAACTCCTGCATCTCTTGCTTCTACCCCAGATGTCGATTGGACCACCATGCCCACTTCATCACCGATGAGGTTGATGTTTCTGTGCACTATGGTTTATCTGGGAAACAGAGTGGATCGCACCCTCTGGAATGCCTTCTTTAAAACACTGCCTCCCAGGACAGGTGGCAAAATAAGGAAACAGGACCTGGACAGCATTGCATGTCAACTCAAGTTCTGGGAATATGCATCTCACACGGCCTGAACTGCTTGGCTTTTATCTTCCCTACTCCATGCTCATCAGAGGCTACAAGGCAAATGACTCTCTGTGTGCCTGCTCTTGATGATATAAAAGCAATGGTCTGCTGCCCACAGATGTGCTGAGGAGTGAAGAAACTAAACCTCATTCTGTACTTAGTAAACTCACAGTGTTTATTCTTGCATTTTGGAGGCAGGGTCTGGAGACAGCCGTAGCACCCACCTTCCCAGTCTTGGAGGGACAGGTGTGTGCTGCCATGCATTGCTTGGGTGGTTTTTCGGTTGGCTTTTGGTTTTGACACAGGGTCTCAAGCAGCCCAGGCTAGTCAGAACTCATGTGTATCTGAAGATGACCTTGAATCCCTCATCTTTCTAAATGCTGGGATCAGAAGCTCGAGACAACACACCTGCTCATGTGGTGCTGAAGGCTGAACCCCAGGAGTTCTGCAGGCCTGGCAAGCTCTCTGCTTACTCCCTAAGCCACTGTCCTAGTCCCTGGGGGCATTATTATCATTTTGGCTGGCCTGGATCCCACGAGACCTCGACCTCAGGCCATTCCTCCTCTGCCTTCTGAGTTCTGTGATTACAAACATGGGCCAACATCCGGATCAGGTTATTTTAATCTTTTTTTTTTTTTTTTTTTTCAGACCCAAGTAAAACTTGTCTTTCTCTGAAGACGCTCAATCAAAAACAGTTGGGTACCCTACGTCTCCCACTATACAGAGATGCAACTAAGCATGGGGAAGGGGAGGGTAATGCATACACTAAAGTCTAAGCAATAATTTTTTAACCAGGAAGTAGAGTTAATATTAATCACTAATATTTAGTAAGCAGTATGGGTTAGAAACTTAATGTTTTCTTGTTAGATAAACCCAAAGCCTCGACCTGGGCTAACTCATGGCAGTTTTTTACGGATAGAGTGAAACACGCGTGGGCTAAGAAGCTACAGTAAGCTTACAAAAAGAGCATTAAGGCAGGTAGTCTACTGACTCTGTAGGCCATCCCTGTGCATGGCTCCACCCAAATGAGGCGACGTAGGGATAGCCACACTCCCTAAGCCAGCGCTGTGAATGGCTCCGCCCAAGTGAGGAGAGCAAATGAGGAGGCGCAATGCTCTGCACCACGCTCAACTCACTGAAATGGCTCGGAAACTTGACTCGCCATTATCAAGGAGGCAAAACAGCCGCTACTCTAACTGAAATTGAGAGGTGCCTCCTGCACCGGGAAGGACCGAGACTCGGTCCCCAGATCACCGCAGCCAAAACCTTCCGGATCTGGTGCACAGGAAACCGCTCGTCCCTCCCCGGCCACCTTGCACTGGATGCAAGAGACCAACCGGTGGGGTCGCTGCCGCGATGCGGACGGCCACAGGCGCCGGCTACTTCCAGAGGGGCAGCTTGTTCTGGTTCACAGTCATCACCCTCTCCTTCGGCTACTACACGGTAAAGCCCGCGGGCTGGTAGGCGCCGCGCAAGCGCACTGGCCAGCCAGGACTAAGCCTGGGGAACCGGTTCGCCAGGCTCTCCCTGTGTGGACCGGGGCCGCAAGCGATTCTGGCCCTGCGACTCAATGTTTAGGTCTCTCGAGATGGTGGTGGCGAAGTCGGAGGCCCGTAGGGACCCCACTGCATACTTCCGTGCAGCCAGACTCTGGCCCTCGCTGATCACCGCCCTGGGGCTGGGCTACTTCGCGGTAGGCATAGGGAGTGCTGGCAGCTCTGGCCATTGTTCGAGCGAAGGGTGTTGGGGGTGGACAGTTCTGCGCTCGGCAAGGCGGTTGCCTGGGTTACTGATGTACACGGAAGTTCGATGGGTTCTGAGGGATTTCTATTTGATGGTGTTCCTGTCCTTGCGTCCTATTCCACCGTCACTGAGGTTTAACCAAGTTGTATCCTTTCGGGAAGAGAGAAGTGAAATTAGTACATTGCAGTAGACCTAACAACTCTGTTTAAGATTCAAAGCAGAGTGCTTAAATAAGTTTGAATTGCTTGCAAAATTGGGATAAACCTAATGGATGGGTAGAGTTTATATTGGTAAGAAGGAAGGAAAAGGGTATAACTGGACATAGGCGTGGGAGAAGACAGGTGCACAGAGGACGAGTAGCTCTTTCCATCTGAGGAAGATTTTGTTTAAAGAATAATGGGAAAGATGCTAGGAAGTACATTGGGCTCAGCCGGTATAAATACGAAGAAATGCTGTTTAGATATTACAGGAGACCCTGGGATTGTCATGTCTACAGTGTTATTGGGGTCAAGGGTCATCACCCCTAACCTAATTTCACCATAGGCAGAGGCATGCATTGAGGCTTTTCAGAAACTACCAGACAGACCGAGAAGATGGTAATCCAGTTATAGAAACCTTGCACAACCAAGCAGCTGCAGGCAAAACTTCCGAAAGCTGCTTTTACCTGCTTCCCACGCCTATGATGAAGACATCCCTGGTTTTAGGGGTATAAAAAGCGAAAGAGAAGTGGTTCTAAATCAAACAGGAGATTGGCTCAAGCTGTAATTTCTGCAGTCTAGCCAAGGCACATAAATTATTTTAAAAAATAGTTAATAACTTCTATAAAATAGCGTTTTGCTGATATCCATTAAGAACAGTCACCCCATACAGTGACTCTGGTAAGCGTATTTCCTCCGCCTAAGTCTCACCGTTAGGTGGTTTTGAGAACATGACAGTTGGGAAAGGGAGGACTGGATGACTTGTTGAGTTTCTTTGGTGTATAGCTTTTGTACGATCAATACTGTTTCGTAGCTGCTTTCAAAAGTAACCGTTTCCTGAAAATGTTCTGTGCCTGTGGTTCTCTTGCAGTGGGTTGTTTTCTGGCCTCAGAGCATCCCTTATCAGAGCCTCGGGCCCCTGGGTCCCTTCACGAAGTACTTGGTGGACCACTACCACACCTTCCTAAGGAATGGGTAAGAAAAGCTGCTCTGGGCAGGCACAGCAGCTCCAGGTGTTTGCTACCAGGAAGGCCCGCAGTTCCTTTTAGATAGCCAACAGAGAGGCTAGCTTGCCATCAGGTGCCTTTAGCGTTAAAGTTTCTGTGTTAGAATTGATTAGCAAGTAACTATCACCCTAAACTGAAAAAAAAAGAAAAAAAAAAGAAAAACTTTTTTTTATTTTCCTTTTCTGGTTTCAGGTATTGGCTTGCTTGGCTAATTCATGTGGGAGAGTCCTTGTATGCCTTGGTTTTATGCAAGTAAGTCTTTGTCATAGGAACTTACCACTTTTATCTTGATATCTGATGTAAGTCATGAGTAGCCATGTCTAAATAATTCATAGACTTTGAGGCTGAGAGCCTGAATCCCTACACCTAACACTGAGCCTGGGACAGACGTATCAACTAAATGTTTGATGAGTGAATGCAGTTTCTTGTGCTGCCGGTTAATGGCTTAGTTTTTTTAACTGGGATACTTTCTGCTGTGTTTCAAAAATTCTGCCTAACCAACTGGAACTAAGAGTCTGTCTTCTAGTCTGCAAAAGGTCTGAGTCACTCCCCTGAGCTGGTGATTGTTCAATCCAATGTCAAAACAGAATTACATGAGGAGCTGTTTCAAAAGTACGCATGCCTGGTTTCCAGACCCAGAGATTGTGATCTGATAGGCCCTGCTTCGGATCCGGGTATATGTTCTTTCTTAAAGCTCCTCAAACAGTTCTGTGGGTCAACGTAAATTTAAAAGTCCCCAAACGAGATCCTCATAGATTGTCCCTCAGAATTATACATAAAAGTAAAAGTAGAATACAGTTGTCCCCTGGAACCAACATTAAACTTCTGTTGTTTAAATTTGCTGTCTTTCAGGCGTAAAGGGATCACAGACGGCCAGGCACAGCTCCTCTGGTTCCTACAGACTTTTCTGTTTGGTGTAGCCTCTCTCTCCATCCTGCTTGCTTACAGATCAAAACGCCAAAAACACAATTAAAAGAGAGAACGAGTTTCTTTTCACTTCTTCAAGCCCTCCTTTAAGGGGACCCTGGGGACCATGATAACCTCTCCGTCTTCTAGGCAGTGTCTGTCCAAGAACCTGCATGAGACCCTCTAGTTACTCGTATTTTGGTGCTCTGACCAACATTGGATAGACCTTCTTTGTTTAAAGAAACAGGAGACTCTTCTAGCTCTGAGACCTCCTGCCTGAAGAAGGCCTCAGGCCACTCTCCTGAGGGCCTTAGCTGAGTCATTTTCCTGCCTTTTGGCTGAGGCACAGAAACTAGATTTATTTGTGGGCACACCTATGCTCTGTGTGGTGGTATGAATATGCTTGACCCATGGGAAGTGGCACTACTAGGAGGTGTGGCCTTGTTAGAGGAAATGTGTCGCTGTGGAGGCCAGACTTTGAGGTCTCATATATTTGCTCAGGTCTAGCCGGTGTGAAACGGTCTCCTTTCGCTGCCTTTAGATCAAGATGTAGAACTCTCAGCTCCTTCTCCAGCTCCATGTCTGCCTGCATACTGCCATGCTTCCTACGATGATGATAATGGACTGAGCCTCTGAAACTATACACCAACCCCAATTAAATGTTCCCCTTTGTAAGAGTTGTCTTGATCTTGATGTCTCTTTACAACAATGAAATTCCTAATTAAGACACTCCCTGCTCTGACTAGCGCCCCCTCTCCTCCTCCCCACTGATATCTTAGCTTCTACCCCCCCCAACCTTTTTCTGATTCTGGACCAAGATAAAGTAAAACTTCCACATAACATCAGTTCCACATGCATCTGAGTTCTTTTGGTTTCTCCTGAACGTGCTACTGGTGTTGGGGGTGTGGTAAGTTTGTTTATTAATTGGAATTACCTGTTAGGTTTTTTTTTCTTCTCTTACCTTCCTCTCTCTGTAGTGTACCCTTGATATCCATAATGCTGATAAAGCCCCAAAGGTGAGGCTACACCAGAAGGTGTACTCGGAACTCAGAGAAGTCCAACTTCCCTCCCCAGCCCTCTCAGCTCAGTCCCACCCCCACGCCCCATAGTTAAGGGGAGGGGTTTAAAATGTGTGTAGCAGACAGTGCCTAAGGAGATGGAAAAGACAAAAGGAATGTCACCTTTTATAGACCAAAGTGGACAGAGGCTCTGTCATCAAATACCCTAGGTGGTGGTTTGGGTGTCCCTTCCCGGGAGAATAAAGAATTCCATACACAGTGTCTTCTGTAGAGACAGCTGGTCAAAGTACTGAAATAAATGACTGTGGAATGCCTTTCCTTGAATGGGACAACTATATGACCCCTCCAAAGCTGGGGGAAAATTAAGGCAGAGGGGACAGAGAGAATGAAAGAGCGGTCCATAGATGTGAGGGCAATCTGGTTTTAACATCTTTCACCCCATCGGTTGCCAGGGTTTATTCAACTTTCTGTTCCAACACTGTCTATTTCACTACTCTGACCTTATGGAATAGTAAGCCCCCAGGTTAAATACTCTCTTCTATAAGTTGCCTCAGTCATGGTGTCTCTTCACAGCAATAGAAAAGAAATGAAGACCATCAGTTTCAGTCAAAGGTGCATGAGTAACTATGCTCCCCCGCTAGAACCTCTAAACAAGCTGTCAAGAATGGAACATCCAGAAGACAGGGACGAGCGTTGTGCAGCAGCATTCCCGGGGCATGACGGGGCATTGCAGATGTGACTTCACTGCAGCTGTAGTGACCTACACAAGATTGGACCTATCGCCTATTTCACCATGCACATGGGAGGGGCAAATGACGTCCCACACTCCCCATCTTAATGGGAAGCAAATGAATGTGCTAGAAGGAGTAGCATATTCTTCAGTGGTGGCCACTGATGACACCGGTATGGAAGTAAAGACACCCCCATCGATGCTCCATAACTTGAGCCACCATAATAATATTCTATGGGTCTCCCACCCACCCACACTCACAAAAACATAGAATAAGAGATTGCTTAGAAGACAGTTTTCAGTGAGGGGAAGGAGAAACCTAACAGAAGGCTGAACCAACCAAAAGTCCGTATGTACATGTGTGAAATGGTCAATTAGTTTAATATTTTTGCTAATTCTTTGAGAATGTCATACATTGCATCTTAAACACGTCCACTCCCTCCCTTTCCCCCAGGTCTACCCATAACCACCACCTTCACCCTCCCATTCCTCCCCACCCAATTTTGAGTTTTCTTCTTCTCCAACTCCCATCAACCCCCTTTTGTGCAGTGTGGCTTGGCTCTCCCTGATGTGTGGTCTACCCTCGAGGGGTCATACCAGTGAGGAAACTGCCTACCCTCCCCCCTGCAGCTGTCAAATACCACAAGCTCCTCAGCTGGTGGTGGGATTGTGTACCCACCTAAGCCCCTCTGTGCTGGGGTTCTGTCTGGCTTGCGCTTGTACACATAATGTGGATGCTGTCACAGTCGCTGCAAGTTCTATGTGGAGACACCCTCCTGAATCCAGAGAATACTGTCTCCTTTTTTCCAACACCTCAAGCTCTAACAGTCTCATTCACCCCTCTTCTAGAAGATCCCGAGCCTGGGGAAGGGGTGTGTGTGTGCAAGAGATGAAGTTCCAGTTTAGAGATGAACGCTCCAAACTCCATAGTCTCTTACTCTTTGTTGACCATTTGAGGGATCTCAATGAATATGTTTAGATTGTTTTGTTTTGTTTAAGACAGGGTTTCTCTGTGTAGCCCTGGCTGTCCTAGAACTTACTCTGTAGACCAGGCTGGCCTCGAACTCAGAGATCCTCCTGCCTCTACTCCCTAGTGTTGTGTAAATAAAGAGAAAGAGAAAGGGGGATATGTTCTATGGAGATGTAGTCAGGTATGGGGGAAGGGGGCCCATGCTGAGGCATCCCTTCCCCCTGAGGGACCAGCCACATGATGGTATAGTATAGAATAGAGTTTATTCAGGGCATGGGGAGGGGAGTCAAGAGGGTAGTAGAGGGAGAGAAAGGCAGAGGGGGGGGCGAGGGGGAGAGAGAAGAAAGAGACAGAGAGAGAGAGAAGTAGAGGCTGGCCATGAGCATGTGGAAAGGGAAGGGGGAAGGAAAAGGGGAGAGTCAGGGGTGTGTGTGGGGGAAGCAGAGAAAGAGCAAGAGAGCAAGAGAGGGAGGAGGGGGCAAGCAGCCCCTTTTATAGTGGGTCAGGCCTACCTGGCTGTTGCCAGGTGACTGTGGGGCGGAGCTTAGACAGAATGCTAACACCTAGAGCTGGTGGGATTAAAGTCATGTGCCACCACTACCTGGCTCTGACAATATTTTAAAAGAACCATATCTTCAAGAACTTTCTGCTGCTTTTACGACAGAGCCCAAGATCTTCCTTTGTCCAGTTGGTACTGGAGTCACATAAAGAGACATCTGATTATATGCACGTTCACAAGGACAATGGCGCCATTGTTCTTCGTGTCTTCAAAGCAACTACAAGAAGAAACCAAGTGAATGCTGACCAGTGAGATGCCAGTCTGCCTGTGAAGATCCTGCAGCAGGAGTGCATGGCCAGTGACACAAGACTTCTTGCGAATGAAAACTAGAGATGGTGACCATCCAGAAAAGGCAGAGACAAGAAGAAAATGCACAGTCTTAGTACTGGGATGTTTGACATGGGGTCTATCTACATGTCTCTAGCTGTCCCTGTGTAGTGATCGGAACAGCATCTGGTATGGCCTGCAGAGTTGATTCGTGTACATTATTTTGTGGGCTGTAGGTAAATAGATTGTTTTGACAATCCATTTGACTTCTGTGAAGATCATGGGTGAGCTGATGACAGACAGCTGTACAGACTGAGCAGAGTGAATGCAATCATGACTAAGGCAGCAGTTCGTTATGAGCTATTTCCTTATTCTGTCAGTGATTGCTTGGGAGTGTTGCAATAAACATTTAATTGCAAAAAAAAAAAAAAAACCAAACAAACAAACAAAAAAAGAACTTTCTGCTTGAACTCCTGAGAGTCCAATACTGTTTCATTGATCTGGGATTGTTTATGCCAAGACTGTCATAATTTATTTCCTTTCCTTTTGATGCTACTGGTAATAAGATGATCCAACCAAAAAGAGGCAGAGCCCTCCCCCCACCAATAAAAGGAAGACAGCTACGCATGACTCTATACTTCCCATGGAAAAGGCTGCACACAGCAATCCTCTGAGATTGGGGATTCACAGGACACCTTTCTGTTTCGTTCAGTTTTCAGATTAGCATACACTGTGATGCACTTTATACTTACACGACAAAACCCAGGTCAGTCTTTTATTGCTGCTGCTGCTCTCTCCTGTGAACAGGAGGCGGTGAGCAGGGATTCACACCTCTGAGTGACAGCTCTGTCCAATTACTCTCAAGAGTTGTGTCCCCTAGGGAGAATTACATCATCTCTTTGTGTCTTCTTTCCTTTGTTTTTCCTTTTATCCCCATTCCCTGCTGCCTTCAATCCTGGGCTATAATCCCTATGTGTTAGCACTGCCTGTCATGTAGACATGCACTGTTATTTTGTGTGTGTGTTTCAGTTCAATTTAAATAAACAGCAATTCGTTTGTAATGGAAAGGCCCTGTTGTGTTATGACAAGTCAGACACTATTTAACTTTGCCATCTCAGGAAGAGCTCTGAGTACTTGTTTGACTTTCATTTAATTCTTGACGGTCTGCCAAGAAGAGCTGAACTGTTCGCATCTCTTGCTCCTCCCTCAGAGAGGGGACAGTGTCTTGAAGACAGTACAAGAGCCAACTGACAGCTAGATGTAAAGAGCAGGAGAAGCTAAAGGAAGCCTAGAGCAGAGTGTGCTGGCACACGCTTTCAGTCAGCAGCGCTCAGGAGGCAAAGGCAGGAGGATTGCTGTGAGGCCAGCCTGCTCCACAGTGTCTCCAGGACAGCCAGGGTCACACAGACAAGCTCTGTTCATCGTGGAATCATGGATACCTCCAAAGTTTATTTTATTTTGATCAACTTAGCTAGAATGGCATTAAACCACAGAATTTAAGGGGTTGGTGAGACAGCTCAGCATGGAAAGTCACTTGCCACCAAGCCTAATGACCTAAATTTGAGCCCAGTACCCACATGGTGAAGAAGAGAACCAAGTCCTGCAGGCTGTCCACTGACACTATGTCCCTCCATCCTCCACCCCCAACCCCTTAACCCACACACCCACACAAGCTGTGACACACACACACACACACACACACACACACACACACACACCTCTCAACATTTCCCCAAGCTGTCTGTCTTTGAGTGTAGCATGAATCATCCGAAGTCATGTTCTCAGCCGTCTGCCTCATGACCCAAATATGTTGCAAAAATTTTTCCAAGGAAGATTACACTCGTAGAGAATGGTCCCTGTCGTTAGCTGCCTTAAATCCCTGCATCCCGTCCATGTGTGTATCCATAGCAATGCACAAATAACATAAGCGCTCTGCAGGTCCCAGAGCTTCTTACCAGCCCAGGATGTTTACAGCTTTTAGGAAGTGTTGACATCTGCACAGCCAGAGCTCACAGGCTTACGCTCCAAGTATTAGCCTATTTCCCAGGAAACTGGGAATAACTATATCACGAAATTCCAGTGATTTATGTGTCACCACTGTTACCCTGGCATGGCGTCAGGTCTGCATTGAGACACACCTCCCCTCGAGGAGGGCTTCTTGTCCAATCCCATCTTGTCCTTGGAATCAGCAGAATCCCACAAAATGGCTTCTATGTAAGTAAGAGCAAACTCAGCTGCACACTCACTGTGTACCAGGGATTGTACCAGCAGCTGTGCCTGCCTCTCGTATAAAACTGAGTTGACCCCCTAGGCACGCCCAGATTCCTGATTTCACCAAGCTGCCTGTGAGAAATGGTGAATATTTGTAAATATTAGACAAGAAACATTACTGCTAGCCCAGTTCGTCCAATTTGAAAAACTCCAGCATTGGGAAATTAAGAAATAAGAGGATCATGAGAGCTGTGGTGGTCTGAGTGAAAATGGCCCCCATAGGCTTATAGGAAGTGGCACTGTTAGGAGGTATGACATTTTTGGAGGAAGTGTGTTGCTGAGAGGTGGGCCTTGGAGGTCTCAGATGCTCAAGCCAGGCCCAGTGTCTCATTCTCTTCCTGCTGCTTACCAATCCAAATGTAAAACTCTGAGCGGCCTCTCCAGCACCATGGCTGGTCGTATTCCCCTAATGCTTCCCGACATGGGTGGTAACAGACTAAACCTCTGAACTATAAGCCAGCTCCAATTAAATGTTTCCTTATAAGAGTCATCGTGGTCATGGTATCTGTTCACAGCACTAGAAACCCTAAGAGGTTATATCAGCCTGGGCTACACATCAAATTCTGACTAGCCTGGGCTACCTAGTTTGAGATGTTTTCTCAAGAAATCAAAACAAAAACGAGGATTGGCAAGTAAGGAAACCAGGGATGCCTAGGCCTAGACCCCACGGCTCCAAAGCCTAGGTCTATAACAAGTGTGCCGGGCTGATTGCCTGGTGATGACTAACCAGGCCTCAGAGTCATTCCCAGTGTTTGTACGTTCACAGTGAAATGCATTTTTCTTCGAAAGTCATTTCTGAAGAGGACTCCACTATCCAATTCCTTTTATGAAAACTATTCCACAAACAAAGGGTGGTTCTCCCTGCTTTTGTGGGTTGTCAGCTGATACGATCCATGCAGGCAACGGGAGCAGAGATGATGGGCTGGGGGCTGAGTGTGTACGGCCAGTGACCACATCTGGACCAGCCATCAGGATGCAGATCACCTTTACTTAGGGTGAGACAAGGCTTGGACAGTGTTGGCGGACTGAGGGTAGGAATACCCAGGATGGGCAAAGGTCATTGGCTGAGGGCTTAGGGTTCCAAAATGCCTCATTAGTATGAAGTATTTCAGGAATCATAGATGCTAGCTGAACAGGCCTTAATCAGGAGAAAGGAAATTGATCCCGAAATCTAATTCAGGCTATGTGGCATTCCTCTGGTAGAGGCATATGTGTGGGCTTAGAATTCCCCAGACAAGATCAGAAAAGGAGCAGCCCCACTAATGAAGGGAGTCCCCCATTACTTGCCAAGCCCCAGAAGGCTATCCCATCATTGGTAGACTTTGACCTTAATTAGCAGAGTTTCCCACAACAACGAGCCCTTTGAGATGCCTCTTTGAAATGGCATCCAGCAGGAAAGTAAGTACCAATTTGACTTGAGTACTGAGTGACCACTGTGCAGCGTCCCCTGGGACTTTGTAGGTGACTCCAATGATGCTTCAGGTTTCTCACATTAGGAGTTAAGTCTTCAGAATGAGGAAGAGAGGCTAGGTCAGACACGCTGTTTGGGGGTGACTAGGTTGATGTGACTGAGTCTCAGACACCAGTCCAAGTTCATGTTAGTAGCCTGAGATTCCTGGGGTAGGAGCAAGGGATGCCTAGGCCTCTCCCCTGCATGTCCATACAATGTTCCAGTCCTCACTGTGAGGAGGATGGCCCCAAACAGTTCATCTGTAACTAGCTACAAGGTACCTTCTGCCGTACTAAAAGGAACAGACCAGTAACTGCACATTGCCCTCCAGGGACTGTCAACCAGAAACCACCCATCCTCAATCAGGGTCAAGGTAGACACCGAGAGTCCACTTAACAGGCTAGGGGGAAGAGCTGGCTAGGGAGAAATGGCTCAGCAGTCATGTATAAGGCCCAAGCTTGGTTACCAGCACTCACATCGGGTGGCTTACACCCACTGTAACCTGAGTTCCATTCTCATCTCTTCCTGGTAATTCGGCTACCAGCCATGCCACTTGCAGGGATTCTCCCCTTCCCCCTTTCCCCCTTCCCCCTCTATCCCCTCCCCCTTTCATCCCCCTATCCCCTCCTCCCTTCATTTCCGTACCCCATAAGTTCCAAGGCATGATGTGACTCTGAGTCTAGTTCCAGAATCAGTCGGACCTCGGCCAGAAGACCTGAGAACAAGGCTGGAAACGGTTACTGCAGCTGATAACTTCCAGCAGAAGATGAGTTTATTTGACAGAGGTTGCAGGCTACACGGCCTTCCTGGGAGGAGACTGTAAAAGCTAATCAGCTCAAGTACTTCAGAAATTTCCAAAGCTAGATGGCTCTTTACAGTCGGAGCAGGAGGAATCGCTATGGTGTGTGCCACTGAGAGATGTCAGAAAGAATCTCTAATATCCTGAGTTCTGTTCTTTAAAAAAAAAAAAAAAAAAGATTCCTTTTTTTAAATTATTTATGTGTACATGTGTGTGCCTGTGTGAATTTATGTTCACCACGTGCAGAAACCCTCCAGAGACCAGAAAGCAAGCGTAATATCCGTTGAAATTGGAGCTGCAGGCTGTTGTGAGCCTCCTGATGTACACAAACAAGGTATGAATGATGGGAACCAAACCTGGATCCTTTGCAAGAATAGTAAATACTCTTTAATTTCTGAGCAGTCGCTCCAGACCCACTGGGTTTTCCCGGGAGAGTCAGAAACTGTTCACATGAGACATAAAGATAGGGCTAAAGAAGAAAAGCTGTGAGGGATGTGTGGTTTAAATAGGTATGGCCCTCATGTGTTTGAATGCCTGGCCCATAGAAAAAAGCGACACTGTTAGGAGGTATGGCCTTGTTAGAAGTATGTCACTATGGAGGCAGCCGTTGAGATCCTTTTTGTTTGTTTGTTTGTTTGTTTGTTTGTTTGTTTGTTTTTGAGACAGGGTTTCACTGTGTAGCCCTGGCTATACTGGAACTCACTTTGTAGACCAGGCTGGCCTCGAACTCAGAAATCCACCTGCCTCTGCCTCCCCAGTGCTGGGATTAAAGGCGTGCACCACCACGCTCGGCTAGCCGTGGAGATCTTATCTATACTCAAGCCATGCCGAGTGTAACACACACAGTCAGTCTCCTTCTGCTACCTGCAGATCAAGAATTAGAAGACTCGGGCTGGTGAGATGGCTCAGCAGGTAAGAGCACCCATCTGCTCTTCCAAGGGTCCTGAGTTCAAATCCCAGCAACCAGCAACCACATGGTGGCTCACAACCATCCGTAACGAGATCTGGCGCCCTCTTCTGGAGTGTCTGAAGACAGTTACAGTGTACTTACATATAATAAATAAATAAATCTTTAAAAAAAAAAAAAAGAATTAGAAGACTTGCCAGCACCATGTCTGCCTGCATGCTGCCGTGCTTCCCACTATGACGATAATGGACTGAACCTCTGAAACTGTAAGCCAGCCCCAATTAAATGTTTTCCTTTGTAAGAGTTGGCATGGTCATGGTGTCTCTTCACAGCAGTGAAACCCTAACAAGATGGGGTATTTAAGAGAGAAGAAACTGTTGGGGATTTTTTTTTCTTTTGGTTTTTCGAGACAGGGTTTCTCTGTATAGCCCTGGCTGTCCTGGAACTCACTCTGTAGACCAGGTTGGCCACGAACTCAGAAATCCGCCTGCCTCTGCCTCCCGAGGGCTGGGATTAAAGGCGTGCGCCACCACCGCCCAGTTTGGGGATTGGTTCTAATGCTTTGCCTTAATTTGGCTCCCAAAATCACACCGGAATCTACGTACCCAGGTGCTGAGGGTCCCCGTCCCCAGTTGGTTTTTGATTGGTCAGTAAGGTTACTAACAGCCAATGGCTGAGCAGGGAGATGGAGGCGGGACTTTTAGATTTCCTGGAGAAGGGACGAAGAGTAGAAGAAGGCAGAATGATTATGATGGAGAAGTAAAGAGATCAGACTTTAAAGCTACCGGTCAGAAAGCATCTGTCCCCGTTCTGACTTCCTTTGATTATGAACAGGAATATGCGAGCAGAACCCTAATGAGCTCTTTCCTCCACAAGCTGCTTTGGTGGTGGTGACTCACCACAGCAATAGTTGTTGATCCTACTGGGTGAAAATAAGACCGTGACCACAGTTTTTGAGCCAAATTTGAAGTAAGCTTTTTAAAACGCTAGCCAGGTCCATGGATCCTGGCAGGTATTTATTTTATGAGTTTTTGTTTTTGAGACAGGGTTTCTCTGTGTAGTCCTGGCTCTCCTGAAACTCACTCTGTAGACCAAGCTGGCCTCGAACTCAGAGATCTTCCTGCCAAGTGCTCTCCCTCCCAAGTGCTGGGATTAATGGCCTGTGCCACCACTGGCTGACTAGACATGGGATTATAAACACAAGACCCAGAAGGCTATGTGATGTGTTTATAAAAAGATAAAGCGAAAAGGGGATATGTTCTATGGGTGTGTGAGGTGTGAGGGGAGGGGATGTCTCAGCAGGCCCATGCCAAGGCATCCGTCCCCCCTGAGGGACCAGCCACATGATGGGATAGTATAGAATAGAGTCTATTCAGGGCATGGGGAGGAGAGTTAAGAGGGTAGTAGAGGTAGAGAAAGGCAGAGAGGGAGAGAGTAGAGAAGTAGAGAAGAGGCCGGCTATGAACACATGGAGAGAGAGGGAAGGGAATGGGAAAGAGAGAGGAGAAGGGAAGAGCCCAAGAGAGAAGCAAGAGGGAAGCAAGAGAACAAGAGAGAGAGCGAGGAGGGGGCAAGCAGCCCCTTTTATAGTGGGTCAGGCCTACCTTGCTGTTGCCAGGTGACTGTGGGGTGGAGCTTAGACAGAACACTAACACTATGTACTTCCCACTTTTGTCTAATGGGGGGTGGTGGTGGGGAGACATACAATCTGAATTACTTCCTCCATAGATACCTCCTTGTGATCAATCACGCATCCTGAGCAAGCCGTGTAGCCATGCCTGTTCACAGACATGAGAGCACTGTGCTTCCACACAGCCCCTGGCATTCCAGGAAGGTTTTTTTTTTTTTAAGTCTGTTCTTGGGCGAGTGAGGTTTACAGATGAGAGGCACTTTGTTTTACTACTTAAGCACAGTAATTTAAACTTAAAACATAAGTTTAGGCATCACCCTAAATAGTACATACTCTGAGAACAGGAAGAAACATTTTCATGGATGACAATGATAGATATTTACTCTATTAGAAAGCAAAATGGAAAAAAAGAAAAGTGAGTGGAACCCCAGGCATGCACTATGATTGGCAGGCCCTCAACCTCTAGCCAGGTGGTGGTGGCGCACGCCTTTAACCTTAGCACTTGGGAGGCAGAGGCAGGTGGATCTCCGAGTTCAAGGCCAGCCTGGTCTACAGAGAGGGAGTTCCAGGACAGCCAGGGCTACACAGAGAAACCCTGTCTTAAATTTAAAAAAAAAAAAAAAAAAAAAGGAAGAAAGAAAGAAAACAAAATGGAATTTTTAGGTCATATATATTTATTAATGATTCACTTGAAAGTAGTAACAATCACCAGGCATGGTGGCGCATGCCTTTAATCCCAGCACTTGGGAGGCAGAGGCAGGCAGATTTCTGAGTTCGAGGCCAGCCTGGTCTACAGAGTGAGTTCCAGGACAGCCAGGGCTACACAGAGAAACCCTGTCTCAAAAATCAAAAAAGAAAAAAAAAAAAAAAAGAAAAAAGAGAACCGAAAGTAGCAACGATCAATGAACTGGAACAAAAGCATCTCTCCACAGTATTAAGAAATTAATTCTAACATCAAAGGTCTTTGAAATTAACATTAAAACCAAAGGACAGTTTGTTGTAGAATATGAAAGACAAAATTAATTTAGCGTTGAGGAGGTAGCTCAGAGTGAAATATCTAGCAGCTCAAGTTCTGGCTTCAAACCACAGTGCTGGCGAAGTTAGATTAATTAATCAAACTAAACAATTTTACTTGCTTTTGTTTAAAATACTTGAATTTGGAATATTTTAAATATAAAAATTTTGTTCTGTTTTTATAGTGCTAATGTTTTAAATATATGATGGTTTATACAGTATATTTACAGTCTGTAAGGTATATAAAGTGCCTAATTCCCCACTGACATCAGAAGAGATAACAGAGCTCTGTCTACATAAGCAATGTTATAGATGAAAAGACAAACTTTCACAATAATGCTATGGTCTGTCATTGGGTCTGTTTACATGTGGCATTCAGTTCCTAAAATATATGCATACTCTATTTCCAAACTTTTTTTCAAAAAAGCAAACAAACAAGTTTCCTGACTCCAAAGTTATTCTTATTTATTTAAAGATTTCTTTATTTATTTTTGTATGTGAGAACACTGTAGCTGTACAGATGGATGTGAGCCTTCATGTGGTTGTTGGGAATTGAATTTTTGTCCCGCTTTGCTCCAGTCAACCTGTACGCTCCAGCCCAAAGATTGATTTATTATTATACAAAAGTACACTGTAGCTGACTTCAGACACACCAGAAGAGGGCGTCAGATCTCATTACAGGTGGTTGTGAGCCACCATGTGGTTGTTGGGACTTGAACTCAGGACCTTTGAAAGAGCAGTAAGTGCTCTTATGCGCTGAGCCTTCTCTCCCGCCCCAAGTTCTGATTATTTTAACTCAGTTGTTGCAACATCAGCTGAGTAGAGAAAGGTTAACCCCTAACCTGTAACCTCTGACTAATCCCACCCCATCTTCCCTCCTCCAGAGCTAAACATTGATACATTTGATGTTGACCTTCCAGGTCAGGACTCTTCAACCCACCCTAGGGAGGATGAATTCTTTCAACCTCTCCCTAGCAGGAGGATACAAAAGCAAGGCATGACTTGCCTAGGGCTCCACTGTCCAAAGGTGGTGTGTGTGTGTGTGTGTGTGTGTGTGTGTGTGTGTGTGTGTGTGTGGAGTTAACATCACCTAGTGACCAGTTACTGCTTTGCAGGGCTTGTCAACCATTTAAGGCAGAAAATTAAACTTACGTGACTGAGGATCCCCTTATTTGTAAACTATCAGCTGCCATCCCATGCATTGGTAAAATAAAGACTTTTGATTTGGTTTGGTTTGGTTTGGTTTGATTGACAGGATGGACGGTTGGTTGGTTTTCTGAGACCGGGTTGCTCTCTGTGTAACAGCTCTGGCTATCCTGGAACTCCCTCTGTAGACCAGGCTGGCCTTGAACTCATAGATATGCCTGCTCTGCCTCCCAAGCCTTGCTTGGTTGGTTTTTTGATTTGAGAGTTTTGCTAGATAGGCTAGGCTGGCCATGAACTTGTGGTTCTGTCCCCTCTGCTACTCCTAGGAGCTGGTGAGGCGGGCACGCACAGGAGACCGTTGAATAATCTTGGACTCCATTTGGTTTTGGGTTATGCACACTCTCCCCTCTAATAATCAGTCACTTGGAAGCCCAGTACCAGCACCTACATGTACTGTGTGCACACACCCTCCTTCAAAACCTTCTAAAAAAGAACTTAAAAACCTGGAAGAGGCCGGGCGGTGGTGGCGCACGTCTTTAATCCCAGCATTTGGGAGGCAGAGGCAGGTGGATTTCTGAGTTCGAGGCCAGCCTGGTCTACAGAGTGAGTTCCAGGACAGCCAGGGCTACACAGAGAAACCCCGTCTCGAAAACAAACAAACAACAAACAAACAAAAAAACAAAAAAACACTTGGAAGAGCCTGGTGTGTGTGGTGACATCTATAGCCCCACCTATGAGGAAGGCTGGGGCAGGGTGTTCTCTTGAGACTGTGTGTGTGTGTGTGTGTGTGTGTGTGTGTGTGTGTGTGTGTGTGTGGTCTTAAACTCCATTTGTAGATAAAGATAACTTTGACCTCTTCCTAAATGCAGATTAGAGACTGCATCCAGTGAGTCTGGGATTTTGAGGCCAGCTTGGACAACACAGTGAGTCCTTATCTCAAACAAAATCAAGATGTAGACAAAGGAGTTTGCACTGGACACATAGAGGACAAACACCTGTAGTCCCAGGACTGGGAGTTGAGGCAGGAGAGTCAGGAGTTCAAGGTCATACTGGATTCAGAGCAAGTTCAAAGGCTACCCTGGGCTGGAAGAGATCCTATCTCAAAACAAACCAAAAACAAAGGATTTCGAAAGTTCTCATGGGAAAGAAATAAATAGTAGGCGTTTGCTTAGCTTGCCTGTGCCAAGTCTGTGCACAAAATGATGGCCTGTAAAAAAAAAAAAAGTGTGCATTTGTGTGTTGACTTGGCAAGCAGACTACATAGAGCTCGGTTCCTGAAGGAAAAGAATGAGTGTTTGCTGCGACCTTGTCATGGGGCAGTTAAACCCCGCCACACCTCCACTGCCACCTCTTTCCTTGGGGACTTTGACTGTCTGGGAGATCTGGCACTGCTCATCCAAAAGTGTGAGCACCTGAGGAAAGCTGAAATCAGCAAGGGCCTGACTGAACAGCTGCCAGGGAAACGGCTCAGAGGCAGGCAAAGGAGTTCTGATGTGTTTTGGTTTTGACAGGGTCTTAGCTATGTAGCCCCGGCTGGCCTTGAACTGTCAATCCTCCTCCCTCTCTCTAGAGACCTGGGAATGCAGGCACATGCCACCAGGCCCTGCTTGAGCTGTTTTTGTTACCTCGATTTTTTTTTTTTTTTCTAGGGTGGACAATGAAGATGCAGGGTGGGGGTGGCAGGGCTGCCTAAGGCTATGCAGCCAGTAAAGACAATTGGGATTTGAATCCAATCCTCGACTCCATTACTAACATTAACTAACTCTTAGATTCTTCTAGCCCTCATCCTAGCATTGTCTGCAGACAGCAAACATTTTTATGACCACACCCTCCTCCAGGAACCAAAATGAGGTAATCTCTCTAGAGAGTGAAGCAGAGAACACTCTCTAAGGGCTGGGGGCGGGATGCCAGCTGCCTCCCATCTCTACAGGGGATCCTAGAGCATTTGGGAAACTCCATGTTTTTGTTGTTTAGCTGAACAACATGTTTTTGTCTGTGATACACTGGGAGCGCCCCTTGTGAACACCCCAGAGCTGAGCTGGCAGGTACCACACCACTGTTAGCATTCCCCCTTCTCCTCACTGTACACTTCTTGTTCCCCTCATCTTCCTATACCTCTTTCCACCGGAGAGTGTTGGGGACCCAGACACAGCTGGGACTGTAGCTCAAGAAGTCGAGTGCTTGCTTAGCATTTATAAAATGTGGACTCAACCCCCAGTACCTTATAAACCAGGCATGTGGAGTACTTTCATAATTCCAGAACTGAATGCAGGAGGATCAGAAGTTCCAGATCATTCTCGGCTACATGAGTTCAAGGCCAGCCTGGGCTATCTGAGACCCTGTCTCAATAAAATAAAATAATAAATAAATATTCATCTTTTTAAAAGCACTAAGTCTTAGCCAGGCATGGTGGAACACAGCTTTAATACCAGTGCTTGGGAGGCAGAGACAGGCAGATCTCTGTGAGTTTAAGGACAGCTTGGTCTATAGAGCTAGTTCCAGGCTACTGTAGTGGCAGGGAAATGTTAGTGATCCCCCAACAGACAGACAGAAGCAGATCTGATACAACTTATAGCAGGGTCTTTATTCTATTCGAGCTAGCTCAGGCCCCTCCAATGTTACACTGTCACACAAGACGGTTTGGGGGCGGGGGAGCCCTGAATATCTATCAGGGCAAGGCTTTATAGTAAGCAGCAAGCAGGGGTACTTGTGCATGTATCTAATTAGAAAGCTGCTGTGGCCTTTAACATTAATTGGCTGGTGTTGGGAGTCATATCATAAACTTACTTTCTGCTCCCTCTGCATTGGTGGCCATTGGGCAAGGGGTAGGTTTGTAACCCAGATCTGTTGGGGATGTAACCTGGAGACGCTGGTCTTGTTGGGGATCGGCCTAGAGACTGGAGCTAGGCTCGGGTTTTTGGGGGGGCAACCTGGAAATGAATGCTAGGTACCAGCCTGTTAGTTTACCTGAGTTCAAACGTAGGTCAGGTTCTCTAAAACGGAGTTTGAACTTAAAAGATTTGGCCTC
>NC_034597.1:17375116-17388031 GCF_900095145.1 Mus pahari | reverse complement strand
GGATTTCTGAGTTCGAGGCCAGCCTGGTCTACAAAGTGAGTTCCAGGACAGCCAGAGCTACACAGAGAAACCCTGTCTCGAAAAAAACCAAAAACCCAAAACCAAAAACCAAAAAGAGAGAGAGAGAGAGAGAGAGAGAGAGAGAGAGAGAGAGAGACCCCTTGTCTCAACAAAAAACAACAACATAATTAATAATAATAACAACAGCACTAAATCCCAGCATTTCAAGTCTTCTGCCTCATTTCCCAACCCACTGCGAAGTCCACGCCGACCTAGGGACACCTTTTCTGATGGTTAACTCTGTGTGCTTTGGCCGGCCGCTGCCATCCTTTTGTACACAGAGAAGCTGGCCGAGTTCATTCCGCCAAGGAGGTTCCTGCAGCCCAGGCCTCCCTGTGGCTTTGGAAATCCTTGCTTGGTACCAAAAGCCCAAAAGCCGAGGACAAGAAGGCTTTGTTCATTCCAGACACACACTCCCTCCCCCCAACAGCCACCCAGGCTCTTCCAGTTGGACAGATCCTCGCACCCGACCACGGTGCCCAGAAGTCCAACTCCCCTCTATTTCCTGCTGCCCTTGGCCCCTTGCCTTTGGCCACGAGCAGGGAGAGCAAGCCCCTGCCAGATTCCCAGACATGTGTCTTCCAGCAGCTATGCTGAAGAGACCCAAAAACAAGTCGTAGCATGCACGTCCTGAGGTGACACTGGAGCAAACTGCTGGGGCCCCTAAAATGACAAACCACGACCACCCCTGAGGTCCTCTGAGCCTCACGCTCCACTCTCTGTGGCTTTCTGCAGCAGGGAAATGGGAACATCGCAGGATGGGGTCACTCTTCTAGAAAGAACACTTCCCTCTGTGGGTGGCCGTGAGCACCCAGACTGGTTAATACATTTTATATCAAATATCAAAAACAGGGCTACAGATCCTACCTGATTGCCTCACTGTGCTAAGACCTATGTATGCAGTCTTAGCTGAGCATGAGGTTCAGAGCAGATATTTCGAAAATGGCAGAATAATCATGAACGGTGGCACTCACTCCCACTGCGCCCAGCCAGCTTGCACTCAACCTGGCATATCTATTCCTCTAGTTCTGTCCATTGACACCCACCTCCCATTCCAATGTAAGAGCTCCTTTCTGGAGAATGCTCTAGGAGGCCCTTGAAATGGGTAGTTACTGTTGTCCTGTAAGCATTCCTTGGAATGTTTGGAGTGACTTCTGCGGGTGACGGAGCGGAAACACTGCTGTTCTGCCAGCGTGATGGAGTGATTCCTGTCATTCTAGTTCTGCTGGATTTTGTAAGAAAACAAGCACAGATTTTTTCTACCACTAGCAATATTTTGTCTCTCACCTCCTCTTGGGGCCGAGGGAGATGGCTCAGTGGTTAAGAGCGCTTGCTGCTCTTGCAGAGTTCCTGGGATCAGTTCTTAGCATCCATGTGTAGTTCCAGGAAATACCCTCTTCTGACATTCCTGACCCTTGCACGCACAGGCAGACACACACACACACACACACACACACACACACACACACACACATGTAATATATATTAATTTAAAGAAATATGGGCTAAAGAGATAGCTCAGCAGTTAAGAACATGCGGTGCTGTTCCAGAGAACCCAGCCTCCACTCCCAGTACCACATCGGGCTGCTCACAAGCATCTGAAACTGCTGGGCGAGATGATAGCTGTGCCTCTGAAGGAACCTGCACTCATGCACGCATCTCGACACATTGACGTATGACTAAAAATAATTTTAAAAACTAAAAAATATAGAGAGAGAACTTTAAAGAAATTGAAGTTAAAGACCATCCAAGACTGAGAGAAAAGATAGGTAGCACACACAGACAAGGCGTTAGCATAACTACCAACAAACGCAAAGACCAAAAGGAAAAGTAGAAAAGGGTATTTGAATAGGCCAGGGACGCTCAGCTGCCAATAAATGGTATATAAATAAAACCCACAACAGGGTGTCGCATTCCATCATCAAACTATCAAAACTTAAATAGCCAGTGTTGGAGAATGCCCTCAGGGCCCTCCTAAACTGAAGGCTCCTAAGAATGGCTGCCTGCTGCACCATCCCTACAGAAAGACAAAATGATAAAAGCCTACCTCAGTGATAACTCTTAAAAACAAAAACAAAAACAAAACAAAACCAAAAGCAGGCATAGTGCGGCACACGCCTTTTATCTGGGCACATGGGAGGCAGAGGATCTCTGAGTTCCAGGCCTCCTGGTCTACCTAGAGAGTTCCAGGCCATACTGACCCTGTCTCTAAACAAACAAAAATATCTCCACTCAGACATAACATACCTGTGGAATATGTACACACACACACACTCATGAGATGAACATTTGAGACTCCCCTGGCTCTCTAGGCCAATGTCATCTCTGACTTGTGAGGCTCCAATAGAACAAGGGGGCAAGAAGTGGGTAAGAAGGAAAATGTTTGGAAGTCAGGGCTCAGACAAAACCAACCATGGGAGGCAAATGCCCACAAAAACAAAACAAAAAACAAAACAAAACAAAACACTGGAAAGAGTGCGCCCTCTAGTGGACGGTGGAAAAAACACTCTTCCCTACAGGCCTGGTACAGTGGTGTCTCTGAGAAATTAAACATTAAAATATTGATTGGCAAATTCCCCTTCAGCCTCTGGCACGAGAAACTGCATATTAGTTCAGCATGTGTCTTCGGCTGGAGAGGTGGCTCCTTGGATAGGAGTCCCTGCTGCTCTTCCAGAGGACCTGAGTCTTCCCAGGGCCTATATAAGGTGACTCCCAACCAACTCGAATCTAGCTCAGCGAGCTGGTAAATCCCACTCCCTCTTCTGACGCCTGCCATCAACCTCACAAACACAGCACACACTCACAAGACTCCTACATGTAATTAAAAATACGTAGATACTTTGTAAAATGGGATTCGGTAGTGTGGAAAGCCAATCACAATATGTCTATTAGTTTTGGACTAGTTATAAAGGGCACCCTCGATAAACAGTGATGTGTGCACCCATTCCTGGGGGCTTTTGCGGCTCTTTCTTTTTAGTTTTATTTATTTGTTTGTTTAATTAATCAATTATTGTTAGTTTAATTTTATTTTTCGTGCATGGGTGTTTTGCCTGCATGTAAACCTATCACCATGGGCGCAGTACCCCCAGAAGCCAGAAGAGGGCATTCCTTGGAACTGGAGTTAGAGACTGTTGTGAGCTGCCATGTTCTCTGTGCCAGGCAATGGATGCGGTTACGCTCATCTCTACGGACCTTTCAAGTTGTTAATGGCCTCCCAAGAGCTAATGATATAACTGAGATACATAGAAATGGAAAAACAAAACAAGTATCATTTTAGAAATATCTGAATGTATATTGAATAGATGCAGAATTTGTGGACAGAAACTGGGCAGGGACTATGGTGGTCGAGAAGGGACAGCAAGTGACAGGGGGGTTCATGTTTTACATTATATACTTCATCACTTCACTTTTTATAATTAATTTTTTGAGACTAAATCTCATTATGTTGCTCTGGCTGGCTTGGGACATGTTATATAGACCAGGCTCACATCGAACTCACAGAAATCTACCTGCCTCTGGCTTCCAAGTGCTAACAAATTGATTTATTTTTACTTTTATTTAAAGATTTATTGATCTTATGTACATGAGTACACTGTAGTTGTCTTCAGACACACCAGAGGAGGGCATCAGATCCTATTACAGATGGTTGTGAGGCACCATGTGGTTGCTGGGAATTGAACTCAGGACCTCTGGAAGAGCAGTCACTGCTTTTAACTGCTAAGCCATCTCTCCAGCCCCAATTGATTTATTTTTTAATTTAATTACTTTTATTCCTGTAATTTAATTACTTTTGTGTATGTGTGTGTATATGTGTGTGTATGTGTATGTGAGTATGTGTGTATATGTGAGTATGTGTGTATATGTGTGTGAGTATGTGTGTGTATGTGTGTGAATATGTGTGTATGTGTGTGTATGTATTTATGTGTGTGAGTGTGAGTGTGTATATGTATGTGTATGTGTGTGTATGTGTATGTGAGTATGTGTGTATGTGTGTGTATATGTTTATGTGTGTATGTGTGTATATGCATCTGTATGTGTATGTATGTGTGAGTATATGTGTGTATGTGTATGAGTATGTGTGTGTATATGTGTGGGAGTATGTGTGTATGTGTGTATATGTGCATGTATATGCGTGTGTGTGTGTGTGTACACTACATGGTGCTTATGAAGGTCAGAGCTATCCCCAACATGGGTGCAAATGCAGACCAGCAGGCATCTTTACCCACCGAACATGGCTTCATACTCTGTGATTTCACAAAGATGAGTATCCTATTGCATATGTTACTCATTTATTCACTTATTAATTAATTAATGTAATTAGGTCTGGCCTTCACCTCATACCCTCCTGCCTACACCTTCTGAGTTCTGGCTCACAGATATGAACCACCAATGCCAGGTTCTGTGTTGTCTTATTTTAAATTCAAATAATTAAGTAGCTCACTGGCTCTAAGCGGCACCAATCCTTATGGATTTAGGTTTCGTTTTGTTCTACAATCTCATGCCTGGCTAAGCTAAATCAGAATGTCCTGTCAAGTATAGCCAACTCTTGGCATTACTGAGATAAATCCTTCCTCCAAAACCAGCTCATCTGGGTGGGCATTCTAATATTCTAGGGGTGGGAGGTGCTTTTTAAGAATTAGATCCAAGACTTGGTGGCAGGCCTGATGACTCCTCGTTTGGATTTCTGTCAGAGCCCATGGCCTACAGGAGAGGGGGAGACGAGGAGGAAAGGCTACTGATGAATGCAGAGACCTTGGTGTATAACAGCTGCACAGCTGACCCAGCATACTGATGCTGCAGGCACTGGAGCACTCACTGCTCTTGCAGGGCACCCAGGTTTGGCTTCTAGCACCCACATTAAGGGTGATCACAACTGCCTGTAACTCCAAGTCCAGGGTATCCAACACCCTCTCTGGGTGTCTGTACCCGTTCAGACACAGACCTGTAATTTAACAGCCGCGACCCTCAGACAGTCTCTTGAACCCAGGTTGATGTTCAGCCTGAAGCCAGGAGCTCTGCGAGTGGGCTCGGCAGGTTCATTAGCAGCACCGTATTTGCTTAATGGTTTGTTTTTTACGCTTGTTGGATAGGGGTGTGTTCCCCAAGTGAAGCGTCAGCAGGGTTCAGACTCCGGGAAGTCTGGGATGGTTCGAAGTTCACTGGGAAAAAAAGAAACAAAACAAAACAAGCAAGTCTCAATCTTAAGTAGAAGACACAAACCTTCTCCCTACCCGCATCCCACCCTTCCCCGACAGCTTGCTTAGCACGGGATCAGAACTCAGCATAGAGTATGTGGTTATCTAAAAGTTTGCTTGCAGAGGCAGCAGAATTAGATTTGAACCCTGACTCCATATCATCTAACTGTATGGCCACCAGCAAGTTTCTTTAACCTCTCTGATTCTCATCTTTGTGATCTTCGGAACGGGTGTGATGACAGGCCCCTCGTGGGATTACCCCTGGGGATCAGGGGTAGTATGGCAGATGCAACTCCTCATGGCTTAGCTCCGGTTTATAGCATGATGACTGCGCGGACTGTGAACTCCTTAAAGGCTAGATACCTATGTGAATATGTGGCTCATTTCCATTTTCACCTCTCCTAGAGACTACCAAATGTTAAGTCTCAAACCCTGGGACAAATAGCTGAGGTGCCTGTTTAATATCAAAGAGGAGCTGGCCCCCAGGTTCTCCGCCATCCCTCAGTCTCCACCACCTATTCCAGGGCGTGGCTGGCATGCCCTGTCTTCTACCCCCATCTCCTCATCTCCTGCCCAGCTCCAGGGCTGCCCTTCCTCCAGAGCCTCTTCCCCGTAGAATCCAGCCATGTTGGTTACCCTCCCTCTTTGCCTTTTGTCCTCCTGACTGCTATAACTGGCTTCCCTCTTTCCCCTCTTCCTTCCTCTCCCCACTCCTCACATGGTTCAGGGTCATGTCCGCTCTGGACTCTCCCAGACGTCTCTGCTTCTGGTTGTGTTCTCTCTTCTAGCTACAATAGACTCTCACCTCCACCATACCTAGGAATAGTCATGTCCCCCTTTTAATCTACTTTTTCACTTACCAAACACTGGCTAGTGCGGGGCTAGCACACTTGCTAACTGCTCTGACTTCAATTTACTGAGTCTCTGGGCCATTCCTTGCTTTTTTGCCTTTTTTTTTTTTTTTTAATAGTTTTGTTTATTTTGTTTTGTTTTGAGACAGGGTCTCACTTATGTAGCTCTGGCTGTCCTGGAACTTGCGGTATAGACCAAGCTGCCTTCAGATTCACAGAGATCCTCCTGCCTCTGCTTCCCAAGTGCTGGGATTAAAGACCTGCCCCACCACCATTCGGCTACTATCCCTTGAAGCTATAACTTGTAAGTAACTGATAAAGGTGCAAAATAACTCTTCTCTCTAGATTTGTAAATTCTGCCCGTGATAAGTTCACTTACCGCTGGATCCACTGCTCGCTGTGTGAGGAAAGCCAGGCGCCCTCAACTGCACAAGACAGGTGAATATCCCAGGTCTGGGCAGCGGCTTGGACAGCTTGTAGCATCTCACGTTTTTTGCTCTTTAGGAAGGAGTTAAATGGGCTTTATCAGTGGGTTTCTGCAGAGGGCAGACACTAAGCCTTCAGTTCCCTCTATGCGGTCTCATTAGCTTCGGAGGCAGGCAGAGAATACTTCGAGTCCGGGATTCAGAACTTGTGCCAGCCTGGGAGGACCACAGAGGAAGGTTCTCATTCCTGGGATCAATCTGGCTTTCTGTAAAATGGGCTCAGAAGCAGAGCCAGGAGCCTCCTTCCCCACTTAGGTGCCTGGTCCCGAAGGGCAGGGGTAGGGTGGGAAGCTGGATGGGAGGCCCTGATGGAGCGGTTGCTTTGGGGATGGGATCCCGAGCAGCGCCTTCTTGCAGGGCACGGTGGGGCTTCTAGAGGGGGCGGGCGGGTTCTCTAGAGCCAGAAACTCGGAGCCGCCCAGGAATTTTGGCTCGGACTGCGTTTCCTCGGGGCCGGGCGGGCGTGATCCCTGGGAGGCGACTACGGACAAACGGCTTCACTCGGTGGCTCCGTACCATGCAGCCGCTGCTCTGCGCGCTGGCCGGGCTCGCCCTGCTCCGCGTCGGGGCGGGCGAATGGAGCCAGGGTCCCAGGGACACCCCCAGACGGCGAGGTAAGAATGAGAGAGGAGCCGGAGACAGAGACACCGGGAAAAGCGGAGGGAGGGAACAGAGATGGAGAAAGAATCAGAGACATCGAAGGACAGAAAAGGGGAAAGATGAGTAAGAGAGCTGGGAGCGAAAGAGGCTTTCGAGATAAACGCATGTGGGTGAAGAGAGCAAGAGGAGGGAGTTTGAGAAAAGCACAAACAAGAAGGAAAGAAATAGGAATGGCAGGAACCAACGGGGAAATAAAAATTTGGGGAAAGGAATGTGGCAACCGGATGTCTAGAGAGTTGAACACCAGCAGGCAAGGGCGGAGGTTCAGCTGCAGGGTGTGGCCGCCCTCTCCCCAGAGCGTCCAGAGGAAGGTTCCAAAGGGCATTCTATTGGAAGGGGAGCCTGAAAGGTCAACGGCCCAGGCAGGGCCAGCACCACCATTGGGGAGACAGACAGAAAAAAGGTACCGTCTCACCTGCCTGGAGGCCTGAGGAGTCTGTAGTGAGCTGAGGAGGTCATCCTTCAGGTGCCCAGAACAGTCTAAAACTATGGCTGTCTACGTGAGGAGTGAGAGCAGGCTGTGTTGAGGCAGACCCAGCACCAAACCCCAGGCCTCTCGCTCCCTCGGGTTCTTGTTCCAGACAGGCAGAAATGCCTGGCACCGAGTCTAAAGCTCTGGTTGCTTTTCAGGGCCCACAGAGAAGAGGGGAGATTAACCCAGATCATTAAAGGAGTCCCTGTGGGGTGAACCGCTTTTCATCTCACAGGCTGACTTCAGGGTGTGTAAGATAGGACGCGCCCACCAGTGACTACACAACACTAGTTCTCTCAGACCATCTAGCCTCAGTTTCCCTATCTGTTAAGGAGTGACTGGCGTTCTGTCTAGCCCAAAGTCAGCTCACAAGGCGCCGTCCTCCCTTTTCCTTCCCTTTGAGATCCTCCTCTAAGTTCTGCTTGGGCTGCAGAGGTGGAGACCAGAGCTCAGCTGGAGTGGTCAGGCAGTCGTGCCCTCCCTGCATCCCGACCCCACAAGTCACTTTCCTGCCCCTCCGACATTTAATTTGTTTGATCCAAGCAAGATTACGTGACTGGTTAAATTTGGCTGACATGTCTGCTGTTAAAATGTGTAATCTCTCTTCAATCTCCCTTTTTTTTTCTTTCTTGAAATCAGTTGTTGAGAAAAGTTTTGCAGGTGGGTGGTGGTGCACGCCTTTAATCCCATCATTTGGGAGACGGAAGCAAGCAGATCTCTGAGTTCGAGGCCAGCCTCATCTATATAGTGAGTTCCAGGACAGCCAGGGCTACCATAGAGAAACCCTGTCTCGAAAAAACAACACACACACACACACACACACACACACACAAGCGCATGCACAGTTAATTTACTTAATGTGTGTGTGTGTGTGTGTGTGTGTGTGTGAGAGAGAGAGAGAGAGAGAGAGAGAGAGAGAGAGAGAGAGAGAGAGAGAGAGGTTTAGATTTTGCTGATTGATTCCTGGGTGTCATTCAACTGTTCTCTCTCTGTTGTCTAAAAAAATTGATGGCTATTTATAGAAGCTTGATCTAATCCCAGTTAGATTTTTTTCTTTGCAAAGAAATTACTTTCTACATAGTTTTTTTTACATATTTGGCATATATTTGGTTTTTCAAAACAGAGTCAATCAGTGTAGCCTTGACTGTCCTGGAACTCACTGAGCTCAGCCTCCCTCTGCCTCCTGAATGTCAGGACCGTGCCTGGCTATTTTTAATATATGTTTTAAAGAACAAGGTCTTGGCCGGGCAGTGGTGGTACATTGCCTGTAATCCCAGCACTTGGGAGGCAGAGGCAGGTGGGTTTCTGAGTTCAAGGCCAGCCTGGTCTACAAGTGAGTTCTAGGACAGCCAGGGCTACACAGAGAAATCCTGTCTCGAAAAACCAAAAACCAAATAAAATAAAAATAAAAGGTCTCTTGTAGCTCAAGCTGGTGCTGAACTTACCACGTAGAACTTCTGGTCCTCCCGCCTCTACCTTCCAAGTGCCCTTATTAGAGATGTGTACCACCATTTCTGTTTTTAGGTTGTGCTGAGGGCAAACCTGGGGTCTCGAAATTTCAAAGCAAGCATTCTGCCAACTGAGTTACATCCCCCAGGCCGTCTTTATTATTTTAACTGAATGTCTTTGATTCCTGCTAAGGATAGACTTTTTTTCTTCAAAGGTGTAGTGATCATTTGTGTGATTCTTGTAATTGGTTTATTATTGTGCTCAGAGTGGCACAGTGGGAGTGAGGAGGTCAGGGGACAGCTCTGTGGAGTCGGCTCTCTCTTTCCACCTCTATGTGTGTTCTGAGGGTAGAATTCTGGTCTCCGGGCTTGTGCGGTTGGGTAGTTGTTATCCAATGAGTGGTCCTAGCAGCCCCCTCATACAGGGCTGTTCAGAGGCCAGCCTCAGCTCAGTTCCTGTTTCCATTGTCAGAAGACTCCTCCATGCCTTCTTATTTGTTTGTTTGTTTACTTATGTACTTGTGTGGGTTTTTTTTTCTTTTTGAGACAGGGTTTCTTTGTGTAGCTTGGCTGTCCTGGAACTGACTCTGTAGACCAGGCTGGCCCAGAACTCACAAGGATCCACTTGCCTCTGCCTCCCCAGTGCTGTGTGACCAAGGCATGCATTATTACTCCCTGACTCCCTTACTTTTTATAATTGAAAAATTGAATGTATGCATGTATGCCCATGTGAGTTCATATGCACCACGAATAGATTACTCTAATGTAATTATACTATAATTAAGTATTAATTCATAAGCAGTCTCATTTCATTTGTAATTTCACCTCTGCTGTCATCCCTGAATTATTTTAAAGGAAATTCCGAACACTCTGTTTTTCAAGTTCTTATTGTTGGGCAGTCTCATACATAGGCAAGTGCCCTCAGAGACCAGAGGGCATAGAACCCCCTGGAACTGGAGAGACATTGCTGGGTCCTGCAGAAGAGCGATAAACTTAGCAGGTGAGCCTTCTCTTCAGCCCTGGGTCTCCTCTTTCATTTTAAAACTTTATTTGATGTACATGGGTGTTTTGCCTGCATGTATGTCTGTGTACCATATACATGCCTGGTGCTTCAGAAGAAGATAACTTAGAACTGGAATCACAGATGTTTGTGAACCTCCTTGAGGGTGCTGGGTATTGAACCCAGGTCCTCTGGAAGATCCAATGCTCTTAGCCACAGAGCCATCTCTCTCCCAAGAGATGTATCTCTTCCTGTAAGCAAGTATAATAATCCTCATCAACACCTCTGGATTATAGCATTTTTTACTACGCACACACACACACACACACACACACACACACACACATACACACACACTGAGGTCAAACCAACATGGAAGATAGAGAGAGAAAGGTAAGAAAGGTGTCTTGTTGCCCATACCACCTCTGTGTTTCCTCCCATTTTACAGATGGTATAAGAAAAAGTGGCCTTCATTTCAAAGTAAGAGTACCGGGGGTGCAGAGAAACAATATCAAGATAGATTATTTTTTGACCTTGTAAAGTCAGGTGTCAGGCTACAGAAAAAGTAAAAGTGGCTGACACAACATTTAGCCCAGTTTGTGTATATTCCTTACCACATTTCCCTGCCCCATGAATCCTCATCAGCTAAGTTCTTTAGGGATGCACAGTCTCCCTGGTGTCTAGCATTGCACCCTCCAAATTCCCTATCCTATTCTTTCAGAATGCAAAGCCAAGCCCTACCTGCTATTCAAGATGAACCTGGAGTTCAAGATGCCCTCCTTTGCAGGGCTCAGTCACACAGCCTACCTCTGTAACTATTCAAGTCTAAAATAAACTAAAAATCACTCAGGAAGCAGGCACCAACTGCTAGCTAGGGAAGACAGGGACCTGTGTGTGTGTGTGTGCTCGCTCCATCAGCACTGAATTCTAAATGACCTTAAATGAGACATAATGATTTATTTCCTACAAAGGGAGAGAGTGAAGACCCCCAAGATAGAAGAGCTTACTTTACACAGACATACCACCAAAAGGGACAGACAGTGTCAGACAGTTGATTCTGATCCTGTCACCACCTTCTAGCTGTGTAATCTTATGTACGTAACTTAAACTTTTGATTTTGTAAAACAACAACAATAATAATTTTGGGTTTTGTTTTGTTTTTGAGACAAATTATTTTTTAAATTTCTTATTTATCCATCGAACACAGGGTTTCTCTGTGTAGCCCTGGCTAACCTGGAACTCATTGTGTAGACCAGGCTGGTCTTGAACTCTCAGAGATCTGCCTGCCTCTGCCTCCTGAGTGCTGGGAATAAAGGTGTGTGCCACCATCTCTGGCTGAGAGAAATTCTTGCTATGTATCCCAGGCTGGCCTTGCACTTGCAATTCTCCTGCCTCAGCCCCCCTGGTGCTGGGATTATGGGAATACCTCATATTCAGTAAAAAACAATCTTTCTAAGGTAGAAGAGTGTGTAATCTGCCACTTGGAAGGTTGAGGTGTCAGGATTGAGAAAGAAAGGAAAAGAGAGGAAAGAAAGGAAAGAAGTGACTTTGTTTATTTAAATGGTCAACCCTGACTACATACATAAAAATATGTTATACAGATTGAGCAGGTTATATTTAAGAGTATATAAGTATATGCTATGTGCATGTAATAAAAATTAATGGGAAAAGGCCATGAATTTAAAAGAGATCAAGGAGAAGTTTATGAGAAAGTATGGAAGGAGGGAAGATGGAGAAAATAAAACAGGAAAAGAACTAGAATTCAATGACTGACACATAGCCACATACACTTTCAGCAAGAAACTCATCATGATAAAGGACCACAAAGCAATAGAACTTAGAAGACAGAAGTAACAAGAGCCAGGACCCAGCAAATGGAACTGGCTTGTAGCAGATCATCCAGTCAGTTCAGGGCTGCCCCTACATCCTTGCTGAAGAAACCCCCTCTATAGCGTGGCACCTTCCAATTTCTGCATAAATTGGGCCTGATCCTGAGACCTGATCCAAACAATCTACATTAAGCCTCAGACTCCACCAGAGAGGCAGAGCAAGGGACAGCCTGACCTACCTGCTGCATCATGCTGAGCCTGTATCTGCTCAAAGCCCCATCCTAGTTTGTCTCTGTTACTGTAATGAACACTGTAACCAAAAGCAATTTGGGAGGAAAAGGGCTTATTTCATCTTACAGTCCATTAAGGAAAGCCAGGACAGGAATTCAAGGCAGGTACCTGGGGGGCAAAAGTTGAAGCAGAGGCTGTAAAGGACTGCTGCTTACTGGCTTGTTCTCCGTGGCTTACTTAGAATGCTTGCTCTCCCCCTCCCTCCCTTCTTTCCTTCCTTCATTTCTTATTTTCTTAAGATTTTATTTATTTATTTTATGTGAGCACACTGTCGCTGTCTTCAGGCGCACCAGAAGAGGGCATCAGATCCTATTGCAGATGGTTGTGAGCCACCATGTGGTTGCTGGGAATTGAACTCAGGACCCTCTGGAACAGAAGTCAGTGCTCTTAACCACTGAGCCATCTCTCCAGTCCCTAGAATCCTTTCTTATACAACCCAGGACCATCTGCCAGAGGTGGGGGGCATAGAGGGCCAAACCCTCACATATTGAGTCATTAGTCAAAAAAAAAAAAAAAAAAGTCAGTCTAACCGGGCGTGGTGGCGCACGCCTTTAATCCCAGCACTCAGGAGGCAGAGGCAGGCGGGTTTCTGAGTTCGAGGCCAGCCTGGTCTACAGAGTGAGT
>NC_034597.1:17356693-17375101 GCF_900095145.1 Mus pahari | reverse complement strand
AAAAAAAAAAAAATTGTCAGTCGGCCTTGCCCACAGGCTTCTGTGAGAGGCTCACTTCCTCTGCAGAAGTTCCTCCTCAACAGGTAACTCTAGTTTGTACTAAGTTGACAGTTTAACCACCCTAGCCGCTTTGTGCCATCCACCCTGTAGCTCATAGACATCTTCAGGTGCAGGATCATGGCAACCCTGCAAAGGAGATGGGGCAAGGCAGGCAGATGTCTCAGTCAGCAAGAGGAAGCCCTTGCAAGAGCTTCCCATGGACTGTGCCTCTGACTTCCAATTGTATGCTGGTGAAGTTTACCTCAGTGGGTTTGAGGCCTCAACATCCTGGGATTTGGGAAGGATTTGTTTATTGTAATTAGCGGTTTAAAAAGATAATGGGGTAGCAAGACAGGATCCGGGGTCACATCTAGCCCCAGAGCTGCCTACCAGCCTTGACCGTCAGCCAGTCTAGCTTGAATGGATACATGAGGGGGATAGGTAGGGTGTGGTGATTGACAGAGACTCGCTCTTCCTTACGGCAGGGAGCTTGACTTCCATCCACGGATCCATTCCCCAGTGAGCCATGAGTCTCAAAAATCCCCTGCTGGAGAAAGACTCAGAACAAGAGCGGGGCTAGAACACACCCCCTCCCAGCAAAAGCGAACAAAACACAAGTTTCTTGGAATGTAGCTCTCTCTGAAAGGCCTCCGGGGCCCTTGGCAGGTTTCAGTCAGAGCTCCATGCACAGCTACTCAGACAATCCTTTAGAATAGGATTCTGCTTCTCTTTAAGAAGACCCAAAACCCGCTGATGGTTTTGAACACGTCACAAATATTTATACGAGTACTAGATGTGGTAAGGTTTATTATTCTATTACACTGAATGTGGTCAGATACCATTAACCCCAAGTGGCTGGGGCTGCTGGTTAGAGCAGAGGGCAGCTTTGATGGATGCTGGGGGCACTTTCTCACCGTGTGAGTCCCAGGCACATCAGGATGGCGGGCCACAGAGAGGACAGAGCCCAAACCTCTTGAGTTAAGTCAGCCAGCCCAGCACCTCTCCTGGTGTTTGGGCCACCCCCATCCCAGGATGCTGCCTCATCCATGGCCACCAGCCAGGGTACAAACAAGGCTGTCAAGCAGGAGTCCAGCCAGCAGAACCCCCACGCCCTGGGAAACCCATTTCCAACTGTCAGGGAAGAAAGAGAAAGGGAGTGCCCACAACCTAGGTCAAGGTCCTGTGAGATAACACAGCATCCCTTTGGCCTTTCCTCCATACTTGATTGATGAGCTTATGTTCTACCAGAGAGTGGGGAGTGTGTGTGTGTGTGTGTGTGTGTGTGTGTGTGTCAGAGACAGAAAGACAGACACAGAGAGAGACAGAGACAGAGAGACAGAGAGACAGACAGAGACAGAGAGATAGAAACAGAGACAAAGAGATAGAGACAGTTCAGTTTTTTACTTACCCAAGGGTTGGTTGTCCATAGTTCACCCCAGTTTTGTCCTCTGAGGCCTCAAGCCAATTCTGAAAGATATTCTTACTCCTCCATGCTATCCATCTGGGAAACAGAGCCTCAGACTAGCCCTACCCAGTTTGATAGTGCAGGCTGTGGAGGTCGGAAAGCTAACAGCTGAGGGTGTAGGCTGAGAAGGGTCGTCAGGGTGTTTCCTAGGCAGAGCAATGCTGGGATTCTCTGCCGTGGAGGCGCTGGCCTTGGAGGACCATTGTTAGGGTTGTGTTCCAAGCCTTCTGTCAGATGAGGCCTCAGGAGGCCTGGATGAGCTCAGAGCACAGCTCCATCCAGATGTGAGGGATTAGTGCTGAGTGAGGGGAGTGAGAGCCCAGCCGCTTCCCTGGAGAGCTCTGGAACCAAGTCAGACCTCATCACAGACTCTGGAGAACAGTGGAAGAGAAGCAGAGGCGCGTTGCTTAAGATGCCCACAGCTGGCAGCTTCTGCTGGGTAAGGGGACCCAGCAAGGACAGGTGATACTCGGAGCCCAGTGCTTCCCAACCTTCCTAATGAGGTGATCCTTTTTTTTTTCCCCTTAGATTTTTTATTACACAAATCCCAATAGATAATATACACATTACTACAGATTACTATGGATAAAAACCACCATTCAAAATGATAAAATTAATTGCATATTTTGAACTACTCTTGATGAAGACAAATAAAGTTTAGCATTGATAAGGCAGCAGAGAGTTGTTTTAGGGACTCTCGGCTATTCAATAATGTTGGCATGGTCATTAAAGATAGCATTCTGTGTTTCCCCCTCAGCACGACTATTCAGGCTGGCATGATCTGTGGCTACAGCAGTGGCTGGAGCACTGTCCGGTCTTTGCGCCACTACTCATGGCCGCTTACTCATCTGGTAGTTGATAAGTCATCCTCCCTGAATGAGCTGAGCCACTTCGTTTGTTACATGGCATGCAAACAGAAGTCAGCTTCGAGGTTGTACTTTGTAGGCAAATGTCATGAATGTCAGAGAATAGCAACAGAGGGCGAAAGTCATCCGCCCACTGATAATCTCTGGAGATTTCTTCATGTCATTGATAGCAGCAATGGGGCACCGGAAGTGCGTACTCATGAGATAGTCCCGGACGTCCTTGCTCCGGACATAGTCTGCCGCTTTGCGCACCAGCGCTCCAGCCACGGCCGTGCCGTTGGCGGTGAAGCCGCTACCTAGACCGATGTGATCCTTTAATACAGTCCCTCATGTCGTGGTGACCCCCAACCATGAAATTATCTCATTGCTACTTCCTAACTGTAAGATTGCTACTGTTACAAGTTGATGTAAGTAGCTGGTAGGCATGGTATCTGATATGACATCCCCCCCCCCCCCCAAGAATCCACAGACTGAGAACCACTGCCCTAGAGTAACCTGGCTGAAGGCTTCCAGGCAGGGCAAACAGGGAGGGTGTGTTGGCAGATTCCCACTAGGACAGCCGACCCTGGAGTAAGAAGAGCTCTTCCTGCTCCCTGTACCTCTCTCCAGCTGGAGCTGAAACAAATGTGGCGTCCCCTCCCTGAGGCTAGTCTGGACCTCTTCTGTCTCTCGCGGGCTTCTCAGATCATGAAGCACAGCCTTCCAGCAGGTCTCTTCCTCGTCCTCAGCGTTTTGAATCTTCTCATTCAGCCCATCACAGCTTCTCTTTTAGCTAACAGTTCCACCAGGCAGTAATTAACAGCGTGTACTTCTGCTCTTATGAAGGAGCCCCGGTTCAGTTCCTGGCCCCTGTACTGGGGGCCTCACAACTGTCTGTAACTCCAGCTGCAGAGGATCTGATGCCCTCTTCTGGCCTCTGTAGGCACTGCACTCACATGCACATATGCAGACACATACGCGTAATTTAAAATAACTGTCTGGGTTGGAGAGCTGGCTCAGCAGTTAAGAGCACTTGTTGCTCTTGAAGAAGTCCTGGATTCAATTCCCAGTTCCCATAAGGAAGCTCACGGCCATCTTGTCTGTAACTCCAGTTCCAGCAGATTTGATGCTCTGTTCTGACCTTCTCAGACACTGCATGCACATATGTGCAGGCAAGAACACTCACATAAAAACACACATTAAAAAAAAAGCCTATATACACAAAAGCAGAGGGGATGGCTGAACGCATTCCCAGGGGGAATCTTTGCTCTGCCCATCGATGCTCCTTGCTGTCCCTTCGCCAGGTCCAGTGATTTTGAAGTACATCTAAGACTAACATTTCAGCAGTGAGAACTCCAATATGGAGCTCCCAAAGACCCATTTCTACAAATGTAGCCAGCACACCACTCGGCCCGGCTGCTTTCCTGTTGCTGTGATGAAATAAATGCTCCAATAAAACAACTCTAGGAGGACGGTTTATTCTGGCTCTCTGCTCCAGGGCTCACAGCCTGCCGTGGTGGGGACGGCATGGGGGGAGGAGCATGAGCTAGCCCATCAGAGCACGTGATGGGCAGTCCAGAAGCAGGGGGTGGGGGGAGAGGAAATGCAGCCGGGCTGGTATTCAAACTCATAAGCGTTTAGGGGACCTTTCATGTTTAAATCACAACACCACTCTGACATTCTCTCCCCTCCTTCAAATCAGTAGTAGCAGCATTATTGTGTTTTAAACAGGGTTTCTAAAGTTCAGTGAAGGGGAGCCGTGTTGCTCTTCACAGAGGGCTCTCTTAGTCAGCTTGTCATCACTGTAAGAAAATACCCGAGGCAAACTACGGAAAAGAGAGAGGAGGTTTATTTTGGTTCCTGAATGAAAAGGTTCAGTCCATGGTCAACTGGCCCCATTGCTTTTGGTGGCGGCTGCTGTTGAGACCGTGAATGCATCACAGTAGGTGCAAAACCACTCACCTTATCAGCCAGGAAACGGAAAAAGGAGTAAGAGAGTGGGGTTCTACAATGCTCTCAGCGGGCACACCCCAATAACTTAACAACCTTCCTCCACACCCTATCTCCCACCTTATGGATACAGATTCCCCTCCCCCACACCCCACACCCTGCTCTAGGGACCAGGCCTCTAACAGGGGCCTTGAGAGGACATTGAAGATGTGAACTCTAGCTAGCAGTGAGCCTTGCCTCTGACTTAGTCCCCACGCTTCCTCTCTCTTGGATTCTTCTGATTCCCCTGATCCTGGATTCCAGGGCTTCCTGTCCCTGCAGGAGGTGTATTCTTTCACTCTGTTCCCTTCCCGTCCCTAGAAGCATGGCTGTGTTTTCCCAAGCCCAAGAAAACAGCCAGGACAACAGTACACAATTCTCTGGCCATGGCAAGCTGATCTCCCTCCATTCCTTCCTAACCTCCCTCCCTCCCTTTCTTCCGAGCTCCCTGAAGAAATTTCCCAGGACCCGAGTTTCCAGCTTCTGACCTTCCCTTCCCATCACGCTGCACCACTATGCACATCCCATCGGGAATGACTAGCGCTGGGCAGGAACACTCCTGGCTCTCTTTTTCACGGTGCTAACCCTTCCTGCCACTTCAGGCTTGCCGCCCTCCCTACAGTCTGAAAAACCCTCTCTTCTTTCTCCTGCTTCCCAGGGACAGGCCTTTCCTAAGGGCTCAGCCACATCGAATGCCTCAGATCGACCCACCACAGCCCAAGTTCATAAGCAGGACCCTGACACTTCTGTGTCAGAGGTGGTGGTGCCGGGCTAACCTCAGTGGATGAGGAGAATCATGAGAAGGTGTATTAGTCAGGATTCTCCAGAAGGTTACCAGGTCTGTCCCTCTAGGGGACACATGACTAAGAATTAACCTATTGACATTTAGAAAGTGGATTTATTAGAATGCTTATAGGCTGTAGTCCAGCTAATCCAACACTGGATGTCTGCCAACAAAAGGTCCAAAACTCAGTAGGTGTTTAGTCTGGAGATGAATACTTCAGCTGGTCTTCAGTTACTCTGGAATCCCAAAGACATAGGATCTAAGGCCGGTGATGGAATGGACCAGCCAGTGAGAGCAAGAAAGCAAAGAGAACGAACTGCCTTCTTTTGTCCTTATTTTGTTTTTTTTTTTTTTTTTTTTTTTTTTGAGACAGGGTTTTGCTGTGTCGTTCTGACTGACCTGGAACTCTCTCTGTAAACCAGGCTGGCTTCGAACTCAGAAGTCCAACTACCTCTGCCTGCCAAGTGCTGGGATTAAAGGCGTGCGCCTCCACTGCTTGGCCTTCCATGTCCTTCATACAGTCTGCCAACAGAAGGTAGAGCTCGTATTAAAGACGGATCGGATCTCCCCACCTTGAAATCTGGATTAATAAATAATTAATCCAAATAATTAAGATAACCTTCACAGGTGTGCCCAGTGTCTTGGGTTTTAGGTAATTCCAAATACAGTCAAGTGGATCACCAAGGACAGGCAGCATAGCAGATTAAACCTCCGATCCTCTCACCAGCAGCGTGGCTTTGGACACAGTGAGCAGCAGCTCAGACTGGTTGGTTCCCAGAGATGAGGCTGCTCAGGGTCCTCCCTGGATTCTGCCTGCTACTGTCATTTCTAGCGTAGATTACCACGGCTGCCACTGCTTCCCTCCAAAGCCGCATTCCTCCACATTCTCCAGGTCCCTGGATCAAGCGATTTCAGCCCGATTTCAGTCCGAGACCCCTTCCTGGTTGAGCCCTCCCCCCCTCCCCCTCCCCTCCCCCACCCTGTTTCTCTGCAGGCATTCCAACTCCCTGAGTTTGTTCAAGGAAGACATGCTTCTCTCCATGTCTTTGCAAGCAGCCAAAACCTTTCCTGGCCTGACACTCCAGAGCCTAGACACTGCCTCCGTGAGATAGACTTCCTAGGTCTGGAGACAGGAGAGTGGTTGGGGTGGTGGCTCATGTCTTCATCCTTGCATGGCGGTGTGTCTCATTTCAGTCTCCTAAGCCTGGTGTTTTGCAGAACCTTCCAGTCCCACAAGGGAAGCACCGGCTCCACAGTGACAAGACTTGTTTTCCCTACAGCTGCCGAGCCCCCCAGTTCCCCTGGAGAAGATCTAGCTTGGAGCCCAGGCTGTGACAGACACATGGCTGTCCAAAGGCGGGTAGACATTATGGAAGAGGTAAGGAGGTCGTGGGAGGAAGGGATCATGAAACTTCGTGGTCATCTGCCAGGCTGGAAGCTTTGTGGAGTACAAATGTCAGAAAACCCAGGCCAGTCCTGTTCCCCTGCTGCCAGGTTAGTGACTCCGTGCTCTCAGTGGGATGTTCAGTTGGGCAATGTCTTCTGTAACCTATCGCCTAGGAGGCGCTGCTTGTGCACAGCCTGAGACGACTCTTCCTTAGTTGTGTGTACTTCCCTAGTTGTGTGCGCTGGCTGGTTTTGTGCATCAACTTGACATGAGCTGGCGTCATCAGAGAGGAAGGAGCCTCCATGAGACCCAACTATAAGGCATTTCCCCCTCAATTAGTGATCAATGGGGAAGGGCATAGCCCATTGTGGGTGGTGCCATCTCTGGGCTGATGGTCATGGGTTCTACAGGCTAAGCAAGCCATGAGGAGCAAGCCAGGAAGCAGTACCCCTCCACGGCCTCTGTATCAGCTCCGGCCTCCAGGTTCCTGCCCTGACTTCCTTGTGGTGATGAACAGCAATGTGGAATTGTAAACAGAATAATCCTTTTCCTCCCCAACTTGCTTGTTTTGGTCTTGGTGTTTTGCTGCAGCAATAGAAACCCTGACTAAGGCATTTAGGAAGAGGGAGGATTAAATCATCAATGTTTGTGATGAATCATAACTTAGGGTCCATAACTTTGTTCTGGGCAAAGTTTTATCTCCATTGCTGAAAACACTTTGTTTTGTTTTGTTTTGTTTCTGTTTTTGTTTTGCTTTTTGAGACAGGGATGCTCTGGAACTCACTCTGTAGACCAGGCTGGCCTTTCTTTCTTTGTTCTCCCTAGACAGGGTTTCTCTGTGAACTTTTCTCTGTAGACCAGGCTGGCCTCAAACTCAGAGATCCTCTTCTGTCAGCCTCCCAGTGCTGGGATTAAGGTGTGCGCCACCACTGCCAAGCCCCTAGGATGTTCAAAGTGAGAGAACTGACTCCTGAAGAGTGTTCTCTGACCTCTCCATGCACTCCCAATGGTGTAAGTGTGCCCCCTACCCTTCACACACACACACACACACACACACACACACACACACACACACAAATGGATAGCTCCTAAGGTTGACTTTTGGCCTTTCTGCCCGCAACCCCCAAGACAATAATAATAATTTTGTCTCAAGATTTTGAGCTTAAAGACATCAACCACTAAAGTAATATATAGTTTTAATATTTGAATGCTATTACAATGTAGTTGGTATCCTTATTTTTCTATTTTAATCATGCACACACAGTCCTGACCTGAGGCCTTATTAGGTTGCCCGCAGGATCTGTAGCAACAAGCAGCCCTTTAAGCAAGCCCTAGGAACAAACTTTAAAATCCCAAATCTGTCATTTATGAAAGTTGCCACAAGGGGGCGGTGCAACAAAAAAAGAATGTGTACTCTTACAGCCTACTCCCAAACAAAAAGGTGCTTAGGAGTCCGGTGCCAAGCCTGATACCTTTGAGTGCCAGACAGGGCGGGGTCCTTAAAAGGGCAAAGGGAACAAGCAGCCTGTGATGTTCTCACCTGGGAAAAAGGAGCAGAGACTGGGTGGGAGCCAGGACTGGACAGCACCCGGGTCCCTCTCCACTGTACACAGGGACTTGGGGACATCACTAAGCTAAGCTAAAGCTGGCCCAACTTCTGTTCTTGACTTTGCCCCATCCTCCCACTCCAGACGGTGGAGAAGACGGTGGAGCACCTGGAGGCGGAAGTGACAGGTCTGCTGGGCCTGCTGGAGGAACTGGCTTCAAACCTTCCTACAGGGCCCTTCAGTCCCAAACCTGACTTGCTTGGAGACGGTGAGTGGCTCAGATAGCAGAGGGACGTCTGCTAGACCTGTCACCTAGGGTCCCTGGCAACAGAATACACAGGGTATGTTATGCAGTCCTGGGCTGAGCACCTCAGTCTTCAAGTATCCTGGCTTCTGGGCTCCTCCGTCTATCCTCCATCTATCCTCCGTCTATTCTCCGACTATTCTCCATCTATTCTCCCCACCCTGGCAGCCCAGCTCCTTAAGCCCTGTGTTTGGGCTCTGCTGTCCCAAGGAAGCAGAAAGCTGGAAAGAGGCAGTCGTTGGGCACAGCAGGGGCAAGGGACTCGTTCAGCATCCTCTTCTGCTCTCTTAGGGTACCCCCTGCCCCTTTCCTTGCAGATGGTTTCTGACTTCCAGGGATGGTGGAGCCTGTCAGCTGATGTCATCCCTCTGAGAACCAAGCCAGATCTCCTTGCCTCCCTGCCCCACCTTTGTGTGAAATAAAAGCTTCTATTTGGACCCATTTGCTAGCCGTGACCTGTTGCCGCAGCTCCGGCTCCTTCTTGCACCCTGAACCCCACACTGCTGTTCTAGCACTCGGACCTGGGTAACCTGTGCAACTGCACTTCCAACTTTCTAATTCATAGAGATAGACCCTGGAAACTGACTCGCAGGATGTGAGACACCACAGGCCTAGAGTGGTAACCGAGCACACAAGGCCCATTATGCAGCCCTGCTGCCCAGGTCACAAAGCCGAAGCCACTGCCACTCAGGAGACTGTCAAAAACACAAGATCCAACTCACCTCCATCAGAATCTCTGCTTTCATGTGATGCCCTGCCCTGCCCTGCCCTGCCCTGCCCTGCCCTCCTGGTGGTAAGGAGTTGTATGTACACACACATATATGTGTGTGTGTATACTAATATATAACATATATCACATGTGATATATATCAAATATGCTGAAGTATATATGTGTGTATATATGTATATATATTATATATTTCTGTAAACAAAGTTCTTATTACATAAAATTCACTCAGGGGAATGGCACATCATGTAGACTAAACTGAGATAAAGGTATACACCTAGCGAAACTTACCATTTTAACCTGCACAAATCCTGTGGCTTCTAGTGTGTCTGAAGAGCCATCAGCATTTATTCCAGGATTTTCAACACCCCAGAAAGAAATCTGAGCCTATACAAGAGTCACTTCCCTTCTACCTCTCCCCATGCCAACACTCTAGCAACAATGTGTGTTCCTGGACTTGCCTATGGTGGGCAGCTTCTGTGAATGGAACCATGAGTCCTTTTGTATCAGGCTTTCACCAGACAAGTCCTCAGAGCTCATCCATGCGACAGGGAGTCACTCCTTCATAGATGCAAAATGACGTTCTATTGTATCAATGGACCATGCCCATCTGTATTATATGGCTGCTGGTGCAAACCATAACATCAGTATTTAGCTCACAGTCGCTTAATTACTCCTGAGTGTCATCCGTCCTCCCACTGTGGGGGAGACGTGAGGACTGGTACCCCTGCAGCTCAGTTGAGGCCTCTCTGGGGTTCTGGACAGGATTCAGGAGGCTAGTGAGGCCCTTGTCTCTCTAGCATGTCATTGTCCGAAGCTTTCTAACACAGGAGAAATGATGGAAGGCCTTAGGCAGCAAGCCAAACTCTGTGTTCCTGGACATGGTGACAGTGAATCCTAGAAATTGTCCTGCCAGTTTCCCTCTCCAGACACCAAGGAGCCGGGAGCCTGCAGGGCCAGAGTCAAGAGTGCCCTCCTGATGGGAAGTCCCTAGGAAGTACCCTTCTGGAGCGGCATTGTTCCTGTCCCCTCACTAGGCTCCCTGAGAGGTCACCCCAGAGACCACACGGACACCCCTCTGTGACCTCACTCAGGAACTCTGCCAACCCTGCATCCAGCTCCGGTCCTGTGCCCCAGCGCTCCCTGGGCCCTGTGTGAATCTGGAGAGCATCTTTTGTATATCCTCAAAACACAAACCCTGCCAGGTAGCTTGTGCGTGGGACTCCCACGGCAGTGACGATGTTTCTAGGTCAGCATACTCATTTTCCACTGGCTAACAGGGCCGGGATCTCTGAGTCATAAAGCGGAAGAAAACACGCTGGCACCAGAAAGACATTTCCAGAATGTTCCAGAACTGGCTGACTTTTATTTGGAAACAGCTTTTGGCTACAGACATTCAGGTTTAAGGCACATTCCAAACTACAAGGAGCCTTGTCATTGGCAGGAGGCTGGCTTTAATTCTTGCATGGTTTTGCATGGAAAATGGAACAAATGATTTTCTGGCCTTTTTCTAAAAAGAAGTGAGTTTGGCAAAAACAAAACTCATGACACATTTTCACCAGACACCACAGTCCTGTCACAAGACCTCCCTTTTATCCTAGGCAAGGATGGGGAGACCCTCTCACACCACACTCTCCCCAGAAACATGTATACAGTAAATACACTTGTATGCATCTGTCTGGCAACCATGGTTTAAAAAACATTTTCAAATAAAAATACAAAATCGCATGTCTACCACGAAGCTAAGAGTCTTAGCCACAAGCAACGAGGAATGAGTGCAGGAACAGGAGAGATAAACATCTGCACAGCAAGAGGCTGTGAAGGCCAGGGAGATGGCCCCCTGAGAACCCCGGCCCACCTAGGCCCTTTCAGCACAATACGTGGATGAGGGGAGACCAGGAGGGAAAGGCCATGGCCTTGGGGGAGGGGTGTATTTGGGGGTTATTAGGGAAACTGAAGTGTGCTCTTTGGGACTTTTCCTGGACAATGCCAGCAGGGGGCACAGGTGAGCCACTGCCACCGCTCAGTCGTTGCCACCACAGATCTTCAGTAGAATCTTCCGATAGTCCCCAGAAGTATCTCCCTGGTCGCAGAAACAAGAGCAAGGGTTAAGGGAAGCAAGGCTCCGAGTGTCCTTGTGAGGAGGCAGGTCTGTCAGAGTCAAGAGTTCCCACTCAGAGCACGCAATGCAGATCTCCCCTGTATACGTGCTGCCCAGCAGCCCCCAGATTCTACATAAAACGAAAGCCAAAAGCCAGGCAACATGGCATGTTTGTAACCCAGCACTGGAAGGTGAAGCCTGGGGCTGCTAGGCCATTCTAGCCTAACCAGTAAGCCTCAGGTCCCAGTGAGAAACACTCTTAAAAATCAACATGGATAGCTTCTGAGGAATGATACTCAGTGTTGACACTGGCCTCCACAGGCATACGTGTGCATATGGGCATACATACATCAAACATGCATACATACATACATACACCATACATACACACATCATACATGCATTTGTACATCATACATACATCATGCATTCATACATCATATATACATAAATACATACATCATACATAATACATCATACATACATCATACATGCATGCATATATTATACATACATCATGCATGCATACATATATACATCATGCATTCATACATATATACATCATGCATATATATATCATGCATACACACATGCATCATATATGCATGCATCATATATACATTATACATACATCATACATATACCCATCATACATCAATACATCATATATACATTAGACATACATCATGCATACATAATATCATATATACATTATACATACATACATACATCATACACACATACATACAGTCTAAGGACCACACCCAGGGCTGATCATCACTGTTCTTTGCCTGGGTTCTACTGTAAAGCAATGCTGTGTTCTCCCTTGAAAGCATCATCTTTGTGACCAGTACTACAACAACCTCTGCTTCTCCACAGACCAATCTCTACTTGACACCACTATGCTCTCTCTGGGACGATTGCTCAGGCTTAGCTAATTTCAGATGATTTTCTGTCACCCTATAAGCTTTTTGAAGCTTTCTGATGACAAGGTCTGTGGTTTCTTTAGCTGTCACAGAATACTATCGACACAGGCCAAACTCTTGACAGTAAAGACAGATTCTCTGCTACACACAGCCTCAATTTCACAGCACAGGAAGGGGAAATTTCTTCAAAGATGAGCCCAACAAGTCTGAAATCCGTCCCCGCAGTGTTTACTGGTGACTTAGAGTCAACTCTGCCAGCCCAGCTCTGTGTAGACTGCCACCACACCTGTGGAAGAACTGTTATCCTCAGAGATGCTGCACCAGTGCTAGGGAGGTTTGCAGACACCGCTCGAGGTCATGAGGTTACCAAGCGGAAAAACCAGGATCAGACCCCCGGCTGAGCTACCGATGTGGTCTCCACCATAAAGTGAATGTGGAGAAAGCCAGAACCCAGGAAGCAAAAGCTGAGTGCCACAGTCCCTGGGGACATGAGCTCTCCTTGATGGATCACATCTCCAGATTGATGGGGACTCTGAAGGTTAGGGACTTGATAGGGTAAGGCTGAGATTTCTTTATATCATTGGCAGACATTTCTGCTAAGTTACTAAGCAGGATCCTGGAGGGTAGGAACATAGGGTCACAGGGTCATGCCCTGTCTTGTCCAGGATCTTGTGATTATTTTGGAGGCGAGTAGATGAAGAAGCTGTTCTAGAGAGGGAAAGGAGACAGGAAGGGCCTGGAGGTGTGGAGAGGAAGAGAAGGCCTTATTGGCCCCCATCCCTTACCGTGATATCGTGGTACAGTGACTTGCCGTACATCCGCTTATACTCTGCTCGGATATCCAGCAGGTCAAGCTCGCTGCGAGACACCATGATGCGAATCAGGGTCCGGTCCTTTGTTCCTGCTCCCTAAATAGTCACCAGCGTATGTGCACGGGGATTCCCACGGGCTCCACCCTCCTGTACCTTCTACACTCAGCTCACAGTGGACCCTTAGACTCAGGAGGCTTTAAGATGTCCTAAACCCACTCCACCCCCACCCCCTCCAGCCCCCACCGCCCTCCACCCCCCACCCCGGCATACAAGAACTACATACCCTCATAGCCTTGTTGAGCCTTTCAGCAAAGAAGGCCGGGGTGTTCTTGAGGCATTTCACTGCAAGAAAAACACAGTGTAAGTCCTGCAGGACACAGGAGGGCACACACTACCTCAGTGTCCTCCTAGGAAGCCTGGACATCAAATCTGTCACGCCTTTTATTCTGCTGTGATTCCACAAATGCAGCTCCACACACAGTAGGACCACCAGCCCAACCATCACTGAGCAAAAGACACTGGGGTTGAGCATAGATAGCCTGGGGGTGTGAAGAGGCACCCACTTCATGGGTTCCTAGGCATGAGGGGTCAAACAGAAAAACACTCATGGAGATAGGGAGCCCAGGGGGATGTGGTGGTATTCTCGGGCCATGCTGGGAAATGAGGATTCATTTATTTCCTGTTCTAGCCAGGAAAATCCCCCCCAAAACTAAAAGAAATGGGCAAACTAATGTCCCTCAACAAGTATAAAGGGAGGTGGCGGGGATGCAGAGCAAGAGCCCAGCTCCATGTCAGGAGTTTCCTAGAGTGGCCAAGACTTGCTGTAGAGGGCAGGTGGCTGGAAGAGGTACTCCCCATGCTGGAAGCTCAGCCAAGCACTCTCTAGAATGGGCCTGGTTTGCTGTTGCAAGTAAAAAGCCTTCCACGTGTTTCCGTCAGAGACAATTGCCTACAGGGATGTATTTTTAGAGGAAACTTGGCAGGATGTGAGTCACCTGCCTCTAGGAGAGCAGCTGGACAGGCTCCCACTAAATGCCCAGATCCCGCTCCTTTCTGCTGAGCCGCACTGCAGACATGTGCACAAGAGCCACGGAACCCGCCAGCCACACGGTCCAGATTAGCAAGCTCAGACCCCGTGCTTCTCTCACCCTCGACCCCAGGACACTGACCACCCAGCCTGCAACCCACACTGCCCAGCCAGACACCCACCCACAGCCAGCATGCCCTGCTCCAGGTCCCCAGACATCTCCCGGCAGATGCTCTTCTCGATGTCTCGGCCCGTCATCCTCTGATACTCGTTGAAAACTAGCAAGAAAATAGAAGGGGCACGTCAGAGCCTTCATCACGTTCTCTCAGGTTTCCATGTGGTAGTCCCGACCCTCAGCAACCTGAATTATATATTAAAAACAATGCCATAATGGTGTGCCCTGAGCCAACAAGCTAACCAGTGGTATCTACAAACAGGTCAGGACACATGGTACAGACTGACAAATCCTGGCCTGCAATGGGCTGCCTTGCGGTCTTTTGTCTTGCTTTTCACACAGAAGCACAGCTTTTTCCAAGCCCCACTAAGTACTCAGCACGTTATATCAACAGGGCTCTACTGCATGGCAGTGGTGAGTCTCTAGGTCACGCTGGCTGGGCTGAACCATACTTTCACAATGTTAGGCATAATAAATGCATCTTTGGTTTGGTTTTATTTATTTTTTTTTTTTGGTTTTGGTTTTTTTGCATGTAATTTGAGTCATATCCTATAAACCCTCTGGCTTCCATGGATCTCAGCCTGTGTCATTACAGCATTACAGATCTGTGTCATTACAACATTTCAAATGGGTTTGTTGGGTAGCATCTCATCATAACACTGAGGAACACCTATCTAGGAAGAGACCACACAAGGCCACAGGAACCAGAGAGGCTCATCCTCAGAGAGAAAGAGGCCTCACGAGAAACTAATCCTGGCACGCTTATGAGTGTCTAAAACTCATGAGAAAACACATTCCTGTTGCTTAAGCCCAGCCCACAAGAGGAGACACACCCTGAAGAGTCCTGCGTTTTTTCCACCCTGCCCAGCACAGCCTGCAGTCAGATGATCCCTTTATCAGAGCGGTCAGTCTGCTGACCGATCTCAGCCCATACTCCAGTGTCCTCCTCAAATCTCGACATTCCCAGCCCCGGCCCCTCTGATTTCACGAAGCAGCCTCACCTTGCTCTTCCCCACTATGATCCACATGAGCTCTGCCCCATTCAGACACAACCCACGTGGTTCCGTTGTGCTGAAAGCCTTTAATTATAAACCCAGGAGCTGCTGAGTGACACAGAACAAGCTGTTGCTTCCTATAGGAAGGAACCATGCTGGCGAGCCCAGGAACCTGAGTCTAGTGCTAACATCAGCATCAATTTCTCCTCCTACTCCTGCCTCAAGTTTCAACCAACTATTTCCAGATTTGTGTCCTCTGCATACCAGAGCTGTGGTTTCTGCTTATCTGATATTTTCCCCGAATATTTCCTCATTTTTCTCCCATGTCAAAATGCTCGGAAAACCAACAGTGACACAAATGTTCTATACTCATTAAAACAAATGAAGATTAATCCATATCACAAGTAGTCAGCATGCATTGAATATGAGACTGGAGCACTCAGCCCTCATGGGGAGATCGGCACCACACCCCTCCTCCCCAGGCTCTGGGGTCACCGCCGGAGAGAAGGCAGAAGAGCCAACATGGTGGAGGGCTGCAGTAAATATTTACCAGGCATGACAGGGCCACTGCACAGTTGAACTCACAGTGGCTGTGCCTGGATGCACAAGACCTTCACAAGATCAAGTCAAAAAGTTGAGCACAGAGAGGACAGAGAGGGACTCATGAAGCCCCAACCCTAGCGGAGGAACCATTAGCAAGTGATGATGGGTGGATGGGTGGATGGATGGATGGGTGGATGGATGGATGGGTACTAGAGTCTGTTTCCTTTAAGAACATGGTCCCTGAGAAGCTACTCATAGTTCAGTAGGTGGCACTACACCAGCGTATATAATGGTAACAATAAGTGGATTCAGTGGTACGTGGGGGGGGGGAGGAGAGGAAAAGGAGAAAGAGAAGGGGAGAGGGGAGGGGGAGGAGGGGAGAGGGGGAGGGGAGATTAAAGGCGCATGCCTTTAACCTCAGCCTTTAAGAAGCAGAGGCAGGCAGATCACTGAGTTTGAGGCTAGCCTCTTCTACACAGAGCCTAGCTTCTTCTTCTTCTAGTTACAGCCCAGCCAAAGTTACCTAGTAGGGCCCTGTCTCAAAGAGAGCACACATATAGTCACAGAAAAAAGTGGGGAGGATGGGGAGGGGATGGGGGCATCAACCAGATCAAACACATTATATGCATAAACGAACTTCTCAAACAGGAAAACCGACAATGAACACATGTTCATGCGCATTCTGTCACAGCAGCCAGGAGGTTAAAAAGCATGCCCTGGGGACAGGGCTCAAGCCCAAAGTAGCCAGGTTCATAGCCATGTCAGCCTCAGGCCAGTCCTGAGACCGAGGGAATATTGGCTCCCTCCTGAGTGCCTGGTCCTGGGCCAGGAGCAGCACTGCCACGCCCTCCACCTCGTCCCTCGCCTCTCGCCTCGCTCCTACCCTGCAGCACCCACAGCCTTTCCAAGCTGACTATGCTCTGTTCTCATTTCTCCCGTCTGCCCACAGGGCTTTCAGACACAGGTGACCATGGCTTCCCTTTCTCCAGGCCCTCCCAGCTAACTGGCTGTTCCATACGTTCCTACGATAGTTCAGGCCCCCACCTTCAAACTGCTGCTTCCTTTCTGGTCCCCTCCCAAGAAGATCTCTCACAGTCCCAAGGCCTCAGACGCCTGACCCCCCCACAGCTACCGACCTTCCAAGCCCAAAACCTCTTTTGACATCTGAGCTTCAACACACTGCGCCTTCTCAGCAAGCGGGCTGGATTCTGGTCCCTTCTCCTCCATTCCCCATCCAGGCTTCCACCAACTCCCCCCAGCTCACTGCATAGCTTTCCACCTGATCAACTCAACGGTGGATCCTTCACTCTCCCTTCACCACAGCCGAGGCCCAGGTCCTCTGGGGAATCTGGGCAGCACGTTGCTCTGCAAGCTGGAGGAAGGAGACAGGCTTCTGAGGGCCTTCCTGTGGCTTCGGACTTCTCTCAGGATGAACACCGAACCCTACACTGTCAGCAGAGCTGTCCACCACCTCTGACCCCACCCCTTGATGCTGCAACTGTATCTGCTCCAGATACCTGCATCCCCTTGGCTATGCCTGGGCCATAGCCAGCAGGGCCTTTGCGCCTGCCCTTTCAGGGCTTTCGATCATACAGCCTCATACCACACAACTGCCCCGGCCCCTCCCCCAACTCCATTCCATCACCTTCTACCCATCCCACACATGCACCACCAGCTCCAGGCGGTACTGTGTAGCTGTCTCCTGACATGAAGCCGAACCCCAGGACGGAGACCACACCACTCCACCATCACCATCGGATGGACAGAAACCCACTTTAATGCTCAAATAAGCTACTGCTCCCAGCACGGCTGCCATGTTTTCTCTTTTCTTTTTGTTTTTACTTGTTGTTATTGGGGACATGCCATGTGTGTAGAGATCAGAGGCTGACTGTGTTTCTGCCTGCTGGACCATGGCTTCCCACTCTGACACCCCTTATTTCAGAGCATGGCAATCCATTTCCTTGCCTTGACCTTTAAGACACCACCAGGGGGCTCTTGAGGAAGTGAAGGTTCATCCATAGCACATCAGCCAAATATTCTGTAGGCTTTTTCTCAACACAATGGCCTGCTTTCAAGTAACTGACCCAGGACTGTCATACCTGCCACCAGGTGGGCCCGGCTCCGGGAGCACAGGATGGCATTGAACTTGGACTCGTCTGTTCCCAGGCGGTTCTCCCCAGCTGCATACAGCTCCTGGATGAGAAGGAAGATGTGTGTGTCCAGCAAGCATCCTCCAGGTCCCAGGCTCAAAGCACCTAGGCAGCATCTAAGCCCACAGGGGAGGAGCAGGGCCCTGGCAGTGGGGGCACAAGTTTGCTGAACCCTGCTCACTGCAGACCCAGACCCCGGCAATCCCCTCATCTATCCGTGCGTAGCACAGAGGATTCAGCCGGCATCCAGCACCACAGAGGAGGAAGAAGCAGCCTGGACTTGGGTCCCGGCTCTGAAGCAGCGTGCCGTGGGATGCTGGGCAGGGTCCTGGCTCCTGAGCCTCAATCTCCTCATACAAAAAAATAGAAGGATTAGATCTGACTTGATATCATGACCTTGAAGCCACAAGGACACATAATTGAGAGAAAAGGATGAATAGGGAAAGCTACGAGAGATCCTGGCCCACTCCCCCTCAGCTGACAGAGCCATATCGCAACTGCCAGACTGAAGCCAGCTGCCAGGTTTCTATGTGAGATTTCCTAATCATGGAAAGCAGCTTCCCTCTCTATAAGAAGCACATGTGCCAATGAT
>NC_034597.1:17339700-17356658 GCF_900095145.1 Mus pahari | reverse complement strand
CACACACACACACACACACACACACACACACACACGGTTCTCAGACAGGCATGCAGGCAAAATACTCATACACATAAAATAAAAATTAATCTTGAAAAAAACCTTCCCAGATGCGGGGCCTCATTGGTCCCTCCTCCATATGAACATCATTATGCTTGCTGAACAGCATAACAGCCTGATAAAACCCATGAAAGTTTGAGCCCCAGATATTTGCCAACCTGTGACCTTGCCCCCGACCTCTAAGATGCCCCCGAGGCCTCAGACAATCAAGGAAGTGAAGGGCACTGATACCCAAGGACACTCTCAGCTCCTTGAGATTCCTCCGGCCAAGGTGAGGCTGAGCAGGCTGGGAAGGGAGGGGGAGGCAGAGCCAAAGTCAGCTTTTTCCTGGAAGGCTTGGCGAGGTCTGGCCATCTCACCAAGAAGGTAGGACGGTCCTAACTAGCCACCAGGCAATACAAACTTATAATGCTAGGCATTCGGACGCCTGGATTTCCTCCATCTGTAATTCATAAGGTGACAAGGGCAGAAATTTAAGGATGTAGGGCTAAGGACAGCTCATTTCTAAGCCCAAGAACTCAGCAGCTGGATAGACAGATACCTTCGCACACCTAACGGTACCGGAGTGGGAAAGCGCCAGGACACATGATGTCCCACGTCCTCGTGATCTTTAACAGCTGCAGCATTTATTACCCTGATGTCCCTCTCACAGGTGGGAAACCCCGAAAACTGGGAACCCTGCTCAATGTCAAGTCCCCGAGTGCCTCAGAAACCCGCAGCACCCGGAACCCACAGGGCACCTCGCCACAAAGCAGGAAGTGTGACCCCCACACAGTGTGGTTCAGCTAGCCCACACTACTACCTCACCAGCCACCAGACTCACCTGGACATCTCTCTGGACAAGGGACATGTCCACATTTGTGCTCTCATCACGGTTTCCCTGAAAGGAAGAGGGCATAAGGCCAAGCCACTCTTTGGAAGAGCATATACCCTCCCCATCCCCCTCCCCACTCATTTGTCAGTGTTTTGATCACCAGTCCCTCTCACCCCCAACCTTCTCCCCCACACCCCACTTCCAATTCCCTCTCTAATGTCCTGTGGTGAGGAAGGTACCTGAGAGAGAGAGATGAGGAGCCGCTGGAAGTGTCCTGATGTGTCGCTTCGAATGGCTTCCTCCAGAGTATTTTTGAACTCTGAAAAGACAGACACCAGAGTCTATCCTACAGGCCTGTTACCTCAAAAGACACACATAGACAGTAGGGGGCACTGGCATGACAAGGGTCCAGGGGACTCAGGCTGGAGGTGCCAGGTGACCCATGTAACTTTCCAGGCTTCATACAAGCTGTGACTCCAGGGTGACCTGACCTGTGGTCAGACCTGGCCCAAATCCACTCAAGATTTTTCTCAGCCCCTTCCACCCGTAAGCACCTGCCCTGTGTGTAAACAGCAGGCAGGGCTAGGCCTTGGGTCAAAGCTCAGGGAGTTGGGTGTGACAGGAAACAGGGGACAAGAATGGACAAGGGCGAGAGGGTGTGGTCAGGGAGCTTCAGACCTGTTTTGTAGGCCCTGCTTAGCTCCCGGATGTGTTCGTTACTTCTGGAAGCGAAGATCTCAATCAGGCAGGCCTCATCAGTACCGGCCCCCTAGGACAGCAGAGAAAGCAGAGAAAGCACAGGTCTCACGCTGGTGACCGGACTCACTGGCATCAGGAAGGACAGCAGGTGCCGCTCAGCAACAGAGGCCCCTGACACACACACACACACACACACACACACACACACACACACACACACACGTCTCAAAAACCATTTTCCCTCCTAGCCCCAGACAATGAGATGAGGACAAGGACAAGAGTAGGCATCACATGAGGGTCACATGGACCAGGAAACTGAAGGGTGTGTGTGTGTGTGTGTGTGTGTGCGCGCGCGCGCGCGTGTGTGTGCAGTGACTGTGCAATGGCCATGGCGTGCTGGGTCAGGCTGAGGTGCAGATCATCTTCTGTTTCTAAAAGCTCGATCATAACGGATGTAAGAAGGCTAGAGTCCTGAGGGAACCGTCTGGAGATATCTAGGAAAGGAAGGCAGCAGAGAGGAACGGAATGGCTGTGCCCAGGATGGCAGAAGGCAGAGAGTAGGGGCAGAGGCCCTCTGCAGCTTACTGTGTGACCTCAGGCAAAGTGCTTAATTTCTTGTGCCGAGTTTCTTGGCTATAAAGGGACCGTATGTGTACCCACCTCCTAAGGAGTCCTTCATGGGACTAAATGGGCTCATCTGTGAGGAACATCCAGCTGACACGCTGGTGTTTTTATGCTTGCCACTGCCCGAATGCGACCAGTAGCTTATTGGGACTTACAAAGGATGTGCGTGTTGGCACCTTACCTGAAACTACCTGCGTGTCCTGAAAGAACACCCACTGTCTCCATCATGGATATTCCTGTACACAACGGCTATCCAGCACAGCTAGCCCCTTTCCTGTGGTGTTTGAGCATTCCACCAACTTCTCGTGCTGGAGGTGGGTACTAGCCACTGGGCCCAGGCCATTGCCACCCTGCCCCCCACCCCACCCCTTCCCACCCTCTAGACTCTAACAGGCAGCTGGGCTTCAGCCAGTCTCCTTTCCCTTCCAGATCACGCACAAAACTCTCAGTCTCCAGTGGAGGTAGAATCTGTGCCCAGCGTGCCTCTGAGTGAGTAGTTCATGGTGCCTGACTAGAGAGGGGCCCTCTACTCACAGGACACACACAGCCACACGGCTGTAGAGCCCAGACGGGACTTGCTTCATGGTCAAAATCAAACTAGAACTAGGAAGAGAGCGAGCCCAAGCTAAGCTGCGGGATTTGGCCACCGTGTGGAAGTCGGTTCTTCCGGATGTCTGTCTGGGGTGTACACACATCTCTAGATTCAGCATAGGACAGACATGGCAGACAGGAGGTGGGTGACTTCTCTGACTTCCATTGTCTTCATTCTAGCCCCACCTCTTGTCACCCTCACCTGGGACCCTGCCTCTGCCGCTTGGGCCCCTCAGACATGTTGCCGTTATTTATTTATTTATTTATTTATTACCAGGCTGGCCTCGAACTCAGAAATCCACCTGCCTCTATCTCCCAAGTATGTTGCTGTTATTTACTAGTAAGAGTCCTACAACAGCCTGGCACCCCTTCTTATTATCACCAATGCCCTCCACAACCCTAGCCTGGTCACATTTCCTGAGATGGAGACATAGGTATTTCCTGTGAGGAAATGGCACGTTGCCTGCACCTTGGAAAAACTGCCAGTTGCTCTTTCTAAAGCTCACGGGCTGTAGCCAGGAACGCACTGAAGTCAGGCTAGGTAGCAAGTGGTAAGCGGGTAACATATCGCCCAGCCCTCTTCCTCCTGGGCTGTGGCTATGCAGGCTCACACAAGCACAAGGACACACCTTGATAGCTTCCTTTATCTCATAGACATCAAACAGGACCGGGGTCTTCATCAGGGCCAGGATAGTCTTCTCAAAGTTTCCCGACAGTTCTGATTTGAGGTCCTTGATCAAATCCTGATTGGATAAACAAATGAACGCTCGCTTTGAAAATCCACAGACAGAAGACCGCCGGAGATGATAGAGCGGACGGTATCAAGACCAGCCATGGGGAGGACCCCAGAGCACTAGACACAGTCAGCAGTCATGGACCGGAAGCCTTTTCCTCCAAAGCACTTACACCAACTAAACCTCCCAGGATGCCCCGAGAGCAGTGGAGGGGCGAGTGAGGCCAGGCAGGGAAGAAGTGCTGTATCTACAGGCTCATCTTGGTGAACCAACCCTAACTAAGCTCATGGTTCATCCTGGAGATCCAGCCTCATGAGGCCCCAGTCTATGGAAAAGCAGAGGCAGTGGGCCTGGAGCTCGGCTGGTGCAGCCCCTGGAGCTCGCTCTGGGAGAACCAGGCCTCATTGGTCTCCCTGCCTTCCCTCTCTGCACCTCACCTTGCCATAGGCCGTCTTGAAGGATAGGAGGATCTGCTGACGCTGCTTGTTGGACCGGCTCCCCAGGCAGTCGATGATGGCCTGCTCATCCGTTCCTAGGAAACAGGAAGGCACTGTGGTTACGAGGATGCTCAGTGGCCATGGACTCTCCCAGCCTAGGGCCTCCCATTCATTCTCCTGGGCCTCTGACACAGTTCCTCCTCCACCTCCCAGGGGCCAGGCTTGCCTGCCCCTCCTATACAGTGACCTGCACAGGGAACTAGGGGCAGAGGTGGGATTGGAGTCAGTCTGATCTCTTACCAAAGCCCTTCATAGCCTTGCGCAGGACCTCAGCATCTCGCAGGGGGTCAAATCCAGAAGCATCGGTGATGGTACCTCGGTTTCCAAACTACTCAGACAAACAGCCACAGGTAAGACGACCCACCCATGCCGCCCCAAGGTGTAAGACTCTTCTACCTGCTCCTGTCCCCCAAGTACCCCCTTCTCGAAGCACTGAGGTACCCAAAGCAGGAAATCAAAAGCACTGCACACAAATAGCCCCAAGGTTCACGTGTTAATGGCGGTGTCTAGGAGGTAGCGGCTGGAAAGATATTAGGTCACTAGAAGCAGAGCAGGTCCGTGAAGGGGAATATTGGGGCTCGAGCCCCTCTCATTATTTGTCTGCTATGTGGTAGACAGATTTGGTTCACCAAGTGCTTCCTGCCACAATGTTCTGCCCACCACCGGCCCACAGTCACAAAGCCAAGAAGCCATCGATGGGAACTGTGAGCCCTAATCAACCTTCCTCCTTTTTAAGGCGTGCTCCCCTCAGGTGCTCCCCTTGTTGTAGCCTAGTGAGTGGCCTTTCTGGTGGCTAGTACACGCTGGTTATCAACGCAATAAGGGGCACGCTGGAGAACAGACGGGAGCAACAGTGGGCAGCTGCTCAGGGTGGGGAAGAGTGGGCAGCACTGCAGCGGAATGAAAGCAAGGAGGTGATGGACCCTCTAGAATAGTCTAAAACTAGGCAGGCAGCGCATACCACCAGCCCTGCGCTTGGGCAGTTTGGCTGTGTAACCATGACAATGAATTCCAGGCATTGCTAACGCGAACTGAGCTCCAGAATGAGACGAAATAAACCCCAGAGGAGTTGCCAATCTTCCCTACCCAGGGAGGACTCTGAGACTCCTTCACATTCGTCTAGGAAGTCACATAAGGGGCCTACCGGGCATGAGGCCATGGGGCTGGAGGCCTCGGGAGTAATCTCACGGAAGAGCAACCACCAGGGCTGTGCTTCCAGACCTTGTGTGCTTGCCTTAGGTGGGCACACAAGAGAAATTAGAGCTTCTGTGTATGTTGTAGCTGGAGGCCTGAGCCTTCCCTGTTCCTTCAATCCCCCAAGGCCTTGTTGGCTGGGCCAGAGACCCATCTTTGAACGTAGTTTGGACAAGCACTTACCTGGGCTGGCGGCACAGCAGGGGTGACGGTACCAGATCCTGAGTATCCTGGGTAACTTGGCACTGGCTGCTGCCCAGGGGTTGGCATTGGTGACTGCCCAGGGGTTGGCATTGGTGACTGCCCAGGATAGGTCATTGGAGGCTGCCCAGGATAGGCCCCTGGGGGCTGCTGCCCAGGGGGTGGCATAGGCTGGCCTGGCACAGGGGCCCCTGGGTACGCTGGATATGAGGGCATCCCAGGAGGTGGGTTTCCTCCTGGGGGCGGATACATTCCATAAGGAGGGACAGGCTGCTGGGCAGGAGGGGGCTGCCCAAAGCCACCAGGGGGGACTGGAGGATAGCCACCCCCAGGAGCCCCAGGATACAGATTTGGCACGTTGGCTCCTCCAAATGTCCCAGACATGTTGGCTGCCTGCCAAGTACACAAAACAGAGCCTGAGACACATAGGCCCGGAAAGACAAGCACCTTGTTCTGTTTACTCTCCCCTTATGGAGTTCTGCAATGGCTCTAGGCAAGGAGCCTCCTACAGAACCGCCACCCCCTCCCCGACTCCCCCAGCACTATGTATACCTATCAATGGATGCGGGCACCACAGTGCTAAGCTCAGCACACAGTGCTAGGCTCAGCACACAGTGCTAGGCTCAGGATTGCTGCCACCCCACTATGGGACAAGGACAATCTGGCCACAGATGATGGCACACTGGCTCAGTGCAAGCAGGGCCGCTGGGCTCTGACATGCATGGACTCTGCATGCAAACCAGAACTTCTTTCTGTCCCTTCTGCAAGAAGCATGGAAACCTGAAAGAGGAAGCTACTTCTTCCAACCAAGACCCACTAACTAGGTAGAGCTAACCACTCAAAGACCCAGAAAGTACAGGGTTCCTTCTGCGGGCATGAGGTGGCCCTGTCACACCAGTCTGCTAACAGTTAGTCAAGGTGAGGTAGGTGAGGCCCGGCTGGGTTTGCACATGCCCAGAAGGGCCTGAATCCTCACCTCAGCCTCGTATGACAATGAGAAATGGGTCCCGACGTCTTCATCCCTCCCTCCCCATCCCTCACTTCCCCTCTTCAATGACCAAGGCCTGCTCACTGTCCCCAAGGTCATCAGGCCCATAGGCACCTTAAGGACTGACCATCCCTAGACATTTGCATAGTACATTTCTCTATCCTGTCAGATCTTTGTTAGAGGTCTCCTCCTCCTCCTCCTCTTCCTCCTCCTCCTCTTCTTCCTCCTCCTCCTCCTCCTCCTCTTCCTCCTCAACTTTTCCAGACAGGGTTTCTCTGTGTAGCCCTGGCTGTTCTGGAACCTGCTCTGTAGACCAGGCTGCCCTTGAACTCCCAAGTGCTGGGATTAAAGGTGCGCACCACTACCACCTGGCTCAGGGTCCCTTTCCAATCCCCACTTTAAGGTTCTCAGTCTACATTACCGCACCAGCACCTCTGAACCTTTCCTGTATTATTACTTCCCCATCTATCCCTCCCGCCCTGGGCTGGGGCTTGAGCTTATGGCTCACACCCTAGGTAAACACTCTACCACTAACAGCACACCCCATTCTCTGTCGGCTTCGGCTTCTTTCTTTTCTTTTCTACTTTTTTTAGTTTTTCGAGATAGGGTTTCTCTGTATAGCCCTGGCTGTCCTGGAACTCACTCTGTAGACCAGGCTGGCCTCAAACTCAGAAATCCACCTGCCTCTGCCTCCCAAGTGCTGGAATTAAAGGTGTGCGCCACCACTGCCCGGCTCTTTTCTACTTTTTTATTTCGAGACAATGTCTAAATTGTCCAGGCAGGCCTTGAACCTACTTCATAGCCCAAACAGGTCATGAACTTGGGATCCTCCTGCTTCAGTTTTCCAAAAGCTAAGGTCAGAGGCCTATGCTACCAGGACCGTGTATCTACTTTCCTATCTTCTTGCGCTTCTCTCCCTCTCTCAACCACCTCTGCCCTTCCTTTGAAGACCGGGCCTCTCTATGTTGCCCAGGCTGAGTTGGAAGTCTTCAGTCTTCATAGATTCACCTACCAAATGCTAAGCGTTTGCCATGAGGCCCAGAAGTGCCTGCCACTGCTCAGTATTGTCACCTGCTAACTTATGTTATTTCCTGTCTCCTTGACACAGATGCTAAGTGTGCCTGGACTGAGAGTTGAGTGTATGCAGATGCACGTGGAGACAGAAATCCCCCTTTTTTGGCACAACATTTATCCGTGGCCATGGGATCATCATGTAGACTAGACTGCCTAGTCAGCCAGTCCAATGGATCTGCCAGTCTCTGCCTTCCTAGCACTGGGATTACAAGGACAACGCCTGCCGTTGTACACATGGGTCCTGGGAACTGCACTCGGCCTAATGCTGGTGTGGAATGAGCACTTTAGACCTGGGCTCTCTCTCCAGCCCACGGGCTTTGTTTGCTGCACTCACATATTCCCAGCCCCTAGAACCGGGCCTTGGCATACATTTGGGCACCTACTAGTCGAAGTGTTTCCCCTAAACACACATTTGATTTAGGATTATAAGACAGCATCCTTTAAAAAGCAAAATAACAAATAAAAGCATGTACATCCTAACCTACCTGCTACACGGCCACCAAGTCCCAACCAGGACAGCCGTGTATGAGCTCACCCCCACAGCTCTCCACATATAGGCTCACCCCCCTGCAGGCTTTATGCTCAGCTCATGAGAAATTCCCAATAAACTTCCTGCAGGCACCAGCCTAACCCAATCTCCTCTGACCCGAGAGACCATCAGCGCCAAGGATCTCTTCCTCTAAGATAGATGGGTGGGGGGGAGCCAGAGTAGGTGGGTGTTAAGTAGATGACCTCATATTCTAAGTGGCTGCTCAGCATTCTATGCTCACAGAAACAGGCATGAGGTCTCCCTGAGAACTTGGGGTAAGCATCCTTGATTCCTATAGCCCTGCAGCTACTGGCCCAGGGATACCTTGGCAGGGGCCTGACTCACCATGCCTGAGAGGTAGTCCTGGTTGAACTGCCCCGCATAGTTGGCCACGTTATCCAGCCCGATAGGGGGCATGCTGGGAGGAGGGTAGCCAGCACCTCCCCAGGGACCGCCACCTGAAAGCAACACCAAGCCCTTAGCTCTGTATCCCTGGCCCAGTGAGGGCAGAAAAGAGGGCTACGGAGGGGCTGCTGTGATAACCAAGGAAGAGCAGCATCAAGCCAACGTTATAAAGACCCAGAGAGACTGGAACAAAAGGGGCAGGGAAAGCAGAGGAAGAAGGCAGATCCAACCCCAGTGGGGATGCAGGCATGCTTTGTCCTCACAAAGCCAGCATCACTGAGTGAGAGAACAGATCCATCCTTAGGCTCTGTGCTGAGCTGAGCATGTGACAGCCATGAACTCCAGGAATGCTAAGGATTCTCAGATGGAGAGAAATGAAGCCACATCAGAGGGCAGGGACACTGTAGAGGACAGTGTCAAGGAGCCCTTTGGGAGACCGCATGGCTGGCTGTGTGTCCTGGGACAAGGCTCTGAACCACTCTCATTCATGTCTGCTGAAGTCTGAGCTCCAGCTGCTGAGGTAAGGGCTGAGGAGTCGACACGTGATGTCACGGTTGGCAGTTTTTGCTGGAGAGGGGTCTGAGGTCACTGCTGCCAGATCAGAGAAAGGTCTAGTTTGGCTAGATGTGCCCTGTGACTGTGGTCAGGGTACTTCCCTGGTCCATTTGCTAGTTTCTGCTGGATTCCCTCAGTGGTAACTATCTTTGCAGTGCAGTGGCCCCTGTCCCCTTACCCAGAAGCCCTCACAGTTCCCTTACTACTGTGGAAACCAAATGTTTTCAGGAAACATTTCAGGGTAGGGTGGGGCAGGCGAGTCTTCAGAAGGAAGATGAGCTGAGTCGCTGTCCCAGTTGGGTGGTCTCACCCCATCACCAGGGGATCCTGGAAGCCACAGGAAAGGGAATACAGAAAAGGACAGTGACCTTTGACATTGGCCTTAGTAGGAGAGACCCTGATGCTGCAAAATCCAAAATCATACTACTTGAAACAGGGTGGGTGTGTTAGTAGCAACACTTTGGAGGATACTCCTGTAGGTTGTGACTCCCTGTCTTGTCCCCTGAGGACAGCCAGGGAAGGGAAAGAGCCTTGAAGCTAGTTTGCCAAAGAGAAAGAATCTCAGAGTAGAGCAGGCCTCCCCAGGCCTCTCCAGCCCCAAGTCTGCAGAATGGGTGGTCCCCCCCTGGGTCCTCTTACCTGGTGCAGCTGGAGGGTAGCCACCGGCAGGTGGGGGGTAGCCTGGATAGCTCATGGCTAGAGCTGGAGAAGAAGAGAGAGTGCATTCAGATCATGTGGAGGGTGCTGTGGAGCAGGCCTGCTGAGAACCAAGGCCAGGCCCCTACAGAAGGGATTAGCTTCCCCTGCCCCAGCCCACACCTCCCAGGGGGGTCCACAGCTTTGTCAGGCCCACCCTAAGCCTTTACAGCTGCTCCCCCCCCAGACCTGGTTTCTGTTTCCACCAACAAGAGTTCAAAGTGTCTGGGGTCTGGTCTGCTCTCTGACAGCATATTCTAGGTAGAGCATGGCCCAAGACTCAATCTAATGGTCCTTATCACCATCCTTCCCACGACAAGGAAGGACCCTGTTTCTCTGCATCCTATCTACAACCCTCAAGCTCGCCACAACCAACACACACACACACACCCACACACACACACACACACACACACCCGCCCGCCTGCTGGGTCAGACCCAAGCTGCAAGCATAGACGGGCTGTCACAATCTTATATAGCAGGTCTGTGTCTCTCCTGGGCATTCCACTAACATAAAATAACCTGATTATTGTGGGAGTCATCATTCTTGGAAACAAGAGATGCCCTCAGAAGGGCCTGGCATGTACCAACCAAAGCCTGAGGAAAGTGAGAGTTACGTGGAAAACGAGGCCGCAAGGGATAGAACGAGCCCAGGGAAGCAGACAGAACACCTGCTCTCCTTGCCCACTGTATACACATCTCCAGCAGCGTCCCATGTCAATTAAAATGCCCCAGAGGAACAAAGGTCAGCCACTGCCTGCAACCTGCCTGCTCTTGCCACACAGCAGCGACTGCTGCTGCAATAAGCACAGAGGTGCAGGCCAAGGCCATGACGAGAAATGCAGGGGCTCAGCAGCCATACCCTCAGGCTCCAGGAGAGCCACTCTGCTTCTCACAGGGGCATTATTTATGCTAGGGGACTGTGAAAACGCCAAGGGCTCCACCTTTGTTTGGTTCCTATTCTGAACAAGTTCCCAGGTCATGGTACTGGATCTGGGGTCCCCATTTTAATAACTACTGTCTAGACAGTATCCATCTAAAATATTCTAGTTGCCAATTGTGTCTACCCTGAAGAAATGCGGTTGCTGTCCTTGCGAAGCTGCAGAATTTCCTTAAGGTACCACTGGTCCCACAGAGGGAACCTGAGTTTTACCTCACTTTTTGGCCCCTAAGAGAGGACAGTGGACAATACGAAATGGCCTTGGAGGGATGGAATATGGTAGCCTACAGACCCTCACCCTTTACACGGCTGGTTTTTCAGGACCCCTATGTATGTGTAGGTCCTAACATGTATGTCCACTCTTGACTGCCTGTAACTCCAGCTCCAGGGGGATCCTGACACCCTTTGGCCTCCAAGGGCACCCGTGCACACATGACACACACACACACACACACAATCTTTTTTTGTTTTTAAAGAAAGAAGGCAGAAACATGCAAACTAAGAGGTATGGGGGTATACACATGCACAGACCACCCTTGGCACTGTACACAAGTTACTGGATAACACCAGTTACCTCTGGAAGGAAAACAGGCTGGACAGACAAGATGTGTTCCATGTACAGACAAGATGTGTCCATGACTGCCTAGTAAAAGCAACTTTAAGAAAAGGTCCAATTCATTCAGGCAAGCACTTCTAACCACACACGAAGCCACCCCTTTCCATCCCACACAGCCTTGGTGTACCTTCCACAATAAAAATAACACACACAGGGCTCATTCAGCACCAACAGCCGGGACACTGGAGGATGGCCCTCCCTCCTGGGAGAGCTGCAGCGGAGTTCCCTGGCTAAAGTAGCAACCAGCTCCTGGAAAGAGCCCCGCCAAGGCCACTCCACTGCGGATTCCTCCCGCAGTGACCTTGGGTCCTCTTCCTCCCACTGGACTTAGCTTCCAGCCTCACCCTCTCGTTCATTTTTGTACCAACTTCCATCTGGACTTGTTGGAATCTGTTCCCTCTTCTCTTTCCCTCTTGAGGCCTGTCAGGACCCAAAGCACAGGGTAGCCCAGAGATCCCAGGGCAGGAGGGTCGCTTCCCGCTCCATTGCATGGGAACTTGGTTCTCTGGGTGATAGAGCCATTATAGGGACTCCTGTGAAATCTCTCTTGTGGGTGGGTCTGCCAGTTTTCTGTCCCTCCTCAGTCTCTGGCTATGGTGACTCACTGTGACCCTCTTAGCTCTCTCAGCTGTTCCGTAACCACCGATTTGGTGTGCACAGCATTATGTTCTTCCAAGTAACTGATAGGAATCACAAGTGTCCCTTTCATAATATGAACACCTGTTTAAGACAGTGTGATATTTTAGAAGGCTGTAGAGAGTCAGGAGGCGAGGCAGGCTGAAGGCAGTAGTAAGCCAATAGGGCTAGCCCTTAGAAGGCTAGCTCCATGAAGGTCCTGGTCCTGCTTTTCCACTCCCTAGTGCACAGGGATGTGAAGAGCCTCTGCTTCGCACGCCAATCCTGCCATGCCTCCTCCATCATGGCAGCCTACACATCCCCTCTCTTACATTCTGTCAGATGTTGTACTCACTGGAACCCAGAAATAATTAACCCACATGTGCAATACTCTGCAGCTAACCACCTACAACTCCCAGGGCAACAATCACCGGCTGAGCAGCAAGGCCTTCGGGCTCGCCTCAGCTCCCAAGGGGGCAGACTGAGAACATCTGCAGACCTCACCCTTCTCATTGCTCGCACTCCGTGACAAATGGGACAATGCGGTGGGCTAGTGTCCAATAGACCCGCTTGCTACCTTCCACCTGACCAAAGCCGCCTTCTACTTTATCCTTCAACAGAGAAGAAAAGTACATGGGTGAGTGCTACTTCCCAAGGCTAATGTGATTCGGACAGCCAGGCATATCTGTCCCATATGCTTCCTTCTGGCATTCAAACATGGGACCTCATGGAGAGTCCACCTGCATAGGTCAGACATCTGGCTCTAATTCTGATAACCCTGCCTCGAGAGAACTTCTAGCTTCTGGCTCTGACTCTCTCAGGAACACTATAGCACAAAGGTCACCCTTCCTTCCTCACTGGGACCATGTAAATGCAGCCGTGCATACTCAAACAGCTGTGGCCCTCTCCCACTTATAAGACAACCATATGTGTCTTAGGGTTTCTATTGCTGTAATAAAAACATGACCAAAAGCAACTTGGGAAGGAAAGGGGTTTATTTCGGCTTACACTTATGTATCACTATTCATCATCGAAGAAGTCAGGACAGGAACTCAAGCAGGGCAGGCCCCTGGAGGCAGGAGCTGACGCAGAGGCCCCAAAACCACCATCCCAGGAATGGTACCACCCACAATGGGCTAAGCCTTCCCACACTAATCACTGATTAAGAAAATGTGTCACAGGCTTGCCTACAGCCCAGTCTTATGGAGGCATTTTCCAAATCGAACTTCCCTCCTCTCTCATGATTCTAGCTTGTGTCAAGCTGAAGTAAAATTACCCAGGACACTGTGCTTCCATAAAAGTCCTTTGTAGAGAATGTTAAAACCCAGACTGCTGGGCCTTGATGAGTGTGGGACTGCTCCTTCATCCAAGAGCACCATGCGTAGACCCGCATCCTGTAGAACTAAGCCTCAGGGTATCCTGTCAATACAGAACCCACCTGGGGGGCTTCTTTTGGAGTACGAGAGGGGCTTGTATTGCCAGGGGCTCTGGGGAGTCTCTGGGGTTCAACAATAAAGGCACAGAGACACCTGCATAGTATTAAGACAGCTGGCCCGTTTGCTGGGGCAGTCTCTTCGGGGTCGTGTGAATAAGCTGAGTTTGCTGCAGATCTCCATCTCTTCCTACTAGGGTGGGAAGCACAAGGTTTTAGATGGAGAGGGTGGGGGACGGCTGAGTCTGGGAAGGGGAATTCCATTCTTTTTCCTCTTGTTCTATCTATCTCTAGATTTTTGCCTATATAGTAGTAACCCTTGAAATTTAAGGTTTACTGGTTTTAGAGAACAAGCCTGTTGGGGTAATTAACCCCACATGTGTTCTATCAACTGGCTATAAAAATTTATGACCCTGGCCGGGTGTGGTGGCACAGACCTTTAATCCCAGCACTCCGGAGGCAGAGGCAGGTGGATTTCTGAGTTCGAGGCCAGCTTGGTCTACAAAGTGAGTTCCAGGACAGCCAGGGCTATACAGAGAAACCCTGTCTCGAAAAACAAAAAAAAAAAAAAAAAAAAAAAAAGTTTGTGACCCGGTATTCTCAATTGTATCTGTACTGAGCACTTTTTGTTTGTTTTTTTGTTTGTTTGAGACAGTTTCTCTCTGTAGCCAGCCCTGTCTGTCCTGGACCTTTGTAGGCCAGGGTAACCTCTGCCTCCCAAGGCTGGGACTAAAGGCATATGGCACCACACCCCGCCTAGTTCCTATTTTCTTGTTGTTTTTGTTGTTGTTGTTTTTGAGACAGGGTTTCTCTGTATAGCCCTGGCTGTCCTGGAACTCACTTTGTAGACCAGGCTGGCCTCGAACTCAGAAATCCGCCTGCCTCTGCCTCCCGAGTGCTGGGATTAAAGGCGTGCGCCACCACGCCCGGCTTTCTTAATTGTTAATTGCTTAATAGCTATGAGGGCATCAGCTCGGTGCCCGGCAGGATACGTAAATATTTGGCACTTCCTCACCTGCCCAGGAGAGGATTCTCTGCAATTATGATATTAATAAGCAAGCTGCCATTCCGGATGCTGATTGGCTCAGAGTGAGTAAACTGTAGACCTCTCCCACTATGCTAATAGCCTTTTTGTACAGAAAGGATTGTGGCTTTTGAGAAGAGCTGGCTGCAGGCGCTGGGGAAGAATGAGCTGGCCTTTCTGCAAAGGGATGGAAACCAGGAGGAACAAGGTGGTTGGCTGAGGTACCAGGCCTGAAGTACAGATCCAAAAGGAGCCTGGCAAAGAGAACATAAACCTCACCTGGCTCCACACCAGGGCCCGAAGCCCCTTGGCACTCAAGCAGACAATCAGGCCTTACATGTTTTCTTGGGAGGGTCTACCACTCTGCTTTCCCCAGCTGAGAGCCACTTGCTCTCACCCAACACATAAATAAACAGTTCAAATCACACAGCACTGACAGCCCTTACTGACACACATATATATATTTTTTTTCCCTAAGTAAATGAAAGAAAGCAAGACATGGTGCTGAACCCTGTAATTTCAACTGCTCAGGCAGCTGAGGCAGGAGGATGGAGGGATCCCTTATGGACAAGGATTTGAGGCCAGCCTATGCAAAATAACAAGAGCTTGTTTCAAAACAAAAACACCCACCCCACAAAACTACACAGTGGCTGAACACATTCCTAAAAGATAGATCTGATATAGTGATAGAGACAAAATAATAGGAAAGAGACCGGAGAAGGTCCCTTACCAGAAGGTACGCAGAGGTGACAGTACATGGAGAGGAACCTGTTACGAATGGAAACAGGCCGCACAGCTATGAGAATGTCCATGCCCAGAAGAGAGATCCGACGACTACTGTGGGGAAGGCTAAATGGTACAACACCTTAGGAAGAGAATTTTTTGCACTTTTTTGCAAAACTAGACATATTTTGTGAAACTAGCAAGCAGCATGATCTTGGTATTGGGCCAAGTAAGATTAAAAACTTATAGGATTGTCACTGTAACAAAATGCCAGAGATAAACAACTTAGAAGGAAGAAAGGTTCATTTTAAGACAGGGTTTCAGAAGTTTCAATAGAGAGAGAGAGGTGGAGAGGAAGAAAAGGGAGGGTTAGAATGGCAATACACTCCTCAAGAGCACCCCCAACAAAGACCCCACACACTTCCTACAAAAAGCCTTTTGAGGTTGTAGCTCAGATCCCAATGTAGCAGTGTTACCCACAACTGCCCACTGGCAGATGAATGGATACACTGCAATCCAAGCTCCAGAAAATTAAACATTACTGGACATCAAGCCAGCAATGAGCAGAGGGGCTGCAGCTGGTCCTGCGCTTGCTGCTTCTGACTCAGTGAGGCCCTGGGCTTGATCCCTAGCCCCGCACAAACTGAGATGCTGGAGCATGCAAATAATCCCACCACTTGGCAAAAGTCGGGATGTTGTGGGAGGAGGACCATGATTTCAAGGCCAACCTGGGCTGAACAGGAAGATGCTGTCTCAAAAAAGACACGATTCTATAAATTTTACTTTGAAAATACAAAATATAAGCAATCCATAGAAACTCAAAGCAGACAGACAGGACACTATCCCCTCTCCCAGTCTGGGGTAGCAGTCAGAAAAGCTGCTCTCTTCCCAAGCAGGGCTGAGTTCCTACACGGGTAACCATTTGTCTGATGGCCCCAGGAGGCTCTGTCACCAGTGACCTGCTTTAAGACCCTCCTTCCAAGGACAGGAGAAATGGTACAGGGGACAGGTTTTGAACTGGAGGTTCCTGGAACTTTTAGTGCCTTAACTCACAGAACTTCCTTCCCTCTCCAGGAAGATGGGGCTGCTGGCTTGAGGGAAGAGGGCAGTCGGACACGCCCAGTCCCTACATAGGCACACTCAGTCATCAGAGCTGGCCTTGCACACTGCATACGCAGCAGTGGCTTGCAGTTTCACGAAATGACTCATATGATCGAGGCTCTGATGAGCAGTGGTTGGCATGCAGACTATCTATAAGCAGAATAGGACAACAGATGCTCAACCCCCAGCTTCAGCAAAGGAGTGTTTCAGGGAGCTGAAGGGATGGATGGCTCAGCAGTCAAGAGCACCAACTGCTCTTCCAGAGGCCCTGGGTTCAATTCCCAGCACCTACATGGTAACTTACAACTGTCTATAAGTAACTCCAGTTCCAGGGCTTCTGACACCTCACACAGACAGGCAAAACACCAATGTACACAAGACAAAAATAAATGATGTATTAAAAGAACTAAAGTTAAAAGAATAAAAAACATTGCTTCAAGGCCAATATCTCCATTCATCTAGACCAGCAGTTCTCAACCTGTGGGTCATGACCCTTGGGTCATTTCATATTAATGAAAATACATCCCAAATATCAGATGTTTAGGTTATGATTCATAACAGTAGCAAAATTATAGTGATGAAGTAGCAACAAAAATGATTTTATAGTTAGGAGATCACTACAACATGAGGAACTGTGTCAAAGGGTTGCGGCATTAGGAAGAGTGAGGGCCACTGCTCTAGGCCTATCCACTGCCCTGCTTGTTTGTTTAAGAAAGCTCGCCGGACGTGGTGGCGCACGCCTTTAATCCTAGCGCTCGGGAGGCAGAGGCAGGTGGATTTCTGAGTTCAAGGCCAGCCTGGTCTACAAAGTGAGTTCCAGGACAGCCAGGGCTATACAGAGAAACC
>NC_034597.1:17328325-17339594 GCF_900095145.1 Mus pahari | reverse complement strand
CACTGAGCCATCTCCCTAGCCACAAATTTCAAGGATTGGGGTTTGTTTTTTTTTTCCTTTTCTCTCTCTCTCTCTCTCTCTCTCTCTCTCTCTCTCTCTCTCTCTCTCTCTCTCCCTCCCCCCCACCATGTTAACTCTGAGTTCCTATGCCAGCCAACACACAGCACTCAGGTGCTGATCATATTAGGGGAAGTGGGAGCATGGGACACTGGAAGGTACCTGTCCAGGCAAGGGGACCAGAGGCCCAATCTACGAAGGACCTGGACCAGGGAGTCCTGAGCAAGCCTCTATGGTTCCAGGTATCTGTGATGACTATCGCCCACAGCTCTGGTCTAACACAAAGGCCAGCAACCTTGTCCCCATGATCAACCAGAATCCAACATAAGCCCAGCTTGAGTGGGTGAAAAGAAGGCAGCTTGGGGCCCGGCCTCTGCCTTGCTGGTTAGTAGCTGAGTGAGGTTAGCCATGTCACCTCATGTCATTAACTCCTTTAAACCTCACCTCTCACTTGATCTGACAACCATTTATACCGCAGCTCTCACCCTGTGGGTTGCAACCATTGGAAAACATCGATTTCTGATGGTCTTAGGAATCTTCAACCATAAATTTATTTTCATTGCTACTTCACAACTTTAATTCTACTACTGAGCAGTGTCTCAGTTCCTAAGACCATTTGGAAATATGTGTTTTCCCAATGGATAGTTTTGATCCACAGGTGGAAAACTGCCAATTTATAGGAACAAGTGATATTTGGCCTGCACACAGTAGGCAAGGGTCAGCATGATAGGCATCTAAGTCCTGGCTCCTGGGAAAACAAGCAGGCCCCAACTATGTATTTTCACATCCCACACTAGAGAGCAGGGTACCCATCCCCTGTGGGGCAGCCACACACTGCCACAGGAAGCTAGAACATACAGGAGCCAACTCTTCCCCACAGGAGCCAGTCTGTCCAATGTCACTACTGTCTCTACTCTTCGGTGTCTACCATCCACTGTCCCCAATACTCCTAGTCAGGCCTACCCTGAGCCCCAACATAGCGGGGGGTCGCCAGGCAGAAGCAAGCAGCGCAGTGTGCACACAGTTCAGTGCTGCCTACACACTGTGGTCATTGACTCTAACAGCACTGTACGCACTATCAAGGTAGCCAAAGAGAATAGAGAGACATCTAAAACTCTTATAAAATGGGACATATTGGTACGTGTTTTAGCTAATGTCTCTCTGTTCAGGACCGCTCAGAAAAGTTCTGTCACAAAGAAGCCACTGCTTCACTCTATCCTCAAATCACCTCTACTTATAGGACCGAGCTATTGGTCACCCTTTATCATGGGCTTTAAGGGATTTACATGGAATTAACTTTACAACAACTATAACACAAAACCAACAGCTTTTGCACAGCATGAGAAAAGGGGTAGGTTCAGCCGGTGAATGGTGAAGGCAGGACTCAAACCCTGGCTTCCTGGCTTTGAATCCCAGGACTTTCACCACTACACTATACTTTTGCACAGGACCTATAGATGCTGGGAGCAGTATCTCAGAGGCTAAGCGTTACACTCATTTGACAGAATAGCATGGAGTTAGGAATTGGTACACACCTGTGGTTTCTATAGTCAATGATCACCAACCAAGCTCCCACTTTTTCTTTCTTTCTTTCTTTCTTTCTTTCTTTCTTTCTTTCTTTCTTTCTTTCTTTCTTCTTCTTTTTAAATCAAGACAGGGTTTCTCTGTGTAGCCCTAGCTGTCCTGAAACTCACTTTGTAGATCAGCCAGGCTGGCCTCAAACTTACAGAGATCCACCTGCCTCTACTGGGACTAAAGGCGTGCACCACCACACCCAGCTAAACCCCTGTTCTTAATGGCAATGTAGGACAACAGGATGAACACAAAGTTTGAAGACAGACTGCCTAAGTTCAAATCCAAGCTGGGTTCCTACTAGCTGGGTGGTCCTGGGCAGGTTACTGAGCCTTCCTGTGGCCCAGCTTCTCACCTCTATTAAACAGGAATAGCAACAGTCTCCTCCCCAGTATGCTCTCAATGTATCATTTTGCCTTTCATCCACTGGGTTGTCCCGATATAAAACAGCAAACTGAGTTCGGGAGGTCCCAGAGGACCAGGGGCATGTGTTAAGGAGAGCTGTGGGTGCTGCCTAATTCCACTCTAAGACAGAAAGACATGGCTGTCTCGGAGGCCGGGGCAAAAGGGAAATGGGAAGATTGTTAAATGAGGATAGTAAGCTTGGGACAATGAGAAAGTTCTGGAAATGGACTGTGGTGAGGGAGGCACACAAAGTGACTGTTCAACGCCACTGAACTGCACACGTAAAAACCTCATGTCACGTATACTACCACAAAAAAACACGTACTAAGTTTGTCTGCAAGGACAGGACTAGCAGACTAACCTATACAGTCGCCACCTCTCCCCTTCCCGACCCCTTCTTGGCTGAGGTCTTCGACAGGAAAGGCACCAAATCCCTGATACCACAACAAATCATTTCCACAACGAAAGCCAAAGGGCGCCCCCCCCTTGCCCTGGAGAAGGGGCTCAGATAAGGCTTGCTCACTTGTGTGATAGGTCAACACAGTCACCATGGTCACCGCGAGTCACCACAGTAAGAGCTGGGTTTTCTGTGGCCAGGCAACAAACCCAGTCAGCAATGGGGAGGGGAGCTAAGCACCTGATTTATGATTTACGCATGCAGGTAACAGCGCATGCTGCCCAGCTGGTCAGCCAAGGGTGGCCCTAAGAGGTGAGTCGGTTTACCCCTCGTACCTAGCACAACCCTTCTTCCCCCCACACCCTTCACGTATGGAGAAACTGACAGCCAGAGAGGAAGTGGCTTGCCACCATGACACAGCAAGGGACCAGCCCTGGACCTCTTGCCTCCTTACCAAATACTATGAAGCACAGAGCGTGGCACCAGCACAGGTTCCCGGCTCAGGAGGGACCCATTTCCCTTTATCAAAAGCTCTAAAAGTGTAAGAGCTCTAGGTAGGTCCAATGCCTGAACCTGTGTGTAATGTGCAGAAGACCAGCAAGACAAAAGGATGACTTTGCACCAGGAGAAGAAGTGGTATAGAGCCCTGCCCGACACCTCGAGCCACGCCCAAGGACTCAGCACTGTTTGTGTACAAACAGACAACGCAGGATCCCAGCACACTGAACAAGATCTCCAGTAAGAACGGGAGAGACCAAGAGAAGACTCGGAGGGGAGAAAGCCATTGATGAGACGTATCGGAGGGAATACAAGTATTATGATGCTCAGAGACACAGAGAACATCTATTCCTAAAGCAAAACAGAAAGGAAATGCTGTACACATGGAACACGGAGGAAGCAGTAAAGTGTCTTAGAAACTGAAAAGGGAAGATATTATTTTTAAAAAATCTAAGTTCAATAGATCAGTAGCCAATGAAATGTTCGTGTTAAGGGACCGAAAAACAGACAACTCTACCATTCAACACAAAGGTTAGAGAAGAGAGCACAGGAAAAATCCAGAGAAAAAAGAGCCACAGGAAGCTGGGGGTTGTGAGTGATGCCTGCAGCACTCAGTAGCAGAGAGAGGCAGGGGACCTGGAGGTCACTGAGACCTGGCTTTGCTGCATGGGACCTTATGGGAAGACAGAAGCAAGCCAACGAACAGCAGCTAGAGAGAGGCTGTAGTCAAACGTAATATGTGTGCGCACAAGCATGACGACCAAGGTTTAATTCCCAGCACTCACATCAGACACGGTGATATGCTTAGAATGTGAGCGCTGGGGATGCGGAGGCAGGTGGATTCCTGGGGATTCCTCAAGGGAACGGGAAAGAGTGATGGAGAAGGACATTCAGTATCCTCTTCTGGCTTCTGTGCACACACATAGGCACATACACGTTTATATCACACACACACACACACACACAGGTACACACTAGGTGATGGAGATGATGGAGATGATGATGATGATGATGATGATGATGATGATGATAATGATGATGATGATATAACACTACCACCCGAGCAGAGAGCATAAAAAGACACCATCAGCGAAGCTCACCCACCCGACACTTGCCAACTCAGAGGCAGAGAGACAATACTACAAGCTCTGAGGAAAAGAAAGGAGCCAAGGTTCTTCAGGGGAAGATGGCATGACACTGGAATCCTCGACTTCTGCTGGGAACTAGGAGACGGTAGCTCCTCCCTTCAACCTTCCTAGGAGAAACTGGTTTCAGCGGTTCATTCCTAAATCACCCACCTAGCAACCGGATGCCACAGACTTTTCCACAAAGACTTTAAAAAGGGCACAAAGCATCCTACCTCTCCCCAACACAAAGGGACTCTAACACAGATGTTTAAAAGGAAGTCCCAGGATGATAACTGAGTGACAGACTTGGAGAACAACTTGTCCAGCTCAGGGCAACTGGTATGGAAAAAAAAAAAAACTAAAGGCCAAGGGAGAATGACTCATCACAGGACAGGAAGTCACCTGGTAGCCCTGCACAGCGTAACCACACAGGCGGCCTGAGGCAGGAATGAGCAGTACCTACTACAGTCATAGTTTTGCAAGAATTAAATTCTGATATGTATTGATTCCTATCTACCCAAGCAGCACGCCAGCAAATAATGTCTCAGTTGACAAACTAGCAAACAGAACTGTAACCCTATCATGTAAATATATTAAAGGACAGACAGTTACCTGTACAGAGGTACAGAGGCAGACAAAGGAGCAGGTGCGTGGGCAGACAGCTGGTTTCATTATAAGCCCTTCAGACCAATAGGGTTGAGTTTCCTCATTCAGTAAGCTATACAGGGTTTTTTTTTTTTTGTTTTTTTTTGGTTTTTTGGAGACAGGGTTTCTCTGTGTAGCACTGGCTGTCCTGGAACTCACCCTGTAGACCAGGCTGGCCTTGAACTCAGAAATCTGTCTGCCTCTGCCTCCAGAGTGCTGGGATTAAAGGCATGCGCCACCAACGCCCGGCAAGCTATAAGCTATGCGTTTTATAATGCAGTTACATAAAGTGCTACACAGGACAGGGACCCTGACACCTAACTAAAAATGGACAACTGTCAGCACACCTGAGCTCCAGTATTCAACTACTCTCTGAAACATAGACACCATTTGTTCTCATTCTCTCTCTCTCTCTCTCTCTCTCTCTCTCTCTCTCTCTCACTCACACACACACACACACACACACACACACACACACACACACACAACCTGTCCCTGAGATTTTTGTTTATCAACATCTACAGGCATAGACAGAGGTTTATGGAGCATAACGTGTACAGGATCGTAGGAGCCCACTTAAGGAAAGAACAAACATAAAACACCTTACTTCATGCCAATGTAGTCATGTGCATTTGTGTCCAGAAAACACACACAGCAATACTTCAAAGCCATTCTTCCTTCCCTTGTGGGGGTGGGGTAAGCCTGAGAGGGTGGAGTGTAATTCTTGGGGCTACACAGGGTGTGAGGAAATGATTCTCTCCAGGGGACTCAGGGAGACTCAGACTCCCTGGGGTTCTTCAACCCCACCTCTCCAGGAAGACTGGGCTTCGTAAAAGTAGCCACCATCAGGAAGGTTCTGGGCTCTAAGTTACTTCCTTGGAGAAACAGAAGGAATGAAGAGGGAAATCTAGGACTTAAAACTTTTTCAGAAATGGAACAGGAGGGGCTGGGCCCTAAAGGCCATCTTTCTCCTCTGGAAGGCACCTCTACACCCTCTTGCCCCAGCAAGGGACAGAGGACAGGAGGCTGAGACCCCGGCCTACAGGCTGCAGGGGCCCTGATCCTGTATCACTCACTGTCAGGTGCTCATCAGCCATTCATCTGCTCTGCAAGTTCAGTGCCTTCACACCTGGAAAACACCAACGTTCAGCCCTGCCTAGAAGCCTTGGGGTTTAAATACCCCTTAGAGTCTAGTCTTCTGTAGTGCTAAGGACAGAAACTGAAAGGAAGTCCCTGACGAACACACAGATCAACCTGGAATAAGATGCTCTCTCAGGTCCTGGCCCTCTATGGCTGGCTGGCCTTCTGGACTCAGAAGCCATAGAGGAACTGAGGAACAGCAAAAAGACAGGAGGTCCAAAAAGACACCCCAAGGAGTTCACGTGACAGGAAGAAGTCAGGAAGAAGCCAGAAAATGTTCTGTTCCTCATTCATCCAAGCTTGGCAATCTCCATCTTAGAATGGTCAGCCAACTTCCCTGAGGCCACACATGAGGTCCCACCCCTTTCAGGGTGTCCTTCCCACTCACAATGATGCCTCTTTCTGGAACTCTCACAGCACTCAGCCTAACACACTTGCTCTCTCTCTCTCTCTCTCTCTCTCTCTCTCTCTCTCCACACCTTCTTTCTAGTTCCTTGGCTAGGCATCTCCTCACTGAACAGTTCATCAACCTCCCCAGCAATCTCATGGCTGCATACCATGCTACCACTCCTATTTTATACACCAGAGAACAAGGCTCGGAGGTCAAGGGGCGGGGCCAGGATGGCTTGCACTGGGCTTCCCAGGAGGATGATGGATGCTACAGATAGCCTCTCCTCCTCACTGCTTCCCACCGCGGCCCAGCAGAGTTGGCACTGGGATGTTAGACAGAGCCGCATCCCGCTAGGACCACGAGTTCCTGACTCATCTCTCCTCGCTCTGGCTGGCTCCTGTCCTGAGAGCCTGTCAGTAGGTACACTCTAGGAATTTAGGAGACACGCCGTACCCATCTAGAAGCTCCCTCCCATCCCAAACAGGACCCTAAATGATGCAAGAAGATGTACGAACATCCTGCTTCTTACAGGTCTACAGTCCCACACCCTGTGATCACGGGACACTAACCTCCCCTATGTAGGTCATGGGTGCCATTAGGTGACTGACACAAGCAGGAGAGCCCTCGGGCAGCATTCACCAACCCTGACTCCACTTTCCCAGGCACTACACAAAAGGCCCACTGAAGGTAGAGGCAGGCATGCGGCTCCCCACCCACATACCAGGAATTAAAAATAGCAGAGCTGACATCAATCATTCCCGGGGCAGCATGGCAGACACCACCATCCAAGACTGTCTCTGGGGCAGCCCAACCTAGAGAAATTCTGGGCAAAGCTGGCAGGAGAGTAGCCACAGCAATTGCTAGGGCCCCACCAAGGAGCCGAGCCTGAGGGAACAAACCTGAAAGAACCTTCTTAGAAATAAAAAGCCAGTCCCCAGGGGCATTTGGATTGCTCCAGAACTGTGCCATCACTGAGACCATTTGAGTCTGTGGCTGACTTGGCTTGGTATGTGCCAAGGCCCAGGGAGCAGGAGAGACCAGCCTGAGTACTCCAGGCTGGCTGAGGAGAGGGCAAGGCCCGAAACCATTATCTCCTGACTCCCTGGCCAGTGCATCTCAGCCCAAGCTGACACCATGCTCTCTAGGCTCCATCACATTCAAACCCGGCTGGAGGGGAAGCTGAGAGATGTGAAGGTCAACCTGAGAAAACCAAACTGAGGTGCGGATGGTGACCTTCCCAACAACTCCCACATAAATTGAGTCATCCACAGAGTGTCATCTGTTCCAGGGAGCTAAGAGTGACAGCAGAGAAGCCAGAGTGGGCAGCTGCAAATGTATCCCTTGTGAATGTGAGGACCCATAGCGACCATTGGCCTCAGCTCACCCCCATTCAGGGCTGTTGCCATGACAAGAGTGCCCTACATGCCATATTTAGAGTTAAAGAAGCAACCTGGGAGAAGGTGACATGGTAAGGACTCTCCATCCTAAAGCTGGGTCTTGGAAGCCACCGCATTGCATGGGGACTGAAAGACCTGAGGGTGCGGATCACAGCATGAGCTAACAAGCTAGGTCTCTTAGAAGAGGGCACAGGAATAGAGGCCTGCCAGCATGTTCCCCAACCCCCAGGGACAGAGCTGCCCTGCTGAATGTCCTGATGGCTTCCGGCTGCTTCGACATAAGGCTCAGTTCCCACTCCCTAACTTGTGCAGTGCCAGCTCAGCCAATGGCAAGAGGAGAAACATCTTAATTTTGAATTAAAGAGAGAAGTGGGTGGTGTTCCCAAACCTTCTGACTGTTACCCCTGAACCATCTGTCCTGTCTCACTTTTAGGAACACAACGCTCACTATAACCCGGCACACGGCAACCCCAAAACCATGTTTCCTGGATCAGCAGCCAGTGAGGACTGCTCCAGGCTGATCTGGACCACGTGGGTGAAGGAGAGCACCACCTGTGACCCTGGGACTGGATGCATTAGTACATCCTGGCCACCTGCCAGAACTCAAACCCTCAGACACATACACTGATATACAGACACACAGGCACATGCCCCGGTCAGCAGCTGGGATCTAGAACTGTGTTTCAGCAAGCCTTACACATGTTCAAGTGTGAAAAACACAGCCTTAGAAAGTGCCTGATGTGGTTAATGTTAGGAGCCTGGTGCCTGGACTACCCTGAGGTTAAAAACCTAGCCTCTGATGTCTGGAGAGAGGCGGAGCTCAGTCTTCTTTGATAAACGAATAAGTCTGAATCCTAACAGCAGGGGCAGAGGAGTGATGAGACACTGAATGGATCTAGCAAGAAACAAGATGGAGAAGAAAACAACCTCCATGCGTAACAAAACAGCAAGGACAACACAGAATCCAGTTGCGGCCAGCCACAAAGGAAGAGTAACTCCCTCTACCAAAGTCCTCCAGAGAAGACAGTCGTGGGCACAGCCTCCGCCATCCCCTTTCTCTCCAAGCTCAGGATGTGAGATGATTAGAAGAGAAACACATTTTCAAAGCGTAAATGATTAAAAATTCATGATAAGTCAAAGGCATACAAAGAAAGCAAGCATGAGGCGTGGAATATTATTAATATTAAAAAATGTGTTGATGGTTGAAATATTTCAATAGATAAAATGCTTTGCTTTGCAAGCATGAGGACCTGAGTTCAAACCATCAGCACACATGTAAATGCCAGGTGTGGAGGGACATGCCAACGATCCCAGCCCTTGGAGAGTGGTAGAGATAGGAAGATAACTCGAGCCTGCTGGGCATTCTGCCTATAAGCACACTGGCAAGTTCTAGAGGCAGTGAGAGACACTGTCTCAACAGACAAGAGTAGAGTGACAGAGGACAATATCCAATGTCACCCTCTAAATCTCCACGTGTGCATGGCACAGACAGACACATAGACATACACACACAGACAGGTACACAGACAGGTACACAGACACACACACACACAGACACACAGATACAGACAGACAGACATACACACAGACACACACACACACACAGACACACAGATACAGACAGGTACACAGACATACACACAGACACACACACACAGACACACAGATACAGACAGACACACACACACACAAACACACACACAGAGACACAGACACACACACACACACACACACACACACACACACCTTGAGTACTTTTTCATAATCCTGCCCCAGCAAACCAAGAACTTTTCCAGCTATGTGTTCAGTTGTTTGTCTCTGTCTGAAAGCATAGGCCTTAGGAAATGTCTAAATGAGGGTAAGAAAACCAGGCTCCTGTCCAGTGTGGTCCAGAGAAGGAAAGAACAGAGACTCAAGGCAGGTTTCTGCTCACTTGTCCCTTTAGACCCTTGTATATTAACTGCGCTGACATTTCCGAAAGGACGGAGAAAACCCATCTTGTTGCCTCAGATGAGAAAGGATACATGCCCAGGGATGTCAGGGCTGGCCACACATCCCTGGGCACATAGGAAAGGGGCCCAAAGCTGCGTGTGTATGTGTGTGTGTGTGTGTGTGTGTGTGTGTGTGTGTGTGTGTGTGTGTGTATGTTGAAGTTGGGGGTGAGGAGGATTTCCTGCCATGGTGCTGGTATAGATCTTCTATGGTTTGTCCCCTAAAGGCCCACTTGGTGGAAGCATGACGCTTTGTGCAGTGGCACTGAGAAGTGACAGGGCTTTAGGAAGTGGGCTGAGGGAGATGTGAAAACTGGTTATTGTAACACCAGCGGCCCCATCCTTCCTTCCTTCTCCTTTCTAGTCTGCCATACTGTGACGTAGTAAATAGAACACTGAGCCAAACCAGCTTATCTTTATTTGCTGCCTAGCTTCAGGTATTTTGTTATAGCATCAGAAACAGACTAAGACCCCCCAAGCCCCTAGAGTTTACAGGTTAAGTCTTGTTTTATCCACTCTTTCCAAAAGCCTGGCTGTTATAAGGACAAGGACCACTGGGACCCACTGGGGCACTCACTGTCATCAGCAGGCTGAGACGCAAGACCCTACTACAAACTATTCCACCAGTGCCTAGCTTGAAGGGCACAGGGGCATAGCCTGAAGTCTGTCAGAGGACACTGCCTCTAAATGTCTGGGTCCTGCTATTTCGTAAAATGTGTTTTTATTCATTTTAGGATTGTAAGAAAAGACATTATCCCACCTCTTGGTTATTCCTAAAACATAAATACAGACCTGAACACCGAAGATCACACAATACAATCCACGAAGCTAGCCTGAAAAGCCTGTTATCTCGAAACATGAAAGCCAAGTACATAAAAGCCAGAACCATTGCCAAGGACAAATTGAGCTTGACTTACAGTGAGAATTATTTAGTCTGTTGCTTCTTTTTTTTTTTTTTTTTTAAATTTAAGGACTTATTATATATAAACCTAGGCCGGCCTTAAACTTTATATACAGTCCATGTTGGTCCTGAGCTCATGAACCCCCTGCCTCAGCCTCCAGAACACTACAACTACTGGTCCATGCCACCAGAATCGGTTTTACAGAGAGAATTCCTGATACATCTCTGAGTGATAAGGAAAGGTCACATTGAATTTGAAGGTACACTTTAACACGGTGTAATCAGCCACGAGGAGGACTTCATGCCGTCGAGAAGAGACATTTGCTGTCCTTTGCTAGTCACAGTCCCCTAAAACCAGGACCCAGCCTGAAGCAGTCGGCCTCTCCAGGACACTACCAACCTGGAAAGTCAGGATGGTTTTCCTAATAGTCCCTACATCAGAGCTGGTTTACAGTGACCAGGACTGTAAGGTGGAACCGGGTGCTTGGCACGTGCAGCCATTTAAATGAAAATGGTCCCCACAGACTCACAGGGAGTGGTACTATTAGGAGGTGAGGCCATGTTGGAAGAAGTGTGTCACTGGGGGGTGGACTTTGAAGTTTCATAAACTCAAGCCAAGGCCCAGTATGTCCTTCTCTTCCTGATGCCTGTGGATCCAGTTGCAGAACTCAGGGTTCCTTCTCCAGCACCATGTCTGCCTGCCTGCCTGCTGCCTGCCTGCCTGCCTCCCTCCCTGCCTGCCTCCCTC
>NC_034597.1:17324360-17328178 GCF_900095145.1 Mus pahari | reverse complement strand
CCTGCCTGCTGCCTGCCTGCCACTCTGCTTCCCACCAAGATGATAATGGACCAAACCTCTGTGCTGTAAGGCAGCCCCAATTAAATCATTTCCTTTGTAAGAGTTGCTGTGGTCATGGAGTCTCTTCACAGCAATCAACAGTAACTAAGACAATGTGGAAAGCCACCCGCTAGTATTATATCCAAAGGACGGAGCTGATGGCAGTAGGGTTTTTCAATGACAAGAAAGCAACAAAGTGAACTAAAAATGGGAAGGAATGGATAAAAATTAAAATTGATGTCCCCTGTGTATGTGTGCGCCCGCCCGCGGGCGCGCGCGCACACACACACACACACACACACACACACACACACACACCCCACTACTGAAAGCAGCTAAAATCTTATTTCTTTATTTAGAGAACTTAAAAGCATAAAAAAAAAAAAAACACTTCCTAAGTAAATACATTCTGGAGCATTCCAAGGAGACGGTTTCTTTGCCCCAACTCTGCTTTAAGTCAATAAAAACAGGAAAAGAACTCATAACCCAGGAGTGAGGGAAAGACTGAATAAATTATGGTAATTCTGCACTGAGAACATTCCACAGCGGCTGACCTGGAGCAACAGTCACCCTGTTGGTTACTGTGGCAATAAACAAATCATACACAGAATGAGGTACAGGGGCTGTGGCCTCCAGCACCGACACTCCTCAGGTGACAGCCACTCGCTCTCAGCCTCTCCTCCTTCAGCCGCTCTCCTGAGGTTTGCTCCAGCTCTTCCTTCCCATCCCTGGCTGTCCCAAGAACGCTGTGCAGACTCCTCTGGTCTACTGCCTCAAGATGACCCTGGCCCCTGTGACTATCTTCTGTCTGTCTGTCCATCAATCATCTATCTATCTACCATCTATCTGTCTGCCTACCTACCTATCATCTCTTCTGCTGCTCACTTTCCTTCACTCCGCTCTTCCAGGGAGTTCTTTTAACATCACCATGCCCTTGACTTCAAATATAAATACAACCTGGACAAAATTGCCTGACTCGCCCAGACGATTCCTCAGTCCTGCCGGCCTCCACCCCCACTTAGTCTCCAGCGACTCCTGAAATGAAACATGAGGGTAAACAAAGTTCATGACCTCCTCCACCTTCCAAACTGGGTCCTCATGGGACACACACAGGGTACAGCCAGCGTTCCGTTCCGGTAGGCTGGAGGCCACTGCAGGTGGCTGTCAGGGCTCTGGGGGAAGCCTGGTAAGGAAAAGCTCTCTCCCGGGTCAAACGATGGAATGAATCTACCTTTGGCTCTGGGCAGACACACGACATTTTGATCTGCTCCAAAGATTAGATCCCTGGATACTCCAGGCTCCTCTCTAAGAGTGAAATGAGCTGGGCCTGTCAATCACCTGACCAAACGTTAATTCACCTTGCTGCAATCACCTCCTAAAGTCATGATCAGGAGATAGGAGGATTTCCCTTAGTGGACTGATGTCCTTACCCCCTGCAGTCCCACAGAGCTTCCAACGTGGGGCACTATAACTGCCAACTTCTCTGCACTACTTAGGAAAACACAACTTTCCCTCCCCGCCCCTGCCCCCACTCCCCTCCCCCAAAGCCTGGGCACACTCTTCCAGATCCTCTGGCCTGCTTTGTCACCCCTTTTTTCTCCCCTTCTGCCATGTCGGCTGCTTGTCCGCCATGAGGCTATTTGCTGACCCCCATTACTAAACCAACCTGCTTGTTTTCTTTCTTCCTTTTCTTTCTCTTCCTTCTTTCCTGTCTGTCCTTCTTGTCTTTCGTTTTGTTTCGTTTGTTTCCAGACAGGGTTTCTCTGTGTAGCCCTGACTGTCCTGGAACTTGCTCCATAGACCAGGCTAGCCTCAAACTCACAGTGGTCCCCTGCCTCTGCCTCCCGAGTGCTGGGATTAAGGATGTGAGCACCACCAGGCTCAAACCTGCCTACTTGATGGCATGCCTGCCTTCTCTCTTCCTCTCCTCCATCTCCTTCCTCTTGGTACCTTCTGTGATTCACAGTGTGCCTGGGTTTGCCTTTACAACTCTAACAAAACTGTCCTTGAACATCCTTCCAGGTCCTTTCCTAAATTCTCTTACTAACATGACTAAGAACTCAAAGAGGGGGCAGCCCTTGATATCCCCAGGGACACTAGCTCTCCTTTTGGGCAGACAGAACTGGCTGGACAAGCAGTGGGCACTTACTAAAGATTTCAACAGAAACATGCCTTGTCACCTAATTACTAAAAATACCTGTGCCCTTTGTGGTGGGCACAGCAAGCTCTCGTTCATTAGCACTGGCTCTGCCCTGTTACACACCCTGTTCCCCCAAAGGTGGTTTGAACACCAGGCTTCACGTTCTCCCTGTAAACGGTGTCCAGATTCTTCTCTCCCTCACTGGGAATCCTCACCCCTCTTGCAAGCCAGCCTCCACTGAAGGGCTCCAGTCCCTGAGTCCTTCGACTGTCTTCTTTGATGCTAAGACAGTGGGACCTTCAGGAACACAATCCCCCAAAAAACTAACATTAATAATCACAGAGCCAGCCTTGACCATGATATGCTCCACCTTAAGCTTCCAGCTTCCTTAGTAACACACCCACAATATCAAGATCATCGCCACTCTCTCAATAATCTCAAAACCCTTCCGTAAACATAGTCATCTGATCCTCTGCTAGGGGCAACCGTTTATCATCCAGAAAACTGGGACCATGTGGCGACATGGCTTGTCTCCAACTAGCTGGAAGATGAATTGTCCTCTAATTCTCTAGTTCTTTATTACTTTATGGGTGCTATGCCTACATCTACCTATGTACATACTTACATGACTGGTGCCCTCCAGACGTCAGATCCCCTGTATGCTATAGATGGCTGTGAGAGGCCATGTGGGTGCTGGAGGGAAACCTGGGTGCTCTGTAAGAGCAACAAGTGCTGCGTGGTGGTTTGAACAGAGACTAGTCCTCACAAGCTCACGTTTGAGCAGCTGGTTTCCAATTGGTGCTGCTGGGAAGGATGAGGTGTGGCCTTACTGGTGCAGTGTGTCACTAGAAGTGGGCTTTGAAGGTTCAAAAGACCCATAGTTAGTTCTCTCTGAGTCAAGATGTGAGCTCTCAGCTGTTTCTGCTGCAGTGTGACTTTGCTCCACCATTATGGACTCTAACCCTCTGGAGGCATAAGTCCTATCAAACGCTTCCTTTTCTAAGTTGCCTTGGCCATGGTGTTTTGTCACAGCAGCAGCAAAGTAACTGATACCTGCTCTTAAGCACTGAACCAAATATCCAATCCCGTCCCCTAACTGTTCAGATGCAGTCACTCTATTCTTTTTTTTTTATGCATTTTATGTATGAATACTTGGTCTGCATGTACATCTGTACACCAGAAAGTGGCACCAGACAGGTATGAGCTGCCATTTAAGTGCTGAGAATTGAACTCAGGACCTTCAGAAGAGCAATGAGTACTCCTAACCACTGGGCCATCTCTCCAGCCCCCTGGAACTCCATTCTTTCTCCTATCAGAGTGGGCTGACCATTTCACTGCATAGCTGCTCTTCTCCCCTATGACAACCAGACAAGTGGCCCTGGGAACTTTCGTGAGTTACGGTCAACATGCCTGATGTAGGCTAACCGGTTTTAGAGGTTATTGGACGGCTCCATTCCAAACAGAGTTCAACAACTGTTCTTAGAAATGCCAACTAACCGCCGGGCATGGTGGCGCATGCCTTTAATCCCAGCACTCAGGAGGCAGAGGCAGGTGTTTTTCTGAGTTCGAGGCTAGCCTGGTCTACAAAGTGAGTTCCAGGACAGCCAGGGCTACACAGAGAAACCCTGTCTCGAAAAAC
>NC_034597.1:17314844-17324305 GCF_900095145.1 Mus pahari | reverse complement strand
CAAAAAAAAAAAAAAAAAAGAAATGCCAACTCCCACCAAGGAAACCAGATTCCATTTATTCTCAGAGCTCTAAGCAGCACACAAATTCTTGATGCCCTAGAAGGAATGAGCTCAGTGGGTATTGAGAAGATTAACAGAAACCGGAGCGTGTTCTCTTGGCTAGGCCTGTGAAGTACAGCCACACTGAGACTCTCCCAACCCCATGGGACCGAATGCTAGAAACTGCTTTGGGCTCAAGAGGGAGAAAAGCATCTAGGAAGGGAAGAAAAGATCACCTCTGGCCTCCGGGAAACAAAATATGCAACCCCACTCATCTCTGTGAGTTCGAGGCCAGCCTGGTCTACAGAGAGCGTTCCAGGTCAGCCAGAGCTACAGAGAAAGCTACTTAAAAGAGGACCCACGTGGGCTCCTGGAAAGATTCAGAAAGTCTCCGCCCTCCAAAGGCACAAAGACTAGATAGGTGGTCATACAGATCCTTCCAAGGTCTGTCTGGAGAACTAGGCCAATAACAGAGAGGTTAAAGAGGGCGTGTCCGACCCTCCTACCAAGGAGCAGAACACCAGAATGGCTCGTCAGTAAGGAATGGACCAAGGAAAGAGAGCGGAGAGCTGTGTGCTGGGACAAGGCAGTTCACACTGGCCGCGCCTTGTGTTCTTACTATCGCTGTACTATCCACTAGCTGTCACATTTGATTACTTATACACCAGGCCTTGCCTTGTGTGTTTTATGCCTAACCTGAGCATCCTCCAGCCACCCGTGATACACAGGTACGGTGCATCAGTTGCCACTGGTTCTAACTGCTCAGTACCTGAGCGTGGCAGAACTGTTTAAAACATCAACTTGTGCCAGGCAGCAGTGGCCAACCTGCACCATGCAATGGTGGCACACACCCTTGATCCCAGCATCTGGGAGATAAGGTAGGCAGATCTCTGTGAATTCAAGGCCTACTTGGTCTACAGAGTGAATTCCAGAACAGCCAGGGCTACACAGAGAAACCCTGTCTCAAACAAACAACCAACAAAAAAACCCAAACCCTAAAAACCCATTAACTTGCTGGGCATGGTGGTACATGCTTTTAATCCCAGCACTCAGGAGGAAGAGGCAGGTGGATCGCTCGGAGTTTGACACCAGCCTGGTCTACAGAGTAAGTTCCAGAACAGTCAGAACTAGAGAGAGACTCTGTCTCGAAAAGAAAAAGAAAAAGAAAACTCAAGAGGCTGGAGTGATGGCTCAGCAGTTAAGAGCAAGTTGTGAACCGCATGGCAGTTCACAACTCCAGTTCAAGGGTATCCAATGCCCTCTTCGTCTTCCAGGGGCACCAGCTACCCACATGGCACACAGACATACATGAAGACAAAACCACTTATAAACACAAAATGAAATTTGTTTAAAAACTGTGAAAATAAGCCGGGTGTAGTGGGACACACCTTTGATCCCAGCCCTCAGGAAGCATGGACAATCAAATCTTTGAGTTCGAGGCCAACCGAGTATATAGAGTGAGTTCCAGAACAGCCAGGGCTACACACACACACACTCACACACACACACACACACACACACACACACACACAAGAAAGGTAAAACTAGATTAACCATAGGATGGGAAAGCTCTCTCAGTGGGTAAGAGTGAACACTGCTCTTGACGAGAACCAGATTTCAGACTCAGGACGCTCACAACGCTCCAGGGGATCTGAATGCATGCACGCTTAACTAAAAATAATATACATGCTTTTTAAAAATTAGTAGCTTGCTGGCCGGGTGGCACAGCACTCACGAGACAGAGGTCTGTATGAGTCTTGAGATCGGAGTTTGCGACCAGACTGGTCTACAAAACAAGCTTCAGGCCAGCCAATGCTCAATTGGTAGACCTTGTTTCAAAAGCAAGCAAGCAAACAAACAAACAAACAACCCACACACACAAAAATTAACAAAACAAAAAATTAACTCACACAATCCTCACAGTGAGTCTATGAAATAGGAACTATAATCACCCTCATTTTACAGTGCAGAAATTAATGAGGTATCAGGAAGGGATGGAGGAATCGGAAGTGGACACCTGTGTTAGCGCAACAGACTGTGGGTGAGCTCACCTAGCTAGAGAATAAGGAGCACAGACAAAGCCTTGGGGAACAGCCCTGTTAATCCTCCAGGAATTCCCAACAACTGACGGAAGCAAGGAAATAATGCAGGAGAATAATGGGAGCAGGCTGAGGGTGAGCAAGACACCTGTAAGGCTCTGGGTCCAGGACTAGTCATCCTTTCGACAATGACACACACTGCCATCAACAAAGTTGAGAACAGCCCAACCCAGGGCCGCATGTGTAGCTTTTTTTCCCCAATAAGGCACCCTCGGGGCAAGCAGGGAGCAAGCTAGTTGAGTCCTGTAAAGGGATCAAACTGGTAGGCTGACACTGTAGGTGTAGGGTCTGAGAAACCATGGATACCTACTGATTAGCCAGCGGGGACAAAAATCTCCAAAAGAGAATGTGCCCAGCTTGAGTTTAGCTATTTTCCCCCAGATTTGTTTGACACCTTGTACGCCTTTAGGAGCCTGTCCTGAGCCCATGGGACATCGGGGAACCAAGCCCAAGCAAGCGTTCTTGAGGACTCTGGAACGAGAAGCGGGGGCAGGGGCGGAGGGATCGTAGCTGGATAAGCGGTAAGGAAGGCAGGCGACCCGGCATCTGGCACAATCGTGCATTCTCTGGACTGCTAGGGAGCCTGCCTTATATAAACCCAGGGTGGCAGGTCCAGGAACCCGCGCCCTGCAGTTCCGGAGCAAAGTTCCCAAAGACAGCTTTCTCCGCCGGCTGGGCTCGGCTCAAGCTTCTCCCGGAAGTGCACTGAGATAAGACCACAGCCACCCCGAAGTTCGCACACCCTGGGACCCTGCGGTCCCAGGCTCACCTGCCCTGACCCAGTTCAACTCCGGGCCTTTTCCTCGGGGGGAACATTGCACCCCACGCCACGCGCGAATACCCCTCATGCGGAAGCCGCCCGCCGGGACCCTTCACGCACCTGGCACCAGGGACCGGGACACTGAACTCGGATAGCAACTCCTTCCCACTCCCGCTTTCCTGGATCCCAACCCGAGAGTGTCTGCGCACTCGGAGGAGGAGCCCGCAAGGCGGAAAAACTCCCCGGGCGCGGCCGCGTTTGTCGCCCCGGGGCGGAGCCACACGAGAAGGGCGGGGCCTCTTTGGAGGGGCGGTGTGTGTGTGACCACGCCCACAGGTGAGGGCTGCGCTTCTGTTCTAGCTCTGTAGGAAGCCCCGAGCTTTCCCGAGCAGAGCCGCTCTAGATCACAGGATGAGGGGACATTCTCTCGGGTGTTTATTTTCAGGAGTTTGACAGCGAAGAAAACTTAAACCGGTCACTGTGTACGGCAGGAGGAAACTTCACAATGGAAAAAATTGCCACCTCAGGCCAGTGACCAGGGCCAACATCAGCAGTGGTAGCTTATATTGATCTTCTGTCGTGTGGTGTCTTCCTCCCGGTGACACATGACCCCATAGTAATCCTGTAAAAATATCAGACAAGCGCCAGTTGACTGTCCAAAACTCTCAAGGTTGTCAAAACAAGAGAAGTCTGAGAAGCTGTCACATGGAGATATGAAAACCTAAGTAATGTGACATCTTGGATGGGATCCTGGGAAAAGGACACTAAGTCAAAAACCAATGACATGGGCTGGTGAGATGGCTCGGTGGGTAAGAACACCCGACTGCTCTTCCGAAGGAAGTTCTTCACTATCTAGCTCCCACCTGGGGTACACTTCTTTCACGGCCCACTTTTGATTTGCAAACAAGCCATTTGTCATTTGCATTTCAGGAGCCTCGTGGACTGTAAGAGCCAGAAGGAGCCTAGTTGGCAGCTGTGTCCAGAGTTCAAATCCCAGCAACCACATAACCATCTGTAACAAGATCTGACGCCCTCTTCTGGAGTGTCTAAAGACAGCTACAGTGTACTTACATATAATAAATAAATAAATCTTTTTAAAAAACAATGACATCTGAACTGTATATAGATTTTAATAACAATGCATCAATATTGGTACATCCATTGTAGCAAAAATACTAATATGTTAATAACAGGAGAAAACCCATGTTATTTGTTAAGGAAAAGGTAGTATAGTAAATATGATTGTGTAACATTTAAAAATAAAAATTAAGCCTCTTACTCTCCCCAGCTCACGTTTAGGCGCCTCTTTCCAGATGTTCAACACACTTCTACTTATGTATTGCTTGCTGTGCTTAAGCAAACGTGTTTGTTTATAAAACAGGATTGCAGTATTTTTTCCCCTCATTTTATCTTGGAGTGTCCTTTCTTTTTTTTTTTTTTTTTTTTTTTTTTTTTTTTTTTTTTTTTTGAGACAGGGTTTCTCTGTGTAGCCCTGGTTGTCCTGGAACTCACTCTGTAGACNTCTGTGTAGCCCTGGTTGTCCTGGAACTCACTCTGTAGACCAGGCTGGCCTCGAACCCAGAAATCTGCCTGCCTCTGCCTCCCAAGTGCTGGGATTAGAGGCATGTGCCACCATGCCCAGCGCTTGGAGTGTCCTTTCAATTGGTGCCCCAGGATCAACCAGGTTCTTTCAAGGACTGCACAGGATCTCCCCCCCACCCCTTATGATTGCTGTTCTTCACCATCTAGCTCCCACCTGGGGTACGCTCCTTTCACGGCCCAATTTTGATTTGCAAACAAGCCATTTGTCATTTGCATTTCAGGAGCCCCTTGGACTGTAAGAACCTGAAGGAGCCTGGTTGGCAGCTGTGGTCTGCCTTGCTCCAAGAGGGGTCCATGTACAGACCAGAATGAGCAGGACTGCTGGGTTACTGCCATGCAGCTGAGCGGCTTTCTAAGACTGCTTTCACAAGTAGGAAACTCGGGCTTAAGGTTTCAGAGCAAATAAATAAATAAATAAATAAATAAATAGCAAAGGAACAGGATTACTCCTAGGTATGGTGGAAGAGAAGGCTTATTGTAGAGAAAAAGGAGACACAGTCAGAGGCAGACACATCTGGGAGAATCCAGAGTAGTCGTGACCCAGAGCCTTGTGAGGAGAGTGGGGAGGGGAAAGGAGATGGGGATGAGAGGAGAACCAGGGGCAGCAGCTAGAAAGCTAAAGGTACAAAATAAAGGGGGAGGGCTAACTGAAACCGTTATATTATGTAGCAAAAAGCAGCCCAGCACCTTAGCAGGCAGAGTTGGGATAGAAGGCAAGGTATGCCAGTCCACACAGAGGACTGAGGAATTCTGAGAGAATCTGGTGGCCAGGTTGGCTTTGATATGGTAAGAAGGCACCTGAACTATGTGTCCAGGGTTTAAAACCTAACACAAAACATCACCTAGAAAACCTCCGTCCCCTGAACCACAAAAAGTGGCTGGGGGCAGGCAGAGGGGCAGAAAGAACAGGAACTTGTGGGGACTCACGTGAAGTCTGATACCAAACCAGCTCCAAGCCTTTCTGGACTCCAGGGAGCTACTGTCATCCTGCACTCTCACTTGGAGGGTGGGGAAGGGGCCTGGGAGGGGGGGGGGGACAAGGGACAGGGATTCTCCAAGGAAAGTCACCAGCCTGCAACCCAACTCCTCTGGCCCATTCCTGCGCTTAGCTGGTCCGCGCACAAAGGCTAAGAATGTGGGCTGGTGAGATGGCTCAGTGGGTAAGAGCACCTGACTGCTCTTCCAAATGTCCAGAGTTCGAATCCCAGCAACCACACGGTGGCTCATAACCATCCGTAACAAGATCTGACGCCCTCTTCTGGAGTGTCTGAAGACAGCTACAGTGTACTTACATATAATAAATAAATAAATCTTTAAAAAAAAAAAAAAAAGGCTAAGAATGTAGGCTCCTGATAGGTCACTAAGAATGTAGGCTCCTGATAGGCCACTTTTCTTTGAGGTGGAGCCAATGCTTCTTAGAATATGACATGTAAAAATAAATCATTTAGGGCAGCGTTTCTCAACCTATGTGTCAAGACTCCTCAGGGTCAAATGACTTTCATAGAAGTCCCCCAAGGCGATCTGCATATCAGATATTTACATTATGATTCACAATAGTAGCAAAATTACTGTTATGACGTAGCAACGAAAATAATTTTGTGGTTGAGGTCACCACGACATGATACAGCACCAGAGGTGGTGAGGGTGGATGGGTGGGGGTGCATATCGTTAATCCCAGCACTTAGGAGGCAGAGGCAGGTAGATCTTTGGGTTTAAGACCAGCATGGACTACACAGTGAGTTCCAGGATGACCAGGGCTACACACAGAAACTCCGTCTTGGGGGGGAAACAAGTTGGACAAAGCATCATAGTTGGGGGCAGACAAGGCTGTCTTGAGGCTCACTGGCCAGCCACTCTGGCCAAGCTCTAGGCTCAGTGAGAAAGACCTTGTCCCCAGCAATGAGGTAGAAAGTGACTGAGGAAGCCTCCTGATAGTGACCCCTGACCTCCACACAAAGTGCACTCGTACGCTGCACATGCATCAACTTTCAGCCACTTCGAGCACGTTAATTCTTTTTGAGGTAGCTTTTTGCTGTGACTCCTGCTCTTATCTTTGTGGTTACCTCTCTTAGGCTCACACTGATGGTCAGATTTGTAGAGCGCAACATGGAGACGGAATGTTTTCACAGTCTTGGCTGTTTTCTGGTAAATGTGTTCATTATAAATGTCCCTCTAGCTGGGCGGTGGTGGCACACGTCTTTAATCCCAGCACTCGGGAGGCAGAGGCAGGTGGATTTCTGAGTTCGAGGCCAGCCTGGTCTACAAAGTGAGTTCCAGAACAGCCAGAGCTATACAGAGAAACCCTGTCTCGAAAAAAACAAACAAACAAACAAACAAAAAAATAAATAAATGTCCCTCTAAATCCTGTTTTAGCTTCTTGCCAAGTTTAAATACTCAGTGCTGTCATTGCCTCTCAGTTATAAATAAATAATTGGAGAACGTCGTTAGAATTTCATCCTTAATCTATGGGTTATGAGTACATTTCCAATTTTTATTTTAAAATTTATGACTTTTGTAAAGAAATCAGTTCTTCTTGTCATTTATTCCTCCTTTTAATGCTTGCAGATAAGAAAATGCACTCCCTTTAGAAGGCCATCTTCCTCCGTGGCCCCCTTGAGAAGGCCATCTTCCTCGCTGGCCCTATTTTTGGCTGTTCTAGTTTTTATGAAGGTAGCTTTAGAGTACTTGCAAAGCTCACTTCTAAATCACTCTGAACTTGCAAGACAGGCTGCTTAGGCCTGTCATCTCTTCTTTTTTCTTGTTTCCTGTTCCACCTATTAATTTCTAAGACGGACTGATATGTCCCACGTCTACTGCTACCTGACAGTAGTGTGCACCCAGATTGTATTCTCTCGTGTCCCAGCACTGCTGTCTCAATTGTTTCTTGGAGAGAACATCACTTTTCATAAGGTTTTAAGAATCCATCTGCCAGGGCTATACAGAGAAACCCTGTCTCAAAAAAAAAAAAAAAAAAAAAAATCCACCCGAATATAGTAGTTCTTTAGGTAGTTCGTTTAACCAGTTCATATTGATAACAATGCACACAGTATTTGGGTTTATTTCTGCCCTCTGTGTGAGAGCTACCACACGCTCACCTAGAACTCATTGTTGTAGCCCTGTGAATTATCACATGCTGGGGTTCTCACATCCTGACTGGTAGACAGCTCTGCCCTAAAATCTTCAACCTCCTCCCCCTTCATTCCCATTACAGATGGTTGTGAGCCACCATGTGGTTGCTGGTATTTGAATTCAAGACCTCTGGAAGAGCAACCAGTGTGTTTAACCTCTGAGCCATCTCTCCAGCCCCCGAAGCCTCAATTATAAATAACTTTATGAAGCAAGGCTAAAAACATTTTGAAAAAAACAGATTTGTGTTTGTTTAGGGTGAATAGTCATTAATGAGGCTATCAATATCTGAAAGTTCATTAATATTTTACTTTAATTAGTTTTTTGTTAAATAGGCACTGTTTTTGGAAAATGCATGCAGTGTTGTTTAAGACTTCCTTAATGATCTGTATTTAACCTTTAAAATTACATTATCTACTTATTGCGCGTGTGTTAGTGTATGTGTGCACTCACGTGGGGGTCAGAAAGCTACTGTTTTCTTCTCTCTACCACTTGAGGCCCAGGGATCAAACTCAAATCATTAGGCTTGGTAGCAAGTACCTTCACCTGCTGAGCCGCCTCACTGGGCCAACTGTCTGCACTTTCAAAAGTTTATATTAAGTGTTTATGCTCCATAAATGTACCCGCTAATGACATGGTCACTCCATGGTACGGGCAAGGCAAAGGTTTTTATTGTAGCTGTGAGAGAACAGGCAGAGGCACCTGGCAGAGCAGAGAGAGAAAGCTGAAGACTAAACATAGGGAGCAGGGTGGACATGGCCAGGCTGTCTGCAAGAAAGGGGAGACTGGCAGCGGGTAAAGAATACAGGGAATACGTGGAGAGAAACAGGAACAGAGCAGAAAAAGGGAGGGAGGGAGGGAACATAGCAAAAATAGATAAATAGTGGGGTTATGAGGACAAGGTAGCCAGTGAGCTGGCGGGAGGGAGTTTAGGTAGGTAGGTGAGGAGCTGAGTAGGGCTGGGAAGTTAGTGTGGCCTTTGAAATGTGTAACAGGTACTAGTGATAGTGAAGGAGCCACCACAGATAGCCATACATCCTCTCTGCAAGAGGAAGGGAAAAGATTCCTTTTGGGAGAAGGAAAGCGGTTTCACAAGTTCCTGAGGAATGAGGCTTGTGTTCAACCACCAGAAATTCACCTATAGTTCAGGTCACGCTCATTTCCAGATATTTGGAGTTTGGGGAAATGGCGTTTCCTTTGGATCTGTCAATAAGAAATTGCACAGCTTCTGTTTTGATTAGTCTAGATGTTTGTGAGCCCTGAAATAAATCTCGACTAAATGAAAATAAATATGTAAAGCTGGCTATGCAGCTCAGTAGATAGAATGCTTGCCTATTGTACGAAGCCCTTGTTCAATCCCCAAATTTCCACAAGCCAGCCACAGTGACACACACTTATAACCCCAACACTTGGGAAGGTAAGTCAGGAGAATCCAAAGTTCAAAGTCATCCTAATTACCTAACATCTTTGAGGCTAGCCTGGTCTACATGGGACCCCGACAGACTCTAATTTGTTGAATCAGAAAACAAAGTTGCCACCTCTCCCCCACAAACCCGCTTTTCCTCCCAGGTTCTGAATCTCTGGAGTATAATACTTCCCACCACATGATTCCAGCAAGCAATTTGATAGCAACTGGTGTTCCCTTACCAGAATCACTTCTCAAGACCTACAAATAGGGATAGATTTATCTAGAAGCTGCAGGACCCATTCTTGGATGAACTCTTTACAAGGTTATGGAGGGAGAGGCTCAGCCATATTTAAGCCTTGTCTTACTTTACTGCAGAATTTAAAAAGAAGAAGAAAAAGGGGGAGGAGGAGAAGGGGACAAGGAGAAG
>NC_034597.1:17302386-17313976 GCF_900095145.1 Mus pahari | reverse complement strand
CCCTGTTGTTGTTTTTTCAAGACAGGGTTTCTCTGTATAGCCCTGGCTGTCCTGGAACTCACTTTGTAGACCAGGCTGGCCTCGAACTCAGAAATTCGCCTGCCTTTGCCTCCCAAGTGCTGGGATTAAAGGCGTGCACTACCACGCCCGGCGATAAATACTTTTTGAAAGCAACTTTGGTAAGTGTGTCTTATTAGAATTTTTCCACAGTAAGCCACAAACCATAAAAGTACTGTCAATAGAAGCATGCTTGGGTATAAAATGGAATCTTCTCCTTCTGCCTGGTGAGTAACTTTTCCTGGGGATATATGAACTAATAAATAATGCTCATCCCAGATGGAGTACTAACGACAAATCAAAGAAATGATTCCACCCAAGTCTAGCTTAGTAAAGCAGTGAGTTTATATGGGGTTACCTACCATAGCTTGGATGAGGGGTTACTTCCAGGAATGACTCATAGACAGCTGGATCGCCACAAAAACTCATAAAAGCTGGAGCAGGGCTGGCCGTAGAGTCTCCTCTACCCCTGTAATTGTTACTGGTTATAGAACCTTGGAAAGGGGGCAAGTGTGAATCTTGTAATTTCAGGACTTTCCTGAGGCTTCTGAGTTTCTTTTACTTCCCGAGCTTGTAAATTTAAGTTACTTCCTGAGTCTTACCTGGCATTTAGGAGGGAAGGTTTCAATTAGAGAATAGGTCTAGGCTGGTGAGATGGCTCAGTGGGTAAGAACACTGACTGTTCTTCTGAAGGTCCTGAGTTCAAATCCGAGCAACCACATGGTGGCTCACAACCACCCATAATGAGATCTGAGACCCTCTTCTGGGGTGTCTGAAGACAGCTACAATGTATTTACATATAATAAATAAATAGATCTTAAAAAAAAAAAAAAGAGCTATACTATACCGCCATCTTGACTGGATCTTGGTTTATTGGACTTACTTTTTCTGATGTCCTACATTCACTAAGAAAGATTAAACATAATAATAAAACATATAAATAATTAGTATAAACATTAATAGAAACTAACATATAATAAACATTAGTATAAAACATATCAGCAAGGATAACAAAGACCTTGACCCAACACTACAGTATGAATATGCAGTAAATACAAGATTAGACACTGAGAAGGAAAACATTAGTCTCCTGTAACAGTATCGCTGATGCAGGAAACTGTATAGAAATAATATCAACACTGACAGCTATCATTAAAATTTTCATGTTAAAAATCACAATGGGCAGTCCATGCCTATGATACCAGCTATTAAGAAGGCAAGACAGGAAGATCAAGAGTTTTAGGCCCCCATGAGCTATGTCGAGATCCCTTTTTCAAAAAAGCAAGTATTTTCAGTTAAAATAGCAAACTTTTGCAAGATGTGGTACCACACATCTGTAATCCCAACACTGAAAAAGACGAGACGGGAGGACCGAGAGTTTGAGGCCAACCTGCGTTACATATCAAGCTCAAAGCTAACTTGGACTGTATAATGAGGCTCTGCCTTAACAAAATAAAACCAAGGAATTAGGATGTAGCTCAGTGAGAGAGCTTAGCATGTGGAAGGTTCTGGATTCAATCCCCAGTACTAGAAGGCAGGAAGGGAGAAGGAACAAGAGAGAGACATGAATCTTGTGACCATCCTGAGAAAACTGAAGAGTCTTAGTAGATTTCCTGAAGACACTGTCAGAAAAGCCTCTTCAGCTATAGACTTCATTTCCTCTATATTTGCTGACTGTAAGCCCTATTCTCACCCCCCACTCCCTAGATCCTGGCCTGCAGGTCCTCGTGGTCTAGACTGAGCCTCTGCTAAGCTGGCTTCCTGGGACCTTTATACTCATAGGTCTTCCAGAATCCCACTTCCCTCAAATCTCCCCTCCAAGGTGAGCAAGATGCAGATCTAACTTTGCCACTGTCTAGAAACTTCTGCATATTCTCCAGGAGCAAATTCAGTCCCTAACAATTCAGCTGATGTTAATACTACGGATGGAAGGAGAAAGACCATCGACCCAAATTATGGCCAAACTGAAGCAAGCTTTATTTGTATACACATCAGAGCCCGAATCAGTGGCTGTCTCCGCCTATGTCACGAGACCAGCCCAGAAGCCAATTTTTTTCAAGCTCTATTTATAGGCAAAGCTGTAGGTTGGACGATTTTGCATGTAAGTGAGACCAGGCAGTTAATGAAAGTGGGCCATGGGACAACAGATACGGAACATTTTCAAGAACAGGTAGCTAGGGATGGGGGTGCTCTATGGTATATCCTACGTTTACTGGGGCACGTGCAGCCCAGCTTTGAGAGACAATAACTTACATTTTATAGTGAACAGAAACTTAACTTGGCTATGGACTGTAAATGGCTCTCACAAACAAAATGGCTGTTTTCTCAGTAGGCTGCCTCTCCCCAGCCCCGACTCGGCAGCCAGGTGTCCTGAACATGCCCACCCCCCAGTTCACCTGGGTCGTGATTCCACCCCTCGATCACAATATCCCTTCCTTTCTCCCGGGATCATCTTCAGCTTTCAGGAGGCTTATAGAATTTTTTTTTTTTAAAGATTTATTTATTTATTTTATGCAAGTACACTGTCGCTATCTTCAGACACACCAGAAGAGGGCATCAGATCTCATTACAGATGGTTGTGAGCCACCATGTGGTTGCTGGGAATTGAACTCAGGACCTCTGGAAGAACAGTCAGTGCCCTTGACCACTAAACCATCCCTCCAGAACCAGGAAGCACATTATAACAAGCAATGAGTTACACCTGTGAGTTACTTTATATAACCAGGTTTAACCAGGAGGATCTGTGGTGGTGTGGGGCATGAAAAACAGGCCACGTGCTTACATACCCACTTCACAATACAAATCCAAGGGGATTTGTATTGCTAATGTGATGGCCTGAAGGACTCTCCAAGTTCCTCCTGCAGAGAAGTCTAGCTCTGCCTGCAAGCACATCCTTGACCTTCCCGCTGCTACACGCTCTCCCCCCCCCCTATGCTTGAGTTTTCATGGGTGTCTAAGTGAAGTCTCAGCTCAGCTTATTTTTAAAGTATGACTCATCCCGTAATTGGCAGTGGAAAGTAGCGCTCTAAAGCAATCTTGGCTTCACAGCCACACTGAGCCTTTGCAAAGTCGAGTAAGAAAAAGTTCTCATAATGGTTAAGTGCTTTCAAAGCGCTGCCTGTCTCCAGGCCTTGTGTTCTGAAGTACAGGGTAGGGGTTAGCAGAGCAGCGGAGCTGTGCGCTTGCGTGCCCCCTCCCCCCCCAGAGTCCTTGAGGAATTGCTTTCACACTTGGCACTTTGGCAGCTCTCAATCTACATGGAGGAGCGCTAAACAACAACGACAACAAAAATGTGGTATTTGAACTTGAGTCACCTCTCTGTTATAGGGGGTGCTGCTGAAGATGGGGAGCGTCTACAAGACTCCAGAAGAATTTTCTCAGCAGATGGAGCAGGCAGCCTGCAAATACTCAGCACCCTGTCATGGGTCCTACTTCTCTCTCCCCATGAGCTACTGAGAGCTAACCTGGAAATGATGGGAAACCAAGGAAACAGGACTAACCATTCAGGTCTCCACAGTTGGGGGTACAGACACGGGTGTGCGTCATTGGCAAGATACGCTACAGCAGTGGCTCTTGATGTTTGTTCCTCATGCTGCGACCCTTTAAGACAGTTTCTCATGTTGTGGTGACCCCAGCCATAAAATCATCCAGTCACTATTTCATAACTATAATTTTGATACGGTTATGAATTATGCTGTAAATATCTGACAAGTGACACACCCCCAAAAAAAAGGGGTCACAACCCATAGATTGAGACCTACTGCTCTAAAGGCTTAGCTTGCTACAGGCAGATGTTGAGTTCTGGGGAATCTCCTCTGAGGGGCAGAGTTGGAGACAAACAGATCCTACAAATCAGTTTTGTGCAGGAGACTGAAGGTCAGTCCTCCTTGATGGAGAGGGTGGAACCTTTAAGAGGAGGAGCCTAATGTGGGGTATCGTCTCTCGGTATGGGTACTGCCATCTGAAAAAATCGATGCCCTTGTCACGGGACCTCTGTCAGTTCCTGAGACTGTGAATTGTTACAAATGGACAAGGCAAGAGCTTCTTTTCTTAGCTTCTTGCCCCATTATGCAACCTCTCGTTCCTTCTTGTATTCCCACAGTGATGCTATCACCACCTAGTGATAAAGGCAGGAGGTTCTTGCTAGAGACAAAGCCATGTTCTTTGAATTCTCAGCTCCAAAGCTGTGAGCTGAATCAGCCTCATTTCTTTGTAAGGCACCTACCTAGCCTACGGCAGCAAAACCCAGACTGACACCAGAATCTTGAAGACAAGCATGGTCTTCCCCCGTGTTCCTTTCTCTCACCAGTTCATGTTCCTGTTAACACACATGGACCACATCACTGGGAGCATCAGGACCTGGGGGTGAATCAGATAGTGTATGTTTCCCATTGTTTTACTCCTGGTCCCCAGGTCTAGGCACGTTCTCACCGTCAAGTTCCTTGGTATTATGTGAGCCAAGGAATTTAAAGTGGAAAAAAAAAAAAGTAGGTAGATTCTAGAGTCAGAGGGTCTATTGTTAAACTCTGGGTCCACCGTTCGTCAGCTGAGTGGCTGTGGGTAAAATATGTAGTCGTTACCTGTACAACAGAAACAGAAACTCTGCTTTTCACGCAGAACAGTTCCACAGAGCTTTCCTGTTGAGATTGCTGCAGCCATGGACAGTTTCTGGCAAGAAACACCACAGTGGCTGAGCGTCTGGCTCTGGGGGCTGGCCATGGTGCTCCTGTGACAGAGCACCCGATCTATTATGCTTGCAGACAGGAGCCTAGCATAACTGACACCTGATTGGCTTCATGCAGCAGTGGATGGATGCAGATGCGAAGACCCACAGCCAAACATCAGGCAGAACTTGGGGAGTCTTGAGGAAGAGTGGGAGGTAGACGTGAATGAGTCAGAGGGGTCAAGGATACCACAAGAAGGCTGTAGGTCAACTAACCGGAGCCCAGTGGGGCTCACAGAGACTGAACCACCAACCAAGGCGCATGAGGGGCAGAGCTAGGAGCATGTGGGGCGGAGCTAGGATGGACCCTCAACCATTTGTGGCAGATATGCAGCTTGGACTTCATGTGGGTCCCCTAGTTACTGGAGTGAGGACTGTCTCTGACTTAGCTGCCATTGGATCCTCTCTCCCTACCTGTTTGGGCCTCAGCAAGAAAGGATGAGCCTCCTCCTGCTGGGACTAGGATGGGGTGGCAAGCAAGGGGAGCTCTCCCTTCTCCTCAGAGTAGAGGAGGGCGTGACAAAAGGAGGGATTTGTGAGGGTGGGAGTGGGAGGAGGGGGGCTGCAATCGGGATGTAAAGCGAATAAAAAAAAAATTACCAAAGAAATAAAAAGGGATGAGTTTGACTACGTTCAAGTTTTAACTCTCCTAAATCCAGCTGCAAAAATCTTGTATCTTCTTCATCTTCACCTGCAAAACAGGGCTGCTCCGACGAACTCAAGCGCACGTGTGTCAATAACATCTCTAGCTGCTAGTTATTTTGAAGCTAATGAGAACAGGAGCTAGAAAATGCCCCTGGGGGGCAGAGACTGCCCCAAGAGCAGCAATTCCAGTAAAGAGACCAGGTTCCTGTTTCCTGTCTGAAATAAGCTCCTCTCTATAACCGCTCCAAAACATCTGCTCTCAACCTCCGTGGTGCTGCGTGCGACCCTTTAATGTGTGTGCTGGTGACACCCAGCATAAAACTAATTTTTTAAAAGATCTATCTATCTATCTATCTATCTATCTATTTATTATATGTAAGTACACTGTAGCTGTCTTCAGACACACCAGAAGAGGGCGTCAGATCTCATTACAGATGAGTGTGAGGCACTGTGTGGTTGCTGGGAATTGAACTCAGGACCTCGGGAAGAGCAGCCAGTGCTCTTAACCACTGAGCCATTTCTCTAGCCCCATAAATCTGTTTTTGTTGCTACTTCATAACTGTAATTTTGCTACTGTTGTGGATTGTAAGGTAAATATCTGATGTGCAGGATATCTGATATGGGACCCCCAAGGAGGGTGGCGACCTAGAGGTCTAAAGGCTCCCTCTCCAAGACCACACCCTCCAAAGAGTGAGAGGAGGCACCCAGACACCTAGCTGGGCCTACTGGGCTGGCCAGAGCATCACCCTCCTCACAGCTCAGCCCAGGTTCTTCCATAAATCCTTAACAACCCCAGACTAGCAGCTTGACGCCCCACTCCCCAGAGCTCCACTAGCTGAAGAGCTACCCACTCTGTTTTCTCTTCCTCTTAAGCCCCCATCATAAAATACTTTTTTTCTAACCCTCCTCCCCACCCTCCCCACTCTCCACCCCACCCTCACAGTCTGTGACTTTAAGTTCTTCAAACCTGAGAGACTGTCAGGTTAAACCACCCAACCAAACAAACAAAACAAAAACCCAAAATAAATGGCTATCGTTTTTGTCTATTAGCATACCAAATCACAGGCTGGCCCGAAGGTGCTCTGGGCCTCACAGATACCTGGAACAGAGTCCTCGCTGGCACCCTGGCTCTTCTCAGCTCCTCTCACCATGCCCCTACCCTAAACCTCTCCAGCGCCCGTGCTTTGCTGCCCAGCTTCTCAGTCCCATATAACCTCGCCATTTGGGTCTCTCTCTCTCTCTCTCTCTCTCTCTCTCTCTCTCTCTCTCGTCTTCCCTCCCTCCCTCCTCCACTCTTCTTTCTCAGTCTCCTTTGCCCACACTCCCTTTCTCCCTTTTTCTCTCACTCCCCCGCCTACTCTCAGTTGTCATGCCCTCAGTTTACACAGAGACAAGAACCCAAACCACAGGTCTTTTTGGTGGCTGTTGAGTGTCTGAGACCTTAGCCTCTCAAGCCATCCCAGCATCTCTCTCAAAGTCACCCCACCCTGATACTCCTAAGTCAACCCAACTCTGTTAACGAACAGAGCCATACCTTGGACAAACCCCTGGGTCTTTATCTCCAGCCTGTAGCAACAACATAACTGCTTACATTCATCATTTGTCACCTTACTAGACAATGAGCTAAGTGGTTTCATATTTATATTTTTACCTGGGACTAGGCAAGGTGGCTCTTAATATCCGTGATCTACAAGATTTTTTGTTTTGTTTCATTTTGGATTCAATGATGAGAGAAGCAATATCATAGAAATTCTAGCTTTCATTTTAATGTATTTTGTGTGCATGTGTGTGGAAGCAAACACAGCGTGTGCCTGGAGATCAGACTATAATTTACAGGAGCCCCTTTCCTTCTAGTAAATTCACAAATTGAGCTCGGGCTGTTGGGCTTAGCGACCGACCGGCACCTTTACCTGCTGAGTCCCAGGAATGGTTGGATTCTGACAAAAGTCCACATGTATTTTGTACAGAGATCTCTTTAGGACTGTTCTCCTAGACCTGAAGATGATCGCCCCAGTAAAGAGAAGCCTTGAAATGGGGCCTCCTTCCCCAGGCCAGAGCAAAGCATCACTGAACCAGACAAAGGGTCTGGGATGCCTGGGCATGGCCTCTCAGTGGTCACTGGCCAAGCTGGAAACAAGCCTTACAGGACACATGGGGCCATGACCGCAGGAAAGGCGAATGGTCATGTGGAAAGAATCGTGTCTCTGGTAAGGACCAGAGGCCTGACACACACCACGCTGACTACTGGCAGTAGTCGGAGACTCCTGAAGAACGTTGGTGAGTCCCTCAAGTGTTCATCAAATGGATGATTCAAGAACAGTGGTACTCAGCCTCTATCTCATATGTACCACATAAGGAACGGGGCCCAGGAGCTGGCTGCTTCTAGCTAAAACTAGCCCCATACTAGCTGCTTCATCTTTGACAGAGAAGAGGCCTTTGGAGTGTCACGAGTTCTTGACAAGGCTCTCCCTCCCGTCACACCACTCCATCACATCATCACTGTGTTTTTAAAATTTTTAACTATTTATTTTATTTATGTAGTGTGTGTGTGTGTGTGTGTGTGTGTCTGTGTGTGTCTGTGAGTGAGCAAGAGAGATTATGGAGATTATACATGAGAGTTTGGGTGCTCATGGAATCTCTAAAAGAGGGTACCCTACCCCTTGTAGCTGAACTTACAAGAGGTCATGAGAAACCCAGTATGGCTGGGAGCCAAACTTGGGGTCCTCTTCAAGAGAAGCAAGTGCTCTAAACTGCCCAGCCATATCTCCAGCCACGCACCTCATCACCACTGATTTTAGAACTCATGTCATTAGGACCTTTATCCCTGTTTGTAGCTATCACTACAGGAAGCTCAGGGCTATCAGTCATCCCTTATCTCCTAGGCTTGCCCTCCCTACATCCTGTGTGGTTCTCTCCACAGCTCTGTCTTTCTTCGTAGCCATAACTTCAACCAAGATACAAAACTGTAAAAGTAACTTTCATTTGCCAGATGTAATTGTCACCTCTGAGGCTTACTGCTGAATAAGCTCACCCTTTCTAGCTCTTTCTGTACTCTGACTGACTGGTTCAACTCAGCTGTTTTGGCCCAAACTCTTCTCCAAGCTGACTGATTCAAAATGGCTTCTTTAGGCTTCTGACTGAGTTTGCTCTGCTTGGTCTCAAACTAACTCTCACAATCTGTTCTAATCTTCTGGCTCCTTTTCATTCTCTGGCTTGTTCTATCTTCACCTGAAACCTATCTTTGTAAGGAACTGTACGGAACTCAGCTCCACTGCAATGATTGAACAGAACTCAGCTGTACTCCCCAAGAGCCCAAAGTAATTCCAAGCATTGGTCTGCCGCCCCCATTTCACTGCATATCCTCTAGCCCTACATTCTTTTCAGCTTCAGTAAAACCACCTGGCCTGTGTTATTAGCTCCATAAAAGCTGAGATAAGACTCTGCCGCCTTGTTAAAATAGCCTTGAGCCTGTACAAACATCCTGCTATCATAAAAAGTCACATGCAGGACAGGCTGTTACTCAAGGACTAACCCTCAATTTATGAACTCCTTTACCACCCCATGAACATCGGCTTGTGGTTTTATGCTTTAAAAAGAACCTGCTCCCTCCTCTCAAGGTTGAGGCTTCAATTCCCTATCTTGACCGCCTCCCTAGCCAGCTAGAAGTGCTTCTTGGGGGTGAATAAAGTTGCTTCTGGTTTGTTTCTGACTCTGGTGGTCCTGTCCTCATTATTAACACAACCCTAGACCCCATTCCCCCAGCACTTCACAAGGAACTACACCAAACTGACTCAACTGACTTACACACACGAATTGCTCTCCATTTACACGTTGTTGTTGGGGATTAAAGGCATATCTATATTCCAGCCAGAGCCATTAAAGATGTGTATCATTGAAGTCACAGCACACAGACCTAGAAGGTCTTAGGCTATGATGCCTTGTCAGAGCAGCCGTGTTGCTGGATTAAAATTCCTCTACACAATACAGCCAGTCTACGAGCTAATCTTCCATGGTAAGGGATAGAAGGGACTCCCAGGTCCAAAGGAAACTTCATCTTCTCATATTCCAAAAGGCAGAAGAGATAGTCAGCTGAGGTACCCATTAGCATAACAAAACTGACGTTGGCTTCCAGGGTCCCTCAGTATCACAAGTGACTGTTACACACTGCAGAGTCCATGCTAGCATCCCCAGCTCTCCTCACCTTCTCCCCTATCCCAAACTACTGAGAAAACCTTCCTGTACATGGTAGGGTGTGTCCATCAGCAAGTGGTGGCAGGCTTTCAGTATTGTCATTTCTGTGGTCCTTGACAAGTTTTCTGCTGTAATGCACATGTTTGTAAATGCTTGTCTTCCCAGAAGGTGATTCCCCGGGATGATTATATTAAAAAAGCAAGCTGTGGTGGGGAAGGTCGAACAGCCCTCAGTGACAAAGGGCAACCCTTAAACGATGGATCAAGTGTTCTCTTGCTGCTGATTGGTTCAGACTGGAATGACAACTGGACCTGGGGAGGCATTCCAGAGGCAGGACTTCTGGGCAGGACAGGAGACACAGGCAGAGATGAACAGAAGCCAGCCGAGAGAGGCTAAAAGGGAGCAGAAGGGGCTGGAAGCATACAGTGAGAGCCATGAGGAGAGACTGGGCGGGGGCTAAGTCAGGATAAGTTAGATGGCCTAGCTGAGAGCCGGCCGGCCCCAGCAAAAGGCCAGCAGCTTTAAACTAGATAGCTACCTCCTACCACTGTGTCTTAATTAAACTTCAACCGGGACAGGTCAAGTTATTCATTCTCCTTCTGACCCTGCTATTTCAGCTAGGTCCCCCCTTTTTGCCTACTCTTCCTCTCTCTCCCCACTCTTCTTTGTCTTCCTTGCTCTGTCTTCCTCTCTCTTTCTGGCTCCCTGCTCCCAACCCCCCCCACACACACTCTTGTTCTCCCACACTCTCCCTCTATTCTCCCTCCACCCCACCCTGACCAGGTGCAGCCCGATGCCCATCTTCAGTCTTTCAGTCTCTCCCCTGGACTCTTCCAGATGCCCAGGATGTCTCTCCCTCGACAATAAAAACTGTTACCTTAACTGCAGCATAGGTCACTTTGTTCATCAGGTGCCAACGCCCAGGAGAGGCATAAATGACATAGACGGACTCCGCCTCTCCTAACCAAACCAAGTTGCTAATTTGACTCTCCTAAGGTGTGGATCATTTGCATCTGCCACCCACCATTTTCTGCCTCTCCAACTGCTTCTTCCCTCCCTGCCTCTCCGCTGGGATCAGGTCACCTCTTGGTCTCTCTGGATCTTGGAGCCTGCTATACACCCTGGGTGCTCATCCCGCGCAGACGCTCTGCCCCTCTCCTCTTACTTGGGTGTCACTTCAGAGCCACCTGCTCTGGCTCCTAGATCCCACTACTGCCATGAAAGCCACACAGGTACACCAGGCAGCTTCTGACACTATGGAAAGAGATGTGTCTCCTTTGTGATTTGGGCATCTCTCCCTGGCACGTTCCTCTTGTTTGTTTGAGGGTGCCCTGGATTGGAATTCTTGTCAGGAAAACACTTACCTGTCTTTCTCCCACCTTTGCTCTCCCTCCCTGCAAGCTCTCAGCTCGCTTCTGGAACTTCCTGGAATCCTCTCTCTGGTGGAATTCCTGTTTATGACTCTTTCCCTAAGCTCATTTCCCACTAAGGGCTTCCTGCTCTAAGATACGTATGTGCTTCCAGTATCTTAGAAACGAGGGGCTCTTAGTGAAATCGTCCCTCTGTTTGTGACAAGTTTCTTAGCCTCTCTTACGCCATCTTCTCTCCCGCTTGTGCTATCTCTCAGCTGGCTCTGTCTCTATAGCCATGAACTCTCCCCAGTCAGAGCACTTCTCACCTGCTTTCTCTAATTTCTTCCTTCCAAGAAATCTATTGTCTTACAGCAAGCAGCTTGGCCTCATTACAGTTCCAATGGCCAAAGATGATAGGCTTAATGTCCAAATTCTCATTAATTGTAACAACTTCTGCCACTGTACAAATAAATGATCCTCAAATCTTTTTTCTTCAGACTTTCTCTGCTCTTCAGTCTCAAAAAACTCTTCTGTATGGGGCTCCTTTGTCTCCTGTTCCTTTTTTTTTGTTTGTTTTTTGAGACAGGGTTTCTCTGTATAGCCCTGGCTGTCCTGGAACTCA
>NC_034597.1:17300023-17302366 GCF_900095145.1 Mus pahari | reverse complement strand
GAACTCAGAAATCCGCCTGCCTCTGCCTCCCGAGTGCTGGGATTAAAGGCGTGCGCCACCACTGCCCAGCCTGTCTCCTGTTCTTAAGTCTAGCCTTCTTCACTCACTGCTTGTTCTAGTCCCTCCCTCTAAACACTGGACTTAGTCTTACAGAGATTCAAAGGTCTTTTGGATATGGGTAATATTTTTAAAATTGTTTTATGCTGTTCTACTCCATAAAAAATAGCTGGCTCTGTAGTTGGGTTGTGACCCTCTCTCTCCAGACCCATGCCTGTGTATTTAAGTTTCCTCCAAAATCTCTGTCCTGGGACACGCAGGCCACCTGACTTTGTGACTGGGAGAAGGATAACACAACAGAGCTTTAAAACAGCTACAAAGTAACCTACTTCCAATGTCTCACACCCCTCTTCTGGGGTTACTCCACTCTACAAATACTCCCCTCCCTTAAGTCTCGAAAACTTGGGCCAAATTATAAAGTCTATCTCAAGATTTGTAAGGACAGTTGTGTAAAGTCGTTGGGTGTGGTTTAAAAAAAAAAATCTATAAAATCTCTAACCAAGAGTCAGTTTAAAGCTGATAACAAGGCAGGTGGAGAGATGGCTCAGTGGTTAAGAGTACTGGATGTTCTTCCTGAGGTCCTGAGCTCAATTCCCAGCACCTACACAGCAACTTAAAACTGTCTGTAACTCCAGTTTCAGGGGTTCTGACACCCTCCCTTTGGCATATATATGCTGGCAAAAGACCAATGTGCAGAAAACAAAAATAAAGAAATTATTTTTAAAAAACTTTTGTAACAAAAAAATTGATAGTTTAAACACTTTGTAGACCAGGCTGGCCTCGAACTCAGAAATCCGCCTGCCTCTGCCGCCCAAGTGCTGGGATTAAAGGCATGTGCCACCATGCCCGGCCTATACATAGGTAATCTTAATTTGCTAAAGCATGCTTGTATGTAACTTGGAACCAACTTTTTTTTTTTTTTTTTTTTTAATATGAGTACATTGTAGCTGTCTTCAGACACACCAGAAGAGGGCAGCAGATCTTATTACAGATGGTTGTGAGCCACCAGGCAGTTGCTGGGAATTGAACTCAGGACCTCTGGAAGAGCAGTCAGTGCTCTTAACCACTGAGCCATCTCTCCAGTCTCTGGAAAATAGGACTTATTGTTGGCATTCCTTCTAGACTCTGCCCAACAGTTACCTGGCAACATCCAGGTGGGCATGGCTTCCTATAAAAGGGCCTATTTATCCCCTCCTCTCTCTTACTCTGTCTGGCCCTTCTCTCTCTGATTCTCTTCTTCCCTGACCCCTTTTCTACCTCACTCCCTTCTCCCCCTCCCCCTCTCTATCCATGTGTTCCTGGTTGGCCTCCTCCCTCTCTCTCTCTCTCTCTCTCTCTCTCTCTCTCTCTCCCTCTCCTCTCTCTCTCTTTCTCTCCTCTTTCTCAATCCCCCTCCCCATGCCCTAAATAAACTCTATTCTATACTGTACCATCATATGGCTGGTAACTCAGGAGGAAGGGATGCCTCAGCATGGGCCCACTGAGGCATCCCTTCCATCTCACCGTACCTGGCTCTACAAAACATATCCCAGCTCTCCTTTTTGTAAAATGCAACAAAATGAATAAGGTATGACGAATAAGGTTTGATGAATAAGGTTTATAAACTCCTAAGGCCTATTCAGTTTGGAAGAAACGGACCTGAAGGTATAGGTCTAGCCACTTTGTCTTTGTTAAACTTTGTTAAGCTTTAGCTACTTGTATAAATGGAGTTATACAAGAAATGATATTCTGTAATGTTACACTATGAAAGAATCAGGAAAGTAAAGTATTTGGTTTAAAACTTTATTTGATGTTAAATAATTTGATTAGATCCTCAGCTCAAAAGCTTAAGGCTCAAACTTAACAGGGGTAAGACCAAAATTCTAATCTTATAAAAAGCTACTAGCTTGCAGTAAATTGCTAAATATAATTAAGACATGCAAGTTAATGGTCAGTTACCTTATAAATGATAAGGTTACTTAATGGGCTCAGAACTCGCCTGATAATCATGCTAAGTACAAATGCAATTCATCTACAGGGAAACCCTTTAGCCTCCTGTGTATCCTGTCAAAGTCACTTGAAGCAAGTAACTGAAAACGAGGGATGTTTGTCTAAAATCAGGTCTATTTAATAGATCAGATGGCGGCTCTCAACCCCCTCCCAGAGGACTTTGTAGACTATGGCATTGAAAGTGTTTAATGAAAAAGACTTCTTGGCTGGGCGTGGTGGCACACGCCTTTAATCCCAGCACTCGGGAGGCAGAGGCAGGCGGATTTCTGAGTTCGAGGCCAGCCTGGTCTACAGAGT
>NC_034597.1:17297515-17299143 GCF_900095145.1 Mus pahari | reverse complement strand
GACAGGGTTTCTCTGTGTAGCCCTGGCTGTCCTGGAACTCACTCTGTAGACCAGGCTGGCCTCGAACTCAGAAATCTGCCTGTCTCTGCCTCTTTCCTTTCTTTCTTTACTTTTCTTTCTTTCTTTTTTTTTTTTTTTAAGATTTATTTATTTATTATATGTAAGTATACTGTAGCTGTCTTCAGACACACCAGAGGAGGGCATCTGATCTCATTACCGGTGGTTGTGAGCCACCATGTGGTGGCTGGGATTTGAACTCAGGACCTCCGGAAGAGGAGTCAGTGCTCTTAACCACTGAGCCATCTCTCCAGCCCACAGGTTTCACTGTAAAAACAAACTCAAGCTGTCATGCTCCTATTTACTTACTAAAAGTCTAAGGTTTTTTGTTTTTTTTTTAAGAATTACTTATTTTATGTATATATGAGTACACTGTAGCTGTCTTCAGACACACCAGATCCCATTGCAGATGTTTGTGAGCCACCACGTGGTTGCTGGGAATTGAACTCCAGGAAGAACAGTTGGTGCTCTTAACTCGCTGAGCCATCTCTCCAGCCCCAAAGTTTAAGGTTTTAAAACGTATTCCTTTACAGTGACTGCTCCCAGTAATCAATGTTGACTCTACAATTACTCCAAAACCAGCTCTGGCTTACAAAATCAAAGGGTCCTCCACTTGCTCACTGCTGAAAGGGGAGGCACTGGCTTCCTCCTTAAAGGAGGTTGTTATTATGTAGAACAGTCTGGCCAGGTGGAAGACCCATATTAAAGACTTATTGAGCTGAAAGGACTCTACAGCCTCCAGAATTCTTGTCTTGGTCCTCTTTGAGCCCCGTTGCTCTCACATCTCTCTATCCCGCTGATTTCCATAGTCCCTGTAGCAATGATTGTCCCCTGTCTCTTTCAGGGAAGAATTGATGGAATCACCCAATGGTCAGCAAACCGAACGCTTCTGGGGGAACCCCTCAGGTCTCCTACCCTGACCTTCCTTACTTCTGCTTCCTTTACCACCTAGAACCAGCTTTGGATCAGCACTCTCTTGACTGCTGCCAAGCAGCCTGCACTTCCCTCGACTTAGGTGGTTCTTCAGAACCTGGGAAATGAAGATGTCCCCTGCTATTGTCTGACTCCCTTCCCCCACTCCCATCCTTTGGCCAATGGCTTAGTTTGGGTTTCTAGAGCTGTGGAGAGACACCAAGACCTCAGCAACTCTTATAAAGGGAAACACTTAACGGGGGCTGGCGCTTACAGTTTCAGAAGTTTAGTCATGGCAGGAAACATGGTGGCATGCGGGCAGACATGGTGCTGGAGAAGGAGCTGAGAGTTCTACAGAGTTGATCTGCAGGCAGCAGAAGCAGCTGTGTGCCACACTGGGCCTAGTTTGAGCTTATGAGACCACAAAACCCACCTCTACAGTGACACACTTCCTCCAACAAGGCCACACCTACTCCAACTAGGCCACACCTTCTAATAGTGCTGTTCCCTATAGGCCAAACCTTTAAACCCATGATTCTGGTGGGGCGGGGGGGGGGGTGTCATTCCTATTCAAACGCCACACCTGGCATTCCAGCCTCCCTGAGCCCTGACAAGCCTATCCCGAGAGGCAGTTACAAAACAGATAATGTTGTCCCCTT
>NC_034597.1:17295773-17297320 GCF_900095145.1 Mus pahari | reverse complement strand
CCCCCCCCATTCTCCTTATAACACTGCTATTTCAGCCATCTCCCCCTTCTGCCCCTTCTCCCTCTTTGTCTTCCTTGCTTTGTCTCCCCTTCTCTGTCTCCCCAAGCCCACCTCTCACTCTCTTGCTCTCCCTCTCTCAAGGCCCCTCCCCCACCTTTGCTCCCGTTTTTTTCTCCTGGCCATGTTCGACCTGTGGGCCATGTTCAGTCTACTCATTCTCTGCTCTGAACTCTTCTAGATGCCCCGGCCGTTCTTTCCCTCATATATACAGTAAATGCCCTTCCCCCTTAACCCTACCATGGAGCGGTCACGCTATCGGTCTACACAGAAGTGTAGTAGGCTACTCAACTACAGCTTTTCTCAAGGATGCTTTAAGTGCTAAAACTATCTTGGGTAAAGCTGGTCTCTGGTCACATAGACCAGCCATAAATTCACTGGTCATGAAGACTTGCCATACATTCCTGTACACTGTGTCCCTGACCTCAAGGTCATAAGAACTGCCTGACCACTCACCTGCTGTCCCTCTGCTTCCGCAAACAAGGACTGCTTGGTGCAGATGTCCACAGCTGTCTTTTAGATACATCACAATAGAAGGCTTTGCCTTGAAAACTTGAACAAATTGGAAGCTGCTTCCAGCTTCTCTGCCTGGAACTGCCCTACCTGGGGTGAATAAAAGCTCTGTATAATTTGATGTATCGAGGCCTCTCAGTGGTTTTATTTCTTCAGTAGGTACCCTGTACTTCAGTAGGGTTTACTTTTTGTTGTACTGCTATCAGTGAGGTGACTTGATGTGAAGAAACAAAGAAACAAAAGATCTTTCAGACTACACTGCAGACTGGTCCCCCTACCGTCTCCAGGCTTAAACCAGGCTTCCCTGCCTTCCCAAAACAGTTCATCAGGAGCCTGAGCTGTGGACAAGTTCACTGTTAGATTTGGGTTCTGTCACTGTGAGATTCCTAACACCCTCTCAGCCTCGCTATATCTCAATTGTGAAGCCAGATCAATGCCCAACATCTGGGAACTTATTGGCAAGTGAGTGGCATGGAAAACACTCAACACAGCTCTGGCACAAAGTATGCAATTCTGACTACCCAGGAGCTAATGCACGGCAAGACGAGGGTACAGGGTCCCCCTGCACCTCCTTTTGCTCCGTCAAGGAGCACATTGATGGTACATAGTGCATAATGATGACATGGATTCCAGACAGGCTGAGCTAAAGGGTAAGAATTCTACAGTTGATTAATGATGTCTGCCATAGGCTTGGGGGCTAGAGGGAGAGGTGAGAAAGAATTCCATCCAGTCTACACTGGCTCTGATCTGTCATTTACCCCGCTGTGCCTTTTTATTTTCCACATCAAAGCTATTTGGAATGGGGAGGGGAGTCCTCTTCCAGGAACCCTTCTCTGACCCCACAGTTTCTTTCACACCCTGACCCAGCAAATGGTGCATCCTGTTCCTGTGGAGTCCTGACACTCTTTTCTTTCTTTCTTTCTTTCTTTCTTTTCTTCTTCTTCTTCTTCTTCTTCTTCTTCTTCTTCTTCTTCTTC
>NC_034597.1:17292477-17295292 GCF_900095145.1 Mus pahari | reverse complement strand
TTCAAGACAGGGTTTCTCTGCGTAGACCTGGCTGTCCTGAAACTCACTCTGTAGACCAGGCTGGCCTCAAACTCAGAAATCCGCCTGCCTCTGCCTCCTGAGTGCTGGGGTTAAAGGCGTGGCCACCACGCCCGGCAGTACACTTTGATCAGACAACCTGACCTTGCTCTGTGGACTTGAGATGACTTTGTCTTCTTGCTGTTGAGTCTCAGGTTCGTAAACTGAGGAGAAACTTAAGGTGCAGTTTCTGCTCAGGGCACCACAGAGCCCCTGGGAGACTCCACATTTCCTAGTGTAACTGGCTCACCAGGAATGAAGATAATCCAAACAGACGACAATTGTGCCTCTCAATCTATCAGACCATGAAACCATGCAGACAAATGGCAGTTTCCACGGGAATGTCATGCTTGTCTTGGAAAGGGATTATGATTTGTTAGACCACAGGATGAGATTGAATCCTGACCGAACAAGGGTGGCCTGAACCATGAGCTGGCTGGACCACGGAGTTATGCATATTTCCTGGCTGGAAGACAAACTGGGGTAGGGTTGGTGCTGGGTTTCTTTGTCGCTCTTCTCTTGGTACCTCATTAAGTATTTTTCTGCTTCTCACTATTAATTTGGATTTTAAAAACTTTACTACTGCCTGTGTGTATGTTTACAGTGTGGCTAATGTCCACAGCGGTCAGAGGCATTGGATCCCCTTATAACCTGACACACAGGTGGCTGTGAGTTGTCTGATACAGGTGCTGAGAACCCAACTCTGGCCCCTTGCAAGGGAGGTGCATGTTTTAACTGCTCAGTCTTGCCACCCCCTTAGTTGGGCTCTTTTAACTGGTTTGTTAAGAACAGGTAGCAGGCTAACCCCCATGTTCTGTAACACCGAGGCCCGCTGTCTAAAACTTGGGTGTCTTCACATGCTCCTTAGTGTTTTCAGCAGCGGCAAAGGGACAGAGCCATCTGCGAGGCTCCAGAAGTCGCAACAACCTGAAGCAGGCACTTCTCTGAAGCCTGTAATGAGGAGGAGCTGGGAACCAGGGAAAGCTCAATGCTGTCCTCTGCTGGTCACTTTCCGTGTAGCGGCATCCACGCCGTTCCCCCGTCATGTTTAAATTTAGGTAATTTCTCTGCTCCAGTATGGCTTGTCCCAGTTCTCTTTCTTCCTCCCTATCTCCCTCTCTCCATCCCCCCACCTCTCTTTCATTTGGGGGCTGTTTTGGGACTCGCTCGGTAGACCAGGCTGGCCTCAAACTCAGAGATCCACCTTCCTCTGTCTCCAGAGGGCCAGGATTAAAAGCATCGCCACCACCACATGGGTTGGGAAGCATGTATTTTTAACAAGTTCGCCAACGTGTTTGTATTCATTTGTTAGTCTTTTGAATTCCTTCTGGAAAATTTTGTTTATATTTGGTCTGTTTTCTATTGTTTTGTCTTTCCCACTAATACAGAAGATATTAAACTATATACTCCATACACACCCTTTATACCCTTTATCATTTCTGTGCGTGTATTATAGTTTTTTCTTTCTGTAGCTTGCCTTCTCTGCTCCTCCATGCATTCCCCGGGCTGAGTCCCATCAGAAGAGTTAACTGGGGGGGGGGGTGTCTCATGCGTCTGTGAGGGCTGGGGACGTCACTCATGGCCTAAGAACATCTCATCTGCAGCTCCAGTCTCAGGGTTTGTTTGGCCATCCCAGGAACTGCTGGCATGTGATGCACTTGCATACATGACGGCAAAACAGTCATGCACTTAAAATAAGAATAAGACAATAAGGCTGGGGAGTTGGCTCATCAGTTAAGAACATGTAATACTTTTGCAAAGGATGTGAGTTTGAATTTGATTCTAATAACCACATCGGTCGGCTCACAACGGGCCACTGCTCCAGTAGCCAACTCCTTTAGCCTTCAGCTCGTGTGCACAATCAAAATAAATTTCAAAATAAAGCAAACACCTATTTATCTACTTATTTATTTTTGAAACAGGGTTTCTCTATATAACCCTGTATATGACCTATGCAATCCTGGAACTCACTCTGTAGACCAGGCTGGGCTTAAATTCAGAAATCCACCTGCCTCTGCCTCCTGAGTGCTGGGATTAAAGGCATGCGCCACCACTCCTGGCTTCTCTGGTATTTTTTTGACTAGTCCATAATTTCCTCACAGGTCTGTGATTTCAGTTCAGTCATGCATGCAATTTTCGTAATGAGGATCTGAGCTAACATTTGAATACCGAGAAGCCCTCAAAAGCCCCATTTGTGGAAGGTTTGTGCAGAAACTTTGCACTCTTGGGAGGGGAGGGAACTGTTAACGGATGGAACCTACCAGAAGGAAGTTAGGTGATCAGTAGCATGTTCCCAAAGGGGACACCCAGACCCCAGACCCTTCTTTTCTCTCCGATTCCTGGTTGTCATGAAGTGGACGAGTTGCTCCGTCATGCATGTGCTGCTATGGTAAGATAGAAACAACAAGTTGCACACTGAAACTTAACATTGTGAGCCAAAAGAATCATTTCCAGTAGGCTGAGGTGGTGCACAGCTTTAAACTCAGCACTCGGGAGACAGAAGCAGTCAGATCTCTGAGTTCCAGGCCAGCCTGATCTATAAAGGGAGTTCCAGGACAGCCAGGCCTCTGTTACACTGAAAAACGTTGTCTCAAAAAACAAAACAAACAAAAAACAAAACAAAACAAAACAAAAAGAAAAAAAACCATTCCCTTTATGTAGGTCAATTGTCTTGGATATTTTGTTACAGTAACAGAGAGCTAACACACTGTATCTCTGGACTCTTCTCTTCTCTTCTCTTTCTTTCTTTCTTTCCTTC
>NC_034597.1:17284441-17292297 GCF_900095145.1 Mus pahari | reverse complement strand
GAACTCAGAAATCCACCTGCCTCTGCCTCCCAAGTGCTGGGATTAAAGGTGTGTGCCACCACTGCCTGGCTTCTGCTATTATTTAATTTGTTCATCACCTAATTGTCCTAAATCATACTGCCTTAATTATGATAATATAGCATTCTAGTTGGCTGGTAAATTAACTTACCTACCTTGTTCTTTTCGTAAGAAAGCACTCAGGTTTGTTTTTTTAATGGACCGCAAACATTCTGGACAAGAACTCTGCTCTGAGCTACATCTCCATTCCTGGAAAGAGTTTGTTTTGATTTTTTTTCAGCCTACAACCTTTCTAAACATTTTGTTATTTTAGGTGTGTGTGTGTGTGTGTGTGTGTTGCAGGGATGTTATTCCTCAGAGGCCACCCACCTTATTGTTTTAGACAGATACTCTCTATGTGACATGGGACTTTCTGATTAGGCTAGCTGGCCAGTGAGCCCTTGTTGGAGGTTGGACCCAGAACTTTGTACATATTAGGCAAGCACTCTACTAACTGTTCTACATCTCCAGCACATTTTCTCTTTAATTACAGGCCCCATGTGACACTTTTAAAAACATGTTTGTGTGCAAACACACTCATGTGTGTGTGGCGCAGACTTGAGTGCTGGTGTGTGCTTGCATATCACATGTGCGGAGGGTGGAAGTCACAGGGCAACCTTGGTGTTAGTCCTCGGCTAACTTTCCACAGTTTGTTTGAGACAGGGTTTTTCACTGTCCTGGAAATTAACCATAGGGGTCAGATCGACTGGTCCAAGCTTCTGGGGCTCTGTCTGTCTCTGCCTCCCAACTTGCTATCACTGTTTAGCTTCTCACACCCTGAAACCATTTTATACTTTCAAATAAGTGTCTGAAGTAGTTTTCAGGGACTCTCTTCTTAAGTGGCAGCCTATTGATTATGACTGCCCCTGCCCCGCACCCCATCCCCTCCTCGCCAATAGGCTCACGTATTTGAATACTTGGTCCCTGGTTGGTGACTACTTGAAGGCTATGGAGCCTTTAGGACACAGCCTTGCTGGAGGAATTCCTTCATTGATGCATGGGCTTTGAGGGGTGATAGTCCCACCCCACTCCCCGTTCTCAATCTCTCTGCTTCCTGTGTGTGTTGGGATGTGATCCACTTCCTGCTCCCCTCCACTATATGGGCACACAGCCCTCGGAACCATAAGTCAAAATAAACTTCCTTAACTTGCTTTTTGTCATAGCATTTTGTCACAGCACCAGAAAGGTAACTAATGCAGGTAGATTCTGAGGTCTAACTCCAGGGTGCTTTTGTTCAGCCTTTCAGTGAGTGCTCCACGCTTTAGTTTTTTGTTCTTTCCCTCCTGTGTGAACACAGCTGGTATAGCAAATGCTTCAGGTATAGCAAGTGCATACAGAATTTCAGAATGCTTCACTGCCCTATCACTAAGTTTTAGCCCTCAGTCCCAGGCTCTTCCCCCTACCCCTTTTTAATTCAGAGTCTCATAGAGCCCAGGCTGGTCTCAAGCTCACTGTGTAGCTGAGGATGTCCTTGAACTGCTGATCCTCCTGCATCTACCTCCTGGGTGCTGTTATGACAGGATGAACTACCATACCCAGTTTATGTAGTACTGGAGCTCAAACCCAGGGCTTCAAGAATGTTAGACAAGCTGGGCGTGGTGGCACATGCCTTTAATCCCAGCACTCAGGAGGCAGAGGCAGGCAGATTTCTGAGTTTGAGGCCAGCCTGGTCTACAAAGTGAGTTCCAGGACAGCCAGGGCTATACAGAAAAACCCTGTCTCGAAAAACAACAACAAAAAAACAAAAACAAACAAACAAACAAAAAATGTTAGACAAGCGCTCTACCATCTGACCCACAACAACCTCCCCCAAACCCTCAGCCTTTCTCACTGTTAACTTTTTTCATTGCTCACTGCTCTGGTAATGACAGAGTCATTTTAATCTCCTCCCCAAGGCACATTGTCTAAAGCCAAATTAAATAGTTGTTGCTTAAACTGTATGTCCAGGGCTGAGATTTCACAACTGTTCCAAGAAGACAATGTAGTTGTGAACCCCAGGATCATCTTAATTTATTTTTCAACTCTTTGGTCATTCCCTTTTCGTCAGGATCACTGTGTTCTGCCCAGATCCTTGCTCTCACCATGGTCCAGAGTGGCCTCCCACAGAGACGCAGGGCAGCCTCTGGGATACCTCACCCAGCATCCTGTCAGGGAACATGATCCTGGGCCACCTCTTACCTATGTCTATCATACATTTTGCAGTGTCACAAGGGTCATTCTGACTTCTGTTACTTCGTTATGGTTGAAGCAGAATCATTTTGAATTTAGTCAATGCTTTATTTCATTTTTATCCAAGTTCAATAGTATACGAGTTACTTTCTCCTGCTGGGATGAGAACACCATGACCAAGGCATTTTATAGAAGAAGTGGTTTGTTTGGGTTTATGTTGCATGAAATATTAAAAAGGAACCGGCACGTCCCAGTGCTTGTGCCTAGCAGCCTGGCCAGCCATGCACTACTGGGCAATGGGTGACCTGTTTTTATCTCGTGGAGGCTGACTTAGAGCTCCAAAATCTTTCCACCCAGCGTGCTAAGTTCCTACTGGCGGGTCGTTACCCTATGCTTCAAACCCCGCCCCCATGACCTCTGTGGTGCACATCAGGCAAACCCACGCTTTGCTGACGTACCTTTCTCTCTTGACCCCAGACGAGCTGCTGCATGAAGGAAAACGCAACACAAACTTAGTTCAGAAACAATAGTAACTCAATCGCTGGGTGCAACAACTAAAATCCTAATCTTGTAAGCCTTATTAAATCTACATCCTCCACTGAAACTGGGAGACACTCGTAGCTACATCTTGTCCTCATGCTATCCCCGTCCAAAAGAACCAAACTCTCTCCTGCTTCCTCTCTTCCTCCATCCAACCCAGAAGTCCCACCTACTCACCCAGTGATTGACTCTTTTATTCATTAGGGGACTGGTTCACAAGAAGTCACCTGGGTACATGACTCACCCCTTGTCCACAGCCCTTTCCAGGAGAGTGGAATTAGCATCAAAATACAAACAGCACCAGGCCCATCCACAACAGGCTTATGGTTACAGAGGTATCAGAGAGGGTAAAGTGGAGCAGGAACATGACAACCAAGGCAGGCATGGAGGCAGGAAGCTGAAGTTCACATCTTGAACTACAAGCATCAAGTAGAGAGAGCAAACTAAAATGGTATGAGTCTTAAAACTCTCAAAGCCTGCTCCAGGGGACATACTTCTTCCAGCAAGGCCCCACCTCCTAAACCTAAACCAACGTCACCACCAACTGGGGACCAAGAATTCAAATGCCCAAGACTAAGGGGAACTTCTCATTCAAACCACCACAAGCAATCTCTACAAGTTTTCTGAAGAGGCCGCCTCTGTCTTCTCACTCCAAGAAAATTAAATATATATATATATATATATATATATATATATATATATAAATAGCAGTGATGACTTTAATCAATTTTAACAGCAGAGAGAGAGATGATAAAAGCAAAGAAACACTAAGATACATTTAAACGTTTTAATTTTAAAATTTATTATTATTATGCAATTGTCAGTGTGTGATGTTTGTATGTAAGTTTGGATATAGGCATGTGCTACCACACATGTGTGGAAATCAGAGGACAACTTTTGTGGGTCCAAATGGGATCCGAGAATCTAATTGAGATCATTGGGGTTGCATGGAAATAGTCTTTACCCTCACTGGCCCCTCACCGGAGGTTACTCCTCCGGTATTTGTTTTGTTTTGTTTTGTTTTTTCAAGACAGAGTTTCTCTGTATAGCCCTGGCTGTCCTGGAACTCAGAAATCCGCCTGCCTCTGCCTCCCAAGTGCTGGGATTAAAGGCGTGCACCACCACGCCCGGCTCCTCCGGTATTTCTTCTTGTCATCTACTCAGGATTTTAGATGACGTGTTCTCCCTGCTATTCCCTCTACCCCACCCATCCACAAGTTCAAGAACATCAATATAGTCTTCAACCATATTAATACCTAATGTTTTTCCAGATCTACATTCTGTGGGAACTCTCCAAACATCACTCACAGCTAAGTCTGACATTTACAATAATTACTTTCCTAATTATGAACAACCGAGAAACTTCCCGAGTACTTTTTATTAATTTACTGTATTTTATATGTACTTAGCAATTAAAAATATTTATTTTTATTTCATGTGTATGGGTGTTTTGCCTGAATATATGTCTGTGTAACACATGTATACCAAGTGCCCACAGAGGTCAGAAGAGGGTGGGGGTTCTCTTGGATTTGGAGTTATAGATAGTTGTGAGCTGTTGTATAAGTACTGGGAACCAAACTTGTATACTCTGCGAGAGCAGTCAGTACTTTTAAGGGCTGAGCCATCTCTCCAAACCCATATTTAGTGTTTTTTTTTTTATCTGCTAGGGTTTTACACCTCCAACTAGAGAACATAGTGATTTCCCTCCCAGGTACCTCTTCTGGACTGCCTTGGACCTTGATACGTAGACCAGACTGCCTTTGAGGTCCTACAGACCCACCTGCCTCTGAACGGCCCGTGCTACTGTGTCTGCCTCAGTCTACCCCTCGTTGCTGAGTTGTCTCTCCAGTCCCTGCAATCTTTCTTGACAGGCGTTGTGCTTCTCTTAAATGTTCACTATCAGTGAGCAAGGCAAGTTCTTCCTTTACATATTTAGACTGAGCTCTCAGCAGGGGAGGGCAGAATTATGTTCCAGGACAGCTGGAGTCCTCCCTGTGAGACTGGGTTGTGCAGCTTTTTAGCAGTTATTTAGCCTTGAGCTTTTTTGATTGACTTATCAATTGCAGGACTCTGCATTTCACAACCCTTCTTCCCGAGTCGACTTCACTGACAGCAAACTCCATGCAAGAATGGCATTGAGCTGGGCAGTGGCGGCGCAGGCCTTTAATCCCAGCACTCGGGAGGCAGAGGCAGGCGGATTTCTGAGTCCGAGGCCAGCCTGGTCTACAGAGTGAGTTCCAGGACAGGCAGGGCTACACAGAGAAACCCTGTCTTGAGAAAAACCAAAAGAGTCAGTCTGATGTGATTGAGACAAGGGAGGTGTTCAGGGGGAGACTGGGAGATAGGGGCCTCCCCTCATCCCTCTGCTCTTCCTGCATGGGTCTGGAGCCCTCCTCAGCCCCTCCCACAGGGCGCCCCCCCCCCCATGGTGAAGATCCCCTCCCACTCCTGCCTTCCTCCTCCCTCCCTCAACCTTGCACTGGGACACTGGGGAGGGGGCTGAGCCAGGTGCAGAGAACTCTTAGCTGGATTTCTGAGTTTGCTGGAAACCATGTCTCACTCTACAGATGAACCAGAGTTACCATAGAACAGATATATCTGCTCCAATGTCTTTGGCGTACCGGGATGACCAAACATGAAATTCTTCATGCATTAGAAACTTTGGGCCATCTTGATCAAGAGCATAAGTTTGGAAGGAGGTCCAGCTACGGGGGAAGCTCATACGGGTACAGTACCAACAACGTTCCAGCATCTTCCTCTACAGCCACAGCTTCCACGCAGACCCAGCACTCAGGAATGTCCCCAACACCCAGCAACAGTTAAGATACCTCCCCACTGCCTTGCACTACCAATCAAAATGGGAAGGAGAACAACAATCCATTGTCCACATCCAATGGGAAGATGTCACCATCTCGCTACCATGCAAACAGCATGGGTCAGAGGTCAGATAGCTTTGAAGCCTCAGAAGAGGACCTAGATGTAGATGATAAAGTGGAGGAATTAATGAGGAAGGACAGCAGTGTGATAAGAGAGGAAATCAAAGCCTTTCTTGCCAATTGGAGGATTTCCCAAGCAGCTGTTGCACAGGTAACAGGGATCAGTCAGAGTCGAATCTCTCACTGGTTGCTGCAGCAGGGATCAGATCTGAGTGAGCAGAAGAAAAGGGCGATTGACTGATAGTATCAACTTGAGAAGACAAACCCTGGGGCTACGGTAAGTACGAGACCTGCCCCCATTCCAATAGAGGACCCTGAATGGAGACAAACACCTCCCCCAGTCTCCGCCACACCTGGAACCTTCCAGCTTCCACAAGGGAGTAGATTTACCTGGAGAAAGGAGTGCCTAGCTGTCATGGAAAGGACTTGTCATTTTCTGGTTTCATTTCATCTTACCTGGCACAGCTAGAGAAGGTGTGGCTCAGTCAGGCCTGACTGCTAAGAAAGCCTTTCAAAGCATGGAGTAGCAACTGTCTAGATGATCTGCATCCTCCAAAAACGGAGCTTTGTACTTGCAGAAGTGGAACATGAAGTCACCTGGCCTTAGAGTAGTATCATGCTTTTTGGCATAGACTGAATATTTGGATAAATGCATATACCCAGTCAAGTAAGCCTTATTCAAATATGTTAGCATAGGATAAAAGCCCAAAACTATTCCATTCCTCACTCCATACAGCAAGATAAATTTCAAATCAATCAGAGAAGTGAATTTTTATACATAGAAGAAAACATAAATGATCCTTTCGTATCCTGGAAGTGGGAGACATGTTTTCTAATGGAAACTCATAATCTAAAAACAGAAATGAAATGATGGATAAATATAGGTGGAAGAACTTCTGGGGTAAAACTAACAAAGTAGAAAGGCATCACCCTTAATAGAGAGTTCATACATGAGGTAAGACCAACAGCTAGACAGAAAGACAGACAAAAGGGACCAGACAAAAGTAATGCGACAGCTTCCTGAGCACACGCAAAGTTCTAAGATGATGGTTGTCATTCTCCCTTGTTGCCGCTGTCCTTGAGACAGTCCACTCAGCCCTGGTAGTCCCCAGCTCATGGCAGGCCTCCTGGACCAGTCTCCAGGTGTAATTCACTGCATCCCAGCAAAAACACTTACTTTGAGTCAAGAGTGAGTAGAATTAAAATTCTATTGAGGTACCAAAAAAAAAAAAAAAAAAAAAAAAAAAAAAAAAAAAGGAAAGGAAAGGAAAAAACAAAAACAAAAACAAACAAACAGAATGGCTTTGATACATACAGTGTGTGTGCATGCGTGCGTGTATATTTCTCATTTATTTCTATCAATTATACTTCCCTTAGCATAAAACTTGGTGCTTAGATGTTCCTTCTGTCCCTGTATTTGTGCTTAAAATGAAGGGGTTTTCTACCCTAGCAGTCAACAGTCCAGAACTGAACTTAAAAACAATCCAGAGCTGGGAGATGGTTCAGGGGGGACAACAAAGCTGGTCACATGAGCATGCAGAACAGGATTCATGGCCCCATCTCCCACATTAAAATCAGGCATTGCCAGGTGATGGGCAGGTATAAATGGAGGGCTTCCAGAGGGACCAACGGCTAGGCAGACTAGCCAAACTGCTGCGGCAGGCTCAGGGAAAAGATCCTGTTTCAAGAAAATAAGGTGGAGGGACTGGAACAAGGGCTCAGAGGTTAAGAGCACTGGCTGCTCTCCCAGAGGTCCTGAGTTCAATTCCCAGCAACCGTATGCTCATAACCATCTATAATGAGATCCAGTGTCCTCTTCTGGTGTACATGTATACATGCAGGTAAACACTATACATAATAAATAAATTAATAATAATAATAATAAATAAAAATAATAAATAATTTAAAAAAACACAAGCACTTAACATAAGAGGCAAAAAACAGGTGGGTCTTTGTCCGTTCAAGGCCATCCTACATAGTAAGTTGCAAGATACCCCAGGATACATAGATACCCTGATACCCTAAAGAGGCAGGGAGGGGGAGGGGAGGGGGAGGGGAGGAGGGAGAGGGAGAAGGAGAGAAAAGAAAGGACTGGAGAGAAGCCTCAGTGGCTAGGATCGTTCGTTGGCCAAGTTTTATTCTCAGCACCCACAT
>NC_034597.1:17264191-17283736 GCF_900095145.1 Mus pahari | reverse complement strand
CTGTGTGCCTAGTAATTTTTCTGAGTCATGAGGGGGTGTTCTGGTGTGGGCTGGTGGGTGAGTGACAAGTGAGTTTGTGAACTGCATAAATGTGTGTGTGTGTGTGTGTGTGTGTGCGCGCGTGTGTGTACAGGTCTGGGACTGAGGGAGACAGGACGGAGTCTCTAGGCACTCTTGTAGCCCCAGCTCCTCCTAGAAGCAAACACCATATTCCCCAGGTGAGGCAAACCTGAACCCTCCCTTGGGTTGCTTCTATTTCTGGCTGAGGCCTGTTTCAATTTACCAACTGGGGCATCTGGCTATAGCAGAGGCCCGAGTGCTTGGCTTGGATGTGGACTTCACATTGCCCAGTTTCTAGCAGCTGACCCCTCCAAAGCCACAGCTGCATCCCTGAACCCCGACAGGACTTCCACCCATAGGAAAACCTCTTCCCACGCAGGAAGGAAGGACACCATCTCTTGGCCTGCCTCTGGGGAGTCCTACCAATAGCTTGGCGTCTTCTCTCTAGCTTCTGGAGAAACAGAAAGGAATACTGAGCAACGATGCTCTAAGAATCCTTGGGCGAGGGAGTTCTGGAGATTTCCCCAGCAGCCATTCTTTCACTGATGCCTGTCTGGACCTGCCTCTTCCTGTTGCAATGCCACTGCTTCCTGTCTGGGGCCCCCACACTGTTCTACTGAGATTTGTCGTTTACTGGGGTTGAGCCCAGAGTCTCACACGTGCTCAGTAAGCACCCACCACCCAACTGTAGCCTCAGCCTGTTTTTAGAAAACGATTCATTTATTTGTGTGTGAGTTTGCAGGAGAATGCCGTGCACGTGGAGGTGGGAGAACTCCTTGGGAGTCAGCGCTCTCCCGCCACCTTGTGGGCTCTGGGGAGAGAACACAGAAAGTTCGGCTTGGCTGCAAGTGCTTTTACCCGCAGAGCCACCTCACTGGCTCCCTTTTCTCTCCTACCCCGCGTCTAGCATCCTGTAGGAGTCACCTCTCTGAAAATGCTGTCTTTCTCTATTCTCACTGGAGTCCAAATTCCGGGAGTTTCTCTATGTGCCTAGAAGAGTGTTTGGCATTTAGAAAGGGCTAAAAGCTGCATGCAAGAACAGGAGGGGGGACCTAGCAGGCTCAGGGACTCCGCCCATCTTTCTCTACTGCCTAAAGAGGCGACTGAGCATGGGAGATCCTGTCAACTTTCCTCTGCCTGATTGGAAGCCACAGCTGTGGGTAGGAGGGACATAGGATGGAAGAATGCACAGTTTGTGGAGACGGAGCTGCTGGCCAGCGATGCACTTAAGTTAGTCCAAGTGTGGCGAGGCCAGGGCAGATTAATGCAGATCAGGTGCAGCCCTTTCCTCAGGCGAGGCTGGGAGCCAGGATTTGGCTCAAGTGTATTGCTGGCCAAAGGGGCCTAGGCCAGGCCCAGAGCGGGTGGAGGTAAATATGCCCTTGGGACAGAGCGACTTTCTTTTTAGGAGAGGGAAAGAGCTGGAGTCATCTGACTGGGCTCAAGGAGCCAAAAGGATCAACACGCTCATTTCTCTCCAGCTTAGATTCTCACGGCCTGGAAGCTCGTTCACAGGCATGATCTCATATCTGCGGGGGAGACATAGGTGAGCAATTTATAGATGAAGAGAGGGAGGCAGAAAGGCCTGCAGGAGCAGCTCTTGGCACCCAGGTGGAACCCGGGGCCCAGGGCCAGCCCTTCCCCCACAGTCTCCACATATCTGATGGAAGTCTACTTCCAGTAGAAGGGTTGATGAGGCCACCAAGGAGCCATTCGGCCTCTTGGAGCTGACATCAGGCCCAGGTTGATTTCAGGAAGAGAAAATCCATGCTGGAACCAAAGTACCAGGGCCTGAGTTCCTGACTCTGCTGCTTCTTGTGTGAACCACTGCTGTTCCTCGTCTAGACAAGCCTGTCCAGCTGATGGCTTCAGAGCCTAGAGCATGACTAGGTTTTGTTCACCATCAGAGTCAGGAGCTTCCAGAAGCTTCTGGGGTAGCCCCACCCCCACCCCCCACTTTCCCTTTTCCTTTGCTTCTGTCCTGGGCCTTGGAGGCAGAATAAAAGACAGCTTAGAGACCTTTGAGGCTACTGCCAAACAGCTGCTTCAGTAAGCACCACGGCAGCCATGACAGCTGCCCACGCAGGTCCCACCAGAGGCCGACACTGCGCTTAGGGGATTCTGTTCAAAGGCTGAACAACAGTATATTCTAGAATCTCAAGAGTTTCACTTCATAACAGGGACAACCCTAATGTTTATCAGCGTGAGCACAGGAACAAGCTTTGGCCTGGGGCTAGTGACGGGGCTCGGAGGGTAAAGTTGCTCGCCACCCAGGCTGGCACCCTGAGTTTGATCCCTGAGACCCAGGTGGTGGAAGGAGAGAATCAACCCCCACAAGTTGTCGTCTGACCTCCACGCATAGGTTGTGGCATGCATGCGTCTCCCCTCCCACCTCCAGTAAATAAATAAATGCAGGGAAAAAAAACCACTACTTTTTCTTTTTTTTTTTTTGGAATGATGTGGTCTATATGAATAATGGTTTTATACCCCTAAAGAGGAGTATGGTATGGATATAGCACATAACTAAGTGGACCTAGGGAACACCCTCTTTTGTGGGAGAAGCCAGATAAACACAGTCTTCTATGTTTATGGAAACTTGTTCATACAAAACAGAGGCAAGCTAGGGCAATGGGTAGATGTCCTGGTACTAGATCTCATATTCATATTGGCCCTCTCTGTCTGTCTGTCTGTCAGTCTGTCTGTCTTCTAACGTGGCTCATGGCTCTAGTGCACACTGGGCTCAGCGTTCAGGTTGTAATTGCACAGCTGTCCACCTGCTTCTGAGCAGTTGGTGAGTGGAGAAAGAGTACAGGCTCAGAGGTCACTGAGATGATGTTCCCATCTTGGCTTTGATTAAACCTTGTCCCAGTTCCTTGTGTAAGTCAAGTTTCTTGATTTGTCTTTTGGCTTATAGGGTTCTCACTTGTCAAATGGGGAAACAAGATGGTTCAGGAGAGAATAAAGTAAGTTTTTCCTGCCACTGGTATTCAGGACACAGTAATAAGTACAAGGGCATGTATGTGCACATGTGTGTGTACAGACACACTCATACATACACATACTCATACATGCGTTCATGCATGTGCACACACACACACACACACACACACCCCTCTGGGGTGGGAGTCCGCTAGGAACAAGGAAAGGACAGTCAGCTGCCAGTCCCTTAGGAGACAGACCACAGGGACACTTGGAGTCTGTGGGCCAGGGGAGTCTGAGAAAGCTTACAGGTGGAGTTTTGCTCACACCAAGAGGCTCCCACCCCAGAGCTGGATCTTGAGCCACCATGCTGGGTAGAAGCTTTCCTGGGAGGCACGGCCAGTTCAGGGAGCATGGAGTTGGCAGGACAGCACAAAGCAAAGCCGGGCCCAAGGTTTCTGACCCAGTGAGTAGCATCCGGAGAGGCCTGCAGCCTGAAAGGCCCTCGGGAACCCCAGGTATCTGAGACCCCAGGTTTCACCAGTGACTTGGGTTGAGTGGCTACAGCCTCTGGATTCCTTCCAGACCCCTGCCTGGGCCTGCTCTCCTGTTGGGGGCACAGAGGAAAGTTGAGTTGGGGGTTAGGGGGTTGGGAGGGGAAGCCGACAGCTGAGCTGGGGGCTTGGGAAATTTGAGCCCAGCCACAGGCTGCCACAGGCAGGAGAAAGCCTGCTGAGCCCTAGCCCAGCCTCCTCAGCAGTCCCAGGATTAGCTCAGCAGCCTTCCCTGAGCGCCAACATCTGTAGACTGCTCTCCTATCTCCCAGGTCCACGGAGGTAAAGGAGGCAGAGACAGCTGTGTCTTAGAGCCTCGGACTAACAGAACCCAGCGATGGCAGTGGAGCTGTCTGGCCTCGTTCCAGAAAGGCCCTCCCTTTCCCCTCGCTTATGAGCCCCAAGGAGCTTGGATGAGGAGGACAGGGAGAGCAACAACACTTGCGTAGCTTACCAGACACAGGGGCACTGAGGGCACTTTACCCCATTCTTAAAACTGTCTCAAGGCTACCGTCACTTGTTGCCTTAACTTAGAAGACTGGGTCAGAGGGGTTAAGGAACGTGCCTTGAGTAACCCAGTGGAAGTGTCAGGATAAAAATCCAGGTTAACAGCAGTCTACTTCTGAATCTTGATGCCCATTTGGAACCCAAAGAATGAGAAGGCAGTAGCAGGTTGCCCTGTTTGCTGACTGAGAGCTTTTGGTGGCCCTGACTACATCACTGGGTGGCATGCTGAGGCAAGAGGCTTTGTAAAGGTGGCTGGATGACCTGTCCCATGGATCTGGGATCAGTTGAGAAGGTCACAAGTAGAGAGTTCGGCTGAAAAAAATAGAGGCAATTCGGCTTAGAGACGTCTTTGAGGAGGACAGATTGTTGATGGCCTAGTACAGACTGACCAGCCCCGGGACCCAGTTCAGCCAGGATAGGTTAGGTTTTGCTGCAATAACAAACATTCCCCACTTCTCATTGCCTCCCACAACTCTTTGTTTCCTGCTACTCATTCAAAACAGGTCAGCCCAGGGAATAGGGTGTGGGCAGGGGGAGGCTGTGAATTCTGCTAGCTCATGGATTTAGGACAAATCAAGCTTCATCCAGATAGTCCTCCCCAAATTTTGGCAGAGCTAAAACTGCACACTGGCTTTTAAAACTTCTGCCTAGCTTTTACTGGCCAAAGGAAGTCACACAGTGTATTAGCCAGCTTTTATTCACTGGGAAAACATCTAATATAACCAAATGAGAGGATAGTTTTATTTTGGCCTATGGTTGGTTAGCATCATTGCTTTGGGGCCTACATTGAGGTTGTACCATGGCAGAAGTATGTTGGAGAGGAAAATGCTACTCATTGCATGTTAGCTAGGAGAAAGGACCAGGGTCCCAATACTGTCCAAGGCCATACCCTATCCTAGTTAAGGTTTCCATTGCTGTGAAGAGACACCATGACCACAGCCACTCTTGTAAAGGAAATTTCACTAGGACTGACTTACAGTTTCAGAAGTTTAGTCTATTGTCATTGTGGTGGGAAACATGGTGGCACACAGGCAGACATGGTGCTGGAGAAGGAGCTGAGAGTTCTACATCTGGATTGGCCGGCATCAAGAAGAGAGAGTGACATTGGGCCTGCCTTGAGTTTCTGAGATCTTAAAGCCCACCCCAGTGATATACTTTCTCCAAGAAGGCCACACTCACCCCAACAATGCCACATCTCCAATAATACCTCTCCCTGTGAGTGGGGGAGGGGCATTTTCATTCAGGCCAACGGGACTTCCAACTTGACCTCACCTTTTAAAGATCCCACCACCTCCCAATCATGCCAAAACCACACTACCACTCACCAAAACCACAGCCAGGAAAATATCTAGCTTGATGCTGAACATAAGCACACGTGCACCCTACCCTGCCACTGCTCAGCAGCAGACAGGAATGTCTCATGGATAGCAACAATGATTGCCATAGAGTCAAAGGGGCATCCGGAAAGGATGTGGCGGGAGGCACATTTCAGCATGATCTTCCCGGAAAGCAGCGTCTGTCAGCGGCAGCTCATAGGCCACAGCGGGTAGAAGGAAGGCACTAGAAGGTTCTTCACAGTCAGTGGACAGTTAGGATGAGAGCTTTACAGCCAGAAGTAGCTATGCCCAGTCCCGGTTCTTCCCCGTTCTTTCTTTCTTTGTTTCTTTGTTTCTTTGTTTCTTTGTTTCTTTCTTTCTTTCTTTCTTTCTTTCTTTCTTTCTTTCTTTCTTTCTTCCTTCCTTCCTTCCTTCCTTCCTTCCTTCCTCCCTCCTTCTCTCCCTCCCTCTCTCTCTCTTTCTCTTTCAAAAAGATTTGTTATTTATTTTATGTGTGTGAGTACACTGTCACTCTCTTCAGACACACTAGAAGAGGGCATCAGAGAACCCATTACAGATGGGTGTGAGCCACCATGTGGCTGCTGGGAATTGAACTCAGAACCTCTGGAAGAGCAGTCAGTGCTCTTAACCGCTGAGCCATCTCTCTTGCCCCCTGTTCGTTCTTTCTTTCTTTCTTTCTTTCTTTCTTTCTTTCTTTCTTTCTTTCTTTCTTCCTTCCTTCCTTCCTTCCTTCCTTCCTTGTTTGTTGTTTGTTTGTTTTGTTTTGTTTTGTTTTGAGACAGGGTTTCTCTGTGTAGCCCTGGCTGTCCTGGAACCCACTCTGTAGACCAGNCTGGCCTCGAACTCAGAAATCCGCCTCTGCCTCCCAAGTGCTGGGATTAAAGGTGTGCACCACCATGCCCTGCTTCCCCTGTTCTTTCTTAATAGCCATTGTTATGTTCAAGCTATTTACCAGCTCTTGGCTCTCACCTCTTCTCCATAATGTGGGAATGAGAGACCCAGTAGATTGCTGTGGACACTAAAGGAGATACTTTTTTTTTAAAAAAGCCCGTACCATATTCTATACCTGGCAAATCCTTCCCAAATCCATTGTGTTTCCTGTTTCTATTTCTACCCCAGATCCCGTGACCTTGCCCCTCCCAGAATCCTTGACCGCATCCTTTCCTCTGCATCTCACATCCCTAAGACATTGTAGTCAGCAGCCAGGGCAAGGCAAGGAGAAAACTGCATTCTGGCCATGAACACTAATTTTTCTGCACTTCTGCCCCATGGGTTGGCGAGGTTGGGACCTTCTCTGTGCCGCTTCTGATTTCTTACCTACCCCTATCTCCAGATGTTCTTCTCTTCCCATGGTCTAGACACCTGCAAAACAGCTACATTGTTTAGATTCTCTTCAGGTCTTCCCTGACACCTCCTCTGTGGGTTTTCCCATACAAATGGAGCCTTTATGTAAGAGCTTTTGTGTGCAGCCCACTGCTATATCTGTGGCAGATTTGGATGAGGGGTTTCCGCGCCCCACTCCCATCTAACATGTTACTGCTGTCTGCTTCTTGTCACTCGGCAGACTTTTCTGCTTGCAAATACGGGCTCTTTCATTTCTGATATAAAATTGTCCATACCCAGACCCTTCCCATAAATCTGAGTGGTCCATTTGGGAGACATCAAGAGATGTGGTGTGGGGGAGGAAAAAAATGGGGGCCACAGAAGCACAGAGGAAGGGCGCGACTTAAGGAAGCCTTTGGAAGAGGCAGGCTGAGCTGAGCCCAGCTTACTGGACCCTCACAAACTCGCTGCAGCTCGCTGAGGTGGGTCTGCAGTACCGGCTTCGGACAGTAGGGGAGGACCAGCGACTGTGCTGGGGCTGCCTCGCTGGGCCTATGGGGGGGGGGGTTCAAGCTTCTCCCTTAGGTCCGTTTGTGCTGCAAGGGGTGACAGGGTTCTGGGCTCTCAGCTCAGCTCTCTCTGTCTTCCAGGAGGCTCCTGTCCAAAAGTGCTGTTGCAACCGTGGCTTCCGTTTCTGTTCCCTAGAACTGTCTCATCCGAATGCCTTACCTCCCAGGGTGTGGGTTCTTGCAAAGAAATCTGCGCATTTAATACTCAGAGCTGGTGTGTCTCTGGAAAGGATAGCCTGGCAACCCCAGATTCAAGGTTGTCCATGATCTCAGTCCTTGGTACCTTTCCACCCTTTTTCTCATCTGTACAGCAGATAAAGGGTTTGTCATTTGGGAAAACAGGTGATTTCTAGCTATCTCTGGCTCCCATCATCCCGTTAAGAATCCTGCAGTAAAGAAGCTTGCACCACACACTTAACCTAGCATTTCCCCAAATTATTTAATAAGCAAGGCTATTTTCTTTTCTCTTCTCTCTCTCTTTTTTTTTCAACTTACAACAGAAACACCTTTATTGACAGTTTAGGACAGTTAGAGAGCACGCAAAGACAAAGATGAGACCACAGAAGTGTAAAATGGCAGTACATGAATTAATATTCCTCACCCCAAAATATGGAATGCTTCACGAATCTGTGTGTCCTCCTTGTGCAGGGACCATGCTCATCTTCTCTGTATCGTTCCAATTTTAGTATATGTGCTGCCGAAGCAAGCACGCAAAGGCTATTTTCTTACGTTAACACCTTACATCTCAGGCCATGGAGTGACCACCTCTAGGTCTGGCCTCAGAGATCTCCTCATGGTCCCCCATTATCAGGCTCTGGCACCCCTCAGCTCCAGACCTCAGAGGCCCATCTAACATGGGTCTTCTTGGGGCTCCATCATCAGACAGCCCTCCTTAATATTGCATGCCACTTTTGGTGACTTTCGATGTTCTAGTTCCAGGCATCTCAGTTAAGGGGGCAGCTCTCTTGACTCTCTCTGTTCTGTGTGTAGCAAAAGTCCCAGGTCTCCAAAGACGTCCTCTAAGGAGCAAGAGGAGCTCATCCTAACTCCCAAGAATCCAACCCACTCTGTAGCTCAATTCCCAGCAGGTACCCCCCCACTCCACCCCCACTCCCATTTCAGTTCCTCCATTAGCACCGTCGTAGGCAGAGTAGAATGCAGGCTTGCTTGCCGCTGCCCTGGGCCCAGAGTAGATTTCAGGGCTCAGGGGGACTTGAAGCCTGCTGGAGCTAGTCAGAAGCTGCCTGGATTTCCACTTGCCCTCAGCCAGCACAGTGGTTCCAAGAGTTAGGATGTGTCCTTTGAAAGTTCATGTGTCAGAAACTCAAGCTTCAGTCACATGTTCATGGCATTTAGAGATGGAACATTTAGCAAGTAACGAGGATTAGGTAAGCTCACGAGGGGGAGGCCTCGGGATGGCATTCAAGTTTATATGTCAAAATGAAGAGCGCTGAAGCCGGCATGGGAGCTGTCTCACCGCCATGCACTCTGCCACGCTGGGACTCATCACAAGCACCCCCATCAGGCTTCAGTCCCGGGCTCTGGATTCCCTAGACTCCAAAATGCTAGCCAGACAAATTGGTATACTTTATAAATTCAATTGTTTGGTATTCCTTTATAGAAATAGAAAATAGACCAAGTTAGTCTGTAAACACGCTGAATATCTGGTCCAGATGAAGTGCACAATAGGATCCTAACTTTTTATTTTATTATTTTAAAATTTTCACTTTTTATCATTATCATTACTATTATTGTGTGTGTAGTGTGTACGTGTGAATGTGATGTGTGTGTGTGTGAGTGTGAGCATACTCATGGAGGTCAGAGGGCAACTTTTGGGTGTTGGTTCTCTCCTTCCATCATGAAATCCAAGAATGAAATTCAGGTCATGGGGTCTGTGCTCAACCTAGCAAATCTTACCACTGGCCCACATTTTAAAACTTTTACTTGCTAATGTGCTTATATATCATCTGTGCTCCAGGTTTCACAAAGTGTAGTCTTGGAGCCTTTGAATGGGAGCCATCTGACATTGAGTCAAATGATTTTAAGACAAAAGGTAATGATACGTGGTTTTATTTAACTATTAAAACATGTAAAAGCAACAGAAATTATGAAAAAGGGGACTGGGGAGATGGCTCAGCGGTTAAGAGCATTGAGTGCTCTTCCAGAGGTCCTGAGTTTAATTCCCAGCAACCACATGGTGGCTCACAACCACCGGTAATGGGATCAGATGCCCTCTTCTGGTGTGTCTGAAATCAGGAACAGTGTACTCATATACATAAAATAAATAAATAAATCTATTAAAAAAAGAAATTATGAAAAAGGAAAGACTTTCTAACAAATTTAACCTTGCAAAGTTTGTTATATTGTCATCATTAAAAAAAATTCTGCATAAGTAAGTAAAAACCTTGCCACACCAGCTTGCAACCTTGGGTCAGGGTCTGGGGATTAAGATATGTGTACACCTGCTGTGGTACAGGTCCAACCACACTGCAAGGCTGATCACTAGTTCTAGACTTCTCTAAGCATTTTGTGCTATAGGAAGACTGATATTTTATATTTTTGGAACTCTCTCTCTCTCTCTCTCTCTCTCTCTCCCTCTCTCTCTCTCTGTGTGTGTGTGTGTGTGTGTGTGTGTGTGTGTGTGTGTGCAGGTACCTGCAGAGCTCAGAGGAACCTCAAGCTACACACACACACACACACACACACACACACACACACACACACACGGCCTGGAACCTTTGGGCAGCTGTAGGCTCTATCTTCAAGCAGTGTCATCCGGATGGTGAAGGGCGGCCATCTCCACAGGAGGAAGAATGAGGCTATCCTCTGTGCAGAAGATGAGTCCGAAGGTCAGGACGTCATTGTCATGTCTTTAAGGGAATAGGCCATGATGCAGTGAGCAGCTTGATCTTCTAAGACTTTAAAAAGAGCCAGTGGATATTTAAAAAATATCCTTTTCTGAGCCAGAGGGCACAGAAAGGATATTTTGGGATTCAGTGATGTTTAACTATAGGAAACAAGTGAGTGTTTTAAGTACTGGATGGAACTTGGATAGTCATAAGTATGGAGAGTTACCATATTTAAGTGAAAATAACTTTAAGTGTAATGTGCTTGACATTTAATCGGGTCTTTTTGGTATAACTGAGTTCAAAATAGTCTTGGGGAATAAAAAATTATCTGGACTACATGAGATGGTAGACTGAGCATACACAGCTGTGAAGAAAACAGACAAAAATGTTTTTACATAAATGGTGATCTGTAACGTAGAACTTTCATAGATTGTTCCTTAAGAAACTAGATGAGGGGCTGGTGAGACGGTTCAGCGGTTAAGAGCACCGACTGCTCTTTCGGAGGTCATGAGTTCAAATCCCAGCTACCACATGGTGGCTCACAACCACCCACAATGAGAAACAAATAAAGAACCTATGGGCCAGATCTCTGTGAGTTCGAGGCCAGTCTGGTCCACAGGGTGAGTTCCAGGACAGCCATGGCTACACAGAGAAACCATGTCTTGAAAAACAAAAACAAACACAAAAAACCCCAACCAGCCAACCAAATAAACAAGGAGGGATAAAATGGAACTTTTATCTTATAATCTACAAGAAAAGTGATAAAGAAAATTTAACTATAACATTTGTATCAATAACAAAATAAATAACATTTAGATAAAAATAAGAATGTAAATAGTACTATTAATTTTGTGTGTGACAAAATCCTGCTGTGTAGTCCAGGCTGACATCCACCTTGAGGCCCTCCTGCTTCTGCTTTCCAAGCCCTGTGATCACAAGTGTGCAGCAAAGCTTTTAACTGTTTTCAGTATTTTGAAGCGACATATGGACAAGCTTAGTTGTCTTAGTGGTGATTAAAGAATGAAATGTAAATGTCAATGACCTTATGAATGTAACAGCTAAGTGTATGGATAATGGGATATTCGAACATAAAAATATAGTTGTAACAAATAGAATAATCCATAGGGATAAGAAAAAATATAAGAATAAGACTAAGTAGCTTTATGGTTAAGCACTTGTTGTATAGCTACAAGATGTAGAGTTTGGGTCCCAGCACTTATGTCACAAGTGGGGCATCCTGTTCATGCCTGTAATCTCAGCTCCAAGAGGGGAGAAGATCAGACAATTGCTGGGCTTGCCGGCCTCCCGCCTAGCCCAAACACAAGTCCCAGGGTCAGGGAGAGACACACAAGCCCAGGGTTCAGGAAGAAACTGTCTCAAATTAACAGCCAACGAGTGATAAGGGAGGCCAGCCCATGACCTCTTTCTGCTTCTTCACACACATACATGAGCGCACACACATTTACACACATATGCACACTTACGTGCATATATACACACAACAGTAAATAAATAATAAACAAATAATTTGCTTTGTTTTGTTGTTTTTGTCCCTTGTTTCTCACTTTTTTGAGACAAAATTTCTGTGTGTAGCCCTGGTTATCCTAGAACTTGCTCTGTAGACCAGGCTGGCCTGGAACTCAGGGAACTGCCTTTGCTTCCCAAGGGCTGGGCTTAAAGACATTTGCTACCACTGTCTGGCTAAATAAATAAATCTTAAAAACAAAAACAAAACAAAACAAAACAAAATGGCAAAGAAATTAATAGCCTAATTCCCATCAGCAGTTGTCTAGATACTGACAAGAGATGATACTTTTAAAAAAAGGAAACAGAAATACAAGGATCTTGTTGAAATGTCCAAATACAGCTGACAGAGGAGAAGAGGCAGATACACGGGGGATAAAACAGGAGACAGAACAAAGAAGAGAAAAGCAAGGCATTTATATGAATTAAATTATATGACTTAAATCTCACTATCATTTCCTGAAGTTGGTGAGCTGAGGACTGGATCCAGTCGAGGAGACAGCTCAGTGGGTAAAGTGCTCGTTGCTCAGGCACAAGGACTTGAGTTGGCACTCCATCGACATAGAAACTGGTCATGGTGACGTGCGTCTGTGGCTCCAGCACTGGTGATCTCACCTCCTTAACTAGCCAGTGTGTCAGAAATGGCCAACTTCAAGGACAGTGGGAGATCCAACCTTTGACCTCCACAGACTCGCACACAAACAAGTGGACCTGCACCCCAGTCGCTGATGAACTGAATCTGTAAGTATTCTGTTTAGATTTATAGAGGGTAACTGCCCAAATAAACAAAAAATGCAAGCGATCAAAATAAGTCACCCAGCAGAAGTGAATCATGGGTAGGGAGGTTTGACTCAAGAAGTATTCGTCATCATGAAAACATAGAACATTTCTTGCTTTTAGATAATACAGTGGGGGAAGGGACTGGAAAGATGGCTCAGCAATTCAGCGTGCTTCCTGCTCTTCCGGAGGACCTGAATTTGGTTCCTAACACCCACATCAGGTGGCTTATGAGCTCCTGTAGGTCCATCTCCAGGGGATCTGGTGCCCTCTTGGGTTACCTTGGCCACCTTTGCTCATGTGCACATAAATACACACATACACACCTAAATAAATAAATATATAAGTAAATGCAATAAAATTAAAAAAAAAATGCAGTGTAGGAACTTGAGGAGATTACCGCTCAGGAACTGGAATCCAGATCTCTAACACCCAATCAAGTGCCAGGCAGGTGTGGCAGCCTGCCTTATTCCCTGTGCTCAGGAAGGAGATGGGGGAATCTCCTAAACAGGCTGACTAGCTAGACTAGCTGAATTATCCAGCTTTGATAAGACAAGTTAGACATCCTGGCTCAACATACAAATGTGGGAATTGATTCCAGGAGATACTATGGTGTCAGCTTTTCACCTTCACATGCCTTGAAAACACACACACACACACACACACACACACACACACACATTTTTAATGATGTAGCCAGAAGTCAACTACTCCGAGACTATGTCCCTCTTCATCCTCCCTCTGATCTTTGTCCCTGCTTCAGATGTATACTGATTTGTGGTCTCACCATATTATCAATATTCAGTTGTCCATCTATCCAACTTACTGTCTCATTTGCCAGACTGAACTCCTCAAAGAGAAGCCTGCAGGCGACCACCCAAGCCCATCAGGCATTTGGCAGCATGTGGCCAGGGAATGGGTGGAGTGTGCGCACTTCCGAGGATGCTAGGCTGCCGGGTTGATGGCCTGAGGACCAAATCCTGGCCACAGGCCTGACAGCGGTGGAGGAGGCTGCTCCATTAGGTCCCTGTGGGACTTTCCCATCCCTGCCTGGTGGACTCCCTCATCCCAAGGCTTATCTGCAAATCTCAACACTCCCCAAGGCATGTTCAAGAGCCAAGTGGAGCCTTCCATCTGGATCGAATTAAATCGCTGGAAGACTTATGTCTTGGAGTCAGCAGGGCTGGAGGAAGACTTTCAGAGAGAAACCTGACCTTCTTCCTCCGAGAACTAACTGAAAAGAAAAACAATGAGCTGGTGAGAGCCGTCCGTCCGCAGGGGTAGAGATCATGAGGAATGAATGATAGAACAGGCCTTTGTTAGCTGTCAAGGTTCTGAGTCCTGGAGCCTCTTCTCACCTTGGCAGCAGGGATGGACAGTGGCTCATGCTTTGTGGTGGAGTGAGGCAAACGGGAGGAGATGTATGTACGACAGAACAGACAGATCATTATTTTATGACAGCAAACCTAGCTTCCTATCCTGTGCCCCACCCCTACATCAGCCAGGAGGCAACCATTCTCAAATCCTTTAAAAAACAATTCTTTTGGTTATTGTCTCTGTATCTCCATTGAAATAACTTGCTTGCATTAACGCTATTGAAGTTTCCATTTTAAGCCTTTCTAATTGACTTTTATTTACCATGAGAGATGAAGGGCTGGACTCTCATAGAGATCCTTCATCTTCACCCTCTCTCTGTCCCTCTGTCTGTCACACACACATACACACATGCACACACACACATACACACACACACGCACGCACGCACACTTCCCGTGTTTAACCCCCCCCCCCATTATGACTGTGTCTTAATGCTGGCGGGAGTCACAGGATTTATATCTATGGTGATTATGTAAACAGTATTCTCTGCTTAGACATAAGTTTCACCACAGTCGCTTTTTCTCCCCCAAGCAGGATTTTTTTCTTGTGGAATTAGTAGTTATGATCTTGTTTAGTTGGGTTTGAATTGCTTGGTGAAGTTTGACGTCCCTCTCACCCTCCCCACACACACATTGTGTAATCTGCTCCCTCCCAGCGGCATCTGGGAATCCAGCCCTCCCCTCTGTAGCCCCTCCCCTCCCACCAGCTGGCGGCCGGCCCCCTCTCTGCACAGCCAGCCGCAGGGATCCTCTTTCGCTTCTGGTCCCCTTTCTCTCATATGTTTGGCCTCCTGTTTTCTAGATCCCAACTCAGTTTACAGCCTCATTTTCAATGGGACATATCCCCTACTAATTTTTTTTTTTTAAGCGATCAATGAGGCAAATAGTTAAAGATTATTTTCCACTTACCTGGGCATAGAGTATAATTCTATGCGACTAGAATGCTTGGGGGATGATTTCCTTTAAAACCCTGTGCTCCAGCACTTCCTTTTAGCTTACCGATGCTGCTGCGATGACAGCTGCTTCTGTTTACAGCCAGGCTGTGTCTCTGAGAGCTTCAGGACTTCCTTTTTGTCCCGTGCACCCCAGCGTTTCACCTGGTGTGGATCTATTTTCACCTATTGTGCAGAGCCTTTGCCAGACTCTCGCCCCTGGGAACACAGTGTGTGGTTCTAGGAGATGCTCTGGAGTTATTTTGGTTTTGTTTTTCTGTTGTTCTCTCTGATCTCTAGTTTCTGGAGCTATGATTACTCAGATGTTGGACCCTGAATGGGCATCCCTCTGCCTCAGCTTTTTCACCCTGATTTGTATATCTATACTTTGTTTGCATTTCTCCCAGATAATTATCAGTTTTTCCTTCCTTCCTTCCTCCCTCCCTCCCCCTTCCTCTCTCTCTCCCTCCCTCTCTTCCTTCCTTCTTGCCTGCTTGCCAGCCTGCCTGCCTGCCTGCCTGCCAGCCTGTAATCTCAGTACTCAGAAGATTGAAGCAGGAAGAACCTTATGTTTTTTAGCTATCCAGGGTGTTTTAGTTAGGATCTCTACTGCTGTGTGAAGGAACACCATGACCGTGGCAACTCTCATAAAGGCAAACATGTAACTGAGCCTGGCTTACAGTTCAGACCATTATCATAATGTTGGGAAGCATGGCAGCATCCAGGCAGGCATGATGCTGGAAAAGGAGCAGGAAGAGACAGTGACACTGGGTCTGGCTTGAGTTTTTGGGTCCTCAAAGCCCACCACCTACTGCTGCACTTTCTCCAACAAAGCCACACCTACTCCAATAAGGCCATACTTCCTAAGACTGCCACATTCTACGGACCCATGGAGGCCATTTTTATTCAAACCACTGCACAGGGAAATAGAAACACTCACAGCAAGGGCTGATAAGATGGCTCGGGAGGTATTTAGGGTTCTTCCATGCTTCCAGGTAGTTTGCTTGTACAATTCATATATATATATATATAAAATTATACATATATATATATATATATATATATATATATAATTTTTAAAGACTTACTTGTTTTATGTATGTGAGTACACCGTTGCTGTCTTCATACACACAAGAAGGTATCAGATCCCATTACAGATGGTGGTGAGCCACGATGTGGTTGCTGGGAATTGAACTCAGGACCCTTGGAAGAACAGTCAGTGCTCCTAACCATCTCTCCAGCCCTGATAGTAAGGTTCTTTTTAACTCATTGTAAAGCATCTCACTATCTGGATGCTTGACATTTTATCTAATGACCTGTCAGAGGACATCTTGGCTGCCTTCATCGTGGAGCAATCCTGAATAAAGTGAGAAGCAGAGGGCGTGTCCTCCAAAGTGCTGCCTTATGCTGTCCACATGAGGGCTCCTGTCACCCACTGCACATGTGTACCGTGGCGTTTGGGGTTCTTGCCATCCTAGGAGATTCATGGCAGTGGGCCATTACTGTCCTAATTTTTGGTTCCAAGCACCTCTCTCTATTTTTTTGTTTGTTTGTTTGTTTTGAGACAGGGTTTCTCTGTATAGTCCTGGCTGTCCTAGAATTCACTCTGTAGACCAGGCTGACCTCGAACTCAGAAATCCGCCTGCCTCTGCATCCCAATGGCTGGGATTAAAGGAGTGTGCCACCACTGCCTGGCTGCACTTCTCTATTGGCTTATTTCCTCTATTTGCTAACTAGTAGTTTGTCCTCCCTTATTTGTGAAAATATGTTTCAACAGGTTCCAGGGGTTCCTGGAACCTCAGATAGTGTCAAACCCTCCATGGGGCACACATCTAATGTTATACTCACTGACTGGGGAAAACCTGGATTTCTCTTAGGCCAGTATAAGATGAACAAAGACTCACAGCCAAACCACAGATTTTAACAGTATACTATAATGCAAGTAATTCCAAATTTATGAGCTATTTATTCTAGAATTTTCCATTTAAAACATTTGGAGCATGACTGACCAAAAATAACAAATGCTGGAGAACAAAACCAAGGATTATAGGGAACTACTACTGTCTGTCTTCCTTTTGGTCACGCTGTTCCACCACAGCAATGGAAATCCTAAGCAAGCCGTGCTGTGGTGTATGGCTTCGGCAGACTGGGGGAGATCGTAGAAGGACTTTGGAACTTTGGTCTAGGGAAGTCACTGAGCCACAAAACTTCATAAGCTGCTGAGGAAACTTGGAGGGTGAGATTGAGAGCCATACAGAGGCTATGAAGTTCCAAAAGAAGAGACTGTACCAGGGCTGGGATGACAGGCATGTGACACAACTCCTAGTTATGTGTTGGCTTTATGTGGTACTCCGGAGCCAACTTAGGGCTTCATGCACTATATAGGCAAGCATCCTTCCAACTGAGCCACACCCTCAGCTCTTAATAACACTCTCATAGTAAAAATATGATGGCGTGATTTTTGTTACCCTAAAACAAGATTCCGCTAGAAGGATCTTCAGAGTCTACTATGGTGGCTCAGAGTTTTAATCCTAGCACTCGGAAAGCAGAGGCAGGAGGATTGTGAATTCTAGGTCAACCTGGGCTATATAACAAGACTGTCTTAAAGGAGAAGCAAACACACACATACATCACACACACACACACACACACACACACACACACACACACACACACACACACACACACATATACCCTGTACTTTAAAGATCCAGATTTTTAACTCAAAGTCTGCCTCTGCCTCCCAAGCACTAGGATTAAAGGCTCATGGAGAGGCAGAAGGATAGCCGTGAGTTTAAAGCTAGCCTGGTTTACAGAGCAAGCTCCTGACCAGCCAGGACTACAGAGAGAGACCCTGTCTCAGAAAACAGAACAGAAGCTACTGAAATAGCTTCTGATAGTAATATTCCTTCAAACTCACCCATTGTTGGAACAGACTTGGAGTCTGTTTGAGATTGAAGCTGGTCTTCCTGAGCATTTCTTGTTCTTGTTCCCATTTGTTTATTTTTATGTGAGTGTTGTGTGTAGTGCCTGTGGAAGCCAGACAAGGGCATCGGACCCTAGATCTGGAGTTACAGACGGGTCGTAAACTACCACGTGAGTGCAGGGCACGGAACCCGGGGTCTTGGCAGGAGTGAGATTCTAGCTTGCATTCTGTTGCTGTGATAAAACACTGGCCAAGACCAACTTGGGGGAAGGAAAGACTCGTTTGGCTTACAGGTTTCCGTTCATTGTTGGGGGGAACCTGGGATTGATCTCAGGTTGGTGGTCAGGTTGGTGGTCAGGCTTGATGGCACACTGCTCAACCATCTCACCAGCCCTTTATTTTACCTGTGTTTGTGTGTGCTGCCGCCGCCGCCGCCGCCGCTGCTGCATGTGTGTATGCCACAATGATTGGGTCTTTCCTTCCCCCATGTACTTCCCAGGGATTGAACTCAGGTCATCAAGCTTGGTGGCAAGCACCTTCACCTACTGTCACCAGATCCTGTCTTATTTTATTTTGAGACCAAGACTAATATGTAGCTTTGGCTGGCCTGGAAGATTCCAGTACTTGAAATAGATTATTTATTTTGTCATATCTTCCTTGCATCCTGAGGTCTGCTAATATCTTAAACGAGTAAAATAACTTTCATATAACTAGGTTCATCCTTTGTGCTGTAATGTCCTATAGGTTTTGACAAATGCATGATGTAATTATTGTGCAATGGTAGCTTCACGGCCCTGCTTTTCCCTCTCATCTTGCAATCGTTGGCCCATTTCTTTCTCTGGAGTTTGCCTTTTCCAGAGTGCAGAGTGCCAGGAGTCAGGCAGTTCATAGCCTTTTCAAACGTGGCCCTTTTAGCAACGTGCATTGACGAATCGCACGCATCGTTTCAGGCTCAGCAGGTCTGTTCCACTCCATGGCGGGAGCACAGCTCTCTTGTCCCTTCACACACTGCAGTTGTGCATAATTATGAACGATTTGTAAACCAGATTTTGTTTGAGTACAACTTGTCAATATTTGGGAAGTTCAGCAGACTGTTGGCCAATCACTTCTCTTTGTTTCCACCTTCATGGTTGTCTCTATCAGAGAGAAAGCCTTCTGCTGAGCCCACAATGCAAATCAGCTTTCATCCTCCCCACCCCCACACTGCCCCCAGTCTCATTATTCTAGGGAGTTTTATATGTCTTCTTGTCCCTTGCTGTCATTTTAAGTGGGATGGAGTGTTGGAGTGAAATTATCAGCATCCAACTTACCAACCAGTACTGACTTCTTTCCCACTCCCTAATGCTCATATTGAGCTCCCCGGGGATAAGGAAGAATTTTGGGCTCTTTTCTGTGGCATGACAAAATGCTAAGGCTGAATATATTACAAAGAAAAGATTAGTTTATTAAAAATTACCTTCTTTAATGATAACAACAACAACAGTAATAAATACATAATGTCCTTAGCTTACTGCTTTGAAGACTGAAAGTTCAAGACTAGGCTGCCCTATCTGTTCAGCCTATAGTGACAGACTCTTTGGCTGGGTTGCAACATGGCTGAAAATAGAGAAGGAGTCAATTACATGCAGAAGAGGCCAGCTGTATAAGGTGTCTTTATAATAAACCACTGCCAAGCCAGCCAACACTAATCCCTTCCCAGGAAAGTGCCCCATGATGTAACCATGCCTCATGTCTTAAAGGTTCCACACTCCCTCAATGTAGTCCAAGCTGCATGTGAATCCTCTCTCTCTCTCTCTCTCTCTCTCTCTCTCTCTCTCTCTCTCTCTCTCTCTCTTTCTCTCTCTCTGTCTCTGTGAGCTTCATTTTCACTTCGGATATAAGTGTAAGTGGAT
>NC_034597.1:17251909-17264156 GCF_900095145.1 Mus pahari | reverse complement strand
GTGTGTGTGTGTGTGTGTGTGTGTGTGTGTGTTGGGGACTGTCACTGCATCCTAATCCTAGCTGGCAGACAGGATATTAGTGAAGTATTGCCTTCAGTGTTGACCTCAGGCATATAAGAATACCCTGTGCCTACAAGTCCCCACCCCTTGTCCCCTCCAGGGGTCAAGGTTCAAACCTTTCCTCGGGCTTGGTGCTTTGTTGGTCCAGACCTACGGAGGGAGCATGGTTCAGCATTCTGAGCTGGAGGTCTCAGAGCATGGTGCTGTCTGGACATGACTCAGCCTGGGGAATGGATGAAAATAGAGAGGTAGGAGGGGGGTTGTAAATGCAACAGGAGGACCAGGAATCGATTTGCAGGTGTAGCTCAGTGTATATATGCCCGCACGCACACGAACACGCACATGCACACACGCACAGAACCCAGAATAAATCAATGGCTCTCAACCTCTTGCTAGTCTCTACTTGTGAAGACATGCACATTTCCCGACAGTGCCTGTGGCCAGTCTTCTGGGGAAGTGACAGAGATTTTGGTGTGTGGGGTAGGTTCAAGTAGGAATTGATGAATCAGCCATAGAGAGGAACACCTCCCTGCCTACCTTTACTAGTCTCTGCTCTCTTCTTTTGCCTCTTTCCCTCTACCATGACATCTTCCCCCAAGGGATGCCAGCTACGTAATGTTCTCACCTAGAGTCCCATCCTTAGGACTGTCCTGGTGACATCTCCAGCCATAGTTCCCGTCCTGAGAACGTGCTGGTGGAGACAGTGCACCACAGTGGTCCAGCCATACATGCTTCGTGCGGAACCCTCTTCAATTCCTGACTATCCGCTTGGGGTTTCTCGAGGCTCCCTTGGCATGCTCAGTTCTCTTACACTTCTCTTCCTTCTGAGAATTCTGAGGTATTTATTTGAGAGCATTAAAATATCTTCATTAGCCAGGTGGTGGTGGCTCACACCTTTAATCCCAGCACTTGTGAGGCAGAGGCAGGAGGATCACTGTGAGTTTTAGTCTGGTTTGGGTCTAGAGACTGAGTTCCAGGTCAGCCAGGGATACACAGAGAAATCCTGTCTCCCAAAACAAAACAAATAAACAAAATTAGTAAGTATTTTAGCAAAATTTGTGTGAAGTCAAGGCAGGTGTATGACTCTGGGCTAGAAGAACAAAAGCGCCTTTCTTTTCCTGGGCTGCTCCTCCTCCTCCCATCGCAAATCTTCCTCCTCCTCCTCCTCCCATCTCGAATCCTCCTCCTCCTCTTCCTCCCCTCTTTCCTCCTCACCCCCCCCCATACACACTCCTCTTCCCAAGAATTCAAGGACAGTCTAGTCTACTTCATGAAGCCCTGTCTTAAATACAACAACAATAACAAAGAAACAAAAACACTAACATGGGGTTGCCCTCTTCTTGGTCCTCCCCGTCCTCCCTCTTCCTCCTCCCCCTGCTGGTCTCCTTCCTCCTTTACTCTCCCCTTTCTCTTACTCTTTTTTCTCCTCCCCCTACGTCCTCTTTTTTGAGGTAAGGTGTCATTTCCCTGTGGCCCAGGCTGACTTTGAACTCGTGACAACCTTCCTGCCACCGATTCTGGGGTTACTGGGATGAAGGCACCATGCCTTGTTCCTGGCATTCAGACTCGAAGGGCCCTGAGATCTCCCTTCAGTTCGAATCCCTTTCAGTGTTTTTGTTCTTTCTTAGTTGTTGCTTTTTAAGACAGGGTTTCATTTCGCAGACCAGGCTGGCGTTGAACTCAGAGATCCATATGCCTCCGACTCCTGAGTCCTGCGACTAAAGCCATGTGCCACCATGTTTGCCTTAGCGTTCATTTTAAAACTGAGATTCAGTATGTATTCCTGGCTGGTTTAGAATGCCTGTGTAGCCCAGGCTGGTCTCAGACTTGTAGTAATCCTCGTCCCTCAGCCTCGTGAATGCTGAGAGTCCCAACTGAAACAGCTTTACACAAGCCCAAGACCCTTCAGTTGGGGAGGGATGGTGTTTGCCAACTGCTTTTCAGAGCCCCAGTTTGGTTCTCTCAGGCTGTAGATACTTTGGGGGGGGTATTTGAACCTTGAAGGGTCTATCTCAGGACCAGGAGCAAGGCATAGCAGCTTTGTAACAGTAATCTCAGAGTTACAACCACAGACTCCTCTCCTGCATTACCGAGCCATTTTCCGCCAGGGTCAGGCATCTCCCAGATGTTCCCTTTCCTCCCTGGAAAGCACACCAGGGGTTTCGTTCCCATGAGAAGGATGGGATGAAGATCTGGTTGCTAGGATGACTCCGTGGCTATTTAACCAATTACTGTGGGTTTAGGCAGTGTTCCCACTTCCTCAAGCCCATGCCAGTAAATTCCCAGCTTATAGCGCACACCTCCTTCTCCCATCACACCATGTTCGCATTAATATTTTCTCACGCTGCAAAGAGTCCACAGGACTGAGTTTAGGGGTGTGGGTTCCAACCTCAGTTCTGGTCAGCGTTTACCACACAGAGTTGCAGTGAGAGGTCGCACAAGCGGCTCTACCCTGTGCCTCAGTTTCCATCCCTTGAAGTGGGAAGTGACAGTCTGCTTCACAGAGTTTTGGGAAGACTAATGAGAAGGGCTCAGAGCAGTTTGTGCTCCACTGAGGCTAAGCTAGCCCTGTTCTTCCTGCCTCACTTCCTGGAACGGGCTTCCCCTGGGTCCAGCAGCCCCCCTCCCTAGTGCTGGAGCTGCTCTTGGCCAGTCTACAAGGATCTGGAGGGCTAACGGGTGAGTTTCATCCTCTGAAGCCCTGGCCAGTCTCCAGGTCAGCTGCAGTTTACTGCTCGGAACCAAATGGCCTCCATCACAGGGAGGAGTCTAAGCTCCGCAAGGCTGTGCTTATTTGAAGGGTGTGACCTCTAAGCCACCTCCTACACCAGCTCCCACAGGACCTCTAGTGCCTTTGGTGACCACATGTTCCATGACATCTGTTGCTGAATCTAAGCTGATGCAATCTGGCCTTATGCACTCAGGACCCACCTCCAGGCCCTCTCATTTAAAAAAAAAAAATTTTTTTTTCTTTTTAGAATTTTACATACAAGTATACTGTATTTACATCATTTCTACTCTTCTCTTCCCCCTTCAATTCTTCCCGTGTCTCCTCTTTCTCTTTCAAGTTCATTACTCTTTACAATTGTTATTGTTACACACACACACACACACACACACCCTACCAAATCCAGCTAGTGTTGTCTCTATGTCCACATGTTTAAGTCTGATAACTTAGGCTTGGGAAGACCATCAGAGGGACCATTCCTGAAGAAAACTGATTATCCTCCCCTTAGGTAGCCATTGACTGCCTGGAGCTCTTCATCTAAGTGTGGGGCCTTGTTAGATTCCCTCCATCTATGCTGGCATGTCAGTTGGTGATCTCGTATGAGCATCCCTGTCATTTCGAGAAGATATTATTTCAAAGCAGTTGCCCCAGTCCTCTGGCTTTTACAGTCTTTCTAAACCATCTTCTAAGATGTTCCCTGAGCTATTGACATTAGAAGTTGTTCGATGGATGTCAAAATTGAGTTTGGGTACCCTATGCTCATGTACTCTCTGCCTTTTGACCAATTGCAGATCTGCCCAGTAGCCTCCATCTGCTTCATGATGAAGGATGAGATCTGTACTATGTAAGGGTATAAGGGTAAACATGTAGAGCACAGTTGGAGGCCGTCCTTGGCTTTTATTTCTGGGAAGAGACATTATGACCAAGGCAACTCTTATAAAGGACAACATTTATTGAGTCTGGCTTATAATTTCAGATGTTTTGTCCATTCTCATCATGGCGGAAAGTACGGCTGCATGCAGGCAGGCATGGTGCTGGAGAAGGAGCTGAGAGTTCTTGATCTGAAGGCAGCAGAAGGAACCTATGTGTCTCATTGGGCATAGCTTGACCATAATAGACCTCAAAGCCTGACTCCACAGTGACACACCTCCTCCAACAAGGCCACACCTTCTTTAATAGTGCCACTCCCTATGGGCCAAGCATTCAGATTCACAAGTCTATGGGGATCATAGATATTTAAACCACCATAGAAGCTTTATGTACTGGCTAGTTTTGTGTCAACTTGACACAGCTGGAGTTATCACAGAGAAAGGAGCTTTAGTTGGGGAAATGCCTCCATGAGATCCAGCTGTAAGGCATTTTCTCAATTAGTGATCAAGGGGGGAGGGCCCCTTGTAGGTGGTGCCATCTCTGGGCTGGTAGTCTTGGAGCCGGGCGTGGTACCTTTAATCCCAGCACTCGGGAGGCAAGGCAGGCGGATTTCTGAGTTTGAGGCTAGCCTGGTCTACAAAGTGAGTTCCAGGACAGTCAGGGCTATACAGAGAAACCCTATCTCAAAAAACCAAGAGAGAGAGAGAGAGAGAGACCTGACCTGCTTGAGTTCCAGTCCTGACTTCCTTTGGTGATGAACAGCAATGTGGAAGTGTAAGCTGAAAAAACCCTTTCCTCCCCAACTTGCTTCTTGGTCATGATGTTTTGTCCAGGAATAGAAACCCTGACTAAGACACTTTATACGGAAATACCAATAGTAGGTTCTTCTCCTCTGCCCCCTGGGTTTCCACAGAAAGAATTCTCTCAGATTCCCCAGTGTGCAGCAAGACCGCCAGAGAAGCAGAAAACAGAGACGCAGCTGGTGTCTTGTCCACAGCCTAGTGGTACAACCAGGAGACTAGGAACAGCCCTTCTCCAGCCCTTTCAGAGGCTCAGCTGGTTGGAGTGGATGCTTGATCAAGGTGAATGATTTCTGAAGCCTAGCTGGTCCAGGGTCTTGCAGCATTGGAATCAGGTCAAGGCCAGGCGGGCATCTGGTGGTGCTCAGCTTGCAGGTGAGCAGAGAAAGCTTTCGGGCAGGGCCCAGGGTGTGACAAGTTGAGAGACTGTAGCTGGGAGAAGGGTGCTATGGCTCCAAGCGGCCCGTCCCTCAACTTCCTTTCCTTCAAATGTCCCACACCGTGGGCACTGTGGCGCCCAGCCTTGTAGCAGCTCTTCCCTTTTGCTCAAGCGCCTGTGGCAGGGCCCACACTCACTCGTGGGTGTTGGAGAGGCACCTCCTGTGGTGATCCTGGCAGTGCCTCAGCCTTCTTTTCCTTTGATATCGAGATTCACACTCAGAAGAGTGACCCCTTTAAAGTGAGCGGTTGTTCCTTACGTAGTCCTCAGCTGGACAACTATCAGCACTATTAAATTCCAGGTCATTTTCAGTCCCAAACGAAAACTCATGCCCATTGAGCAGACGGTCACCATTGTCCCTCAGCTCTTGGTCCCTGCAGGTTGCTCTCTGAATCAATGAATTTGCCTATTTCAGACATTCATTTGAATAGAATCCTTAAACAATGGACCTTTCCGGATGGCTTCTGCACTCACGCTAAGGTTTTCTAGGCTCAGCATGCTCTACCTGGATCAGCAACTTGTTTGTCCTCTTGGATGAATATCAACACTTCCTCCCCATCCACCAGATCATGGGGTTCCTGGTCCTTGCCCCTTGTAACGTGAGCACTGCTACCATGCTCATCTGTGGACATCTGAGCCCCTGTTTTCAGTTCTGCTGGGTAGATCCTTTTTGCTCGGCCGTGTCATAATTCTGTCTCACTCTTTAAGCAACCTTCAAACTGTGTGTAATGGCTGCATCATGTCCAACACCAGTATTCAGACTCCAGCTTCTCCACATTCTCCCTAATTCTCATAGGTGTAAGGAAGTATTTCATTGTGGTCTTAATTTGCATTTCTCTGCTAACTAAGGAGGTTCAGTGTCTTAGGGTGATTCATTCATCTTCTTTAGAAATGTCTTAGTAGATTGTGTGTTCATTAAAAACAGAATTATTTATAATATATTATAAAATTATAAAATATAATTTATTTATAAATTAAGCACACACACACATACACACACACACACACACACAAACACACAGGGAGACAAGGTATATATAGCCTAGCCCAAATTTGCCTGAAACTCCCTACGCAGTTACTAAGGATAACATGAAACTTCTGATTCTCCTGCCTTTGCCTCCTAAGGGCTGGTATTTCAAATGTACACTACCATATCTGGTTTATGAGGTCCTGTGTTAGAACCCCAGGTAAGGATCCTATAGACTAAGCTGTGTGTGTGAGTGTGTGTGTGTGTGTGTGTGTGTGTGTGTGTGTGTATGTGTGTGTGTATGTGCTTATATGTATACACATGTATGATGGTGTTCTCTACATGCATACACATGTGCATGTAGAGGTCAGAGGTTAATGTCATGGTTGGTTGGTTGATTGTGTGGGCGTGTGTGGGCGTGTGTGTGTGTGTGTGTGTGTGTGTGTGTGTGTAGAGATCAGAGGTCAATATGCTGCGAATGGTGGTTATTTCCTTCCATCATATAGGTCCTCTGGGTCGAACTCAGGTCATCAGGCTTGGCAGCAGGCACCTTGACCTGCTGTCTCCAGCCCTTCACTTGATTTTCTGAGACTATGTCTCTCAGTGGACTTTCTCAGCTAGACTGGCTGGCTAGAGGGGCCCCAGGGTTTTCCTGTCTGTCCTGCTCTGACTTTGGAGTTTTGGGCACAGATACCACACCCAGCTTTTCTGTTGCAGGGATCCCAGTTGATGTCCGAATGCTTGCTCTGTGGGGCCATCTCCTCAGCTTCTATGCTGGCTTTTATTAAAGACTGACAGTGTTGTTCATCTATTGCAGAACAAGCTCCTCTTGAGGTCCATGAACTGTGGAATGTTTCCCTTGTCCTGTGGGCTGGGCTCTCGCTGCTTTGTTAATGGGCTTCAGAACAGAAAAGATTCTCGGGTCTCCTAAAGTCCCGCTTCCCTACTGGGTGGCCACGTGAGCCTTTGGTGTCATACCCAGGACATGAATCGTTTCCCTCTGTCCAGATCCTTTCCATCTGTGGAGTTCCAGATTCCTCCTCGTGTTTGCAAGCCCTGCTTCTAGTGCTGGCATCTTGAACAACTTTATCTGTCTCAGAAAGCAAATTCCCCCAGGAGCAGTGACCAACCCTGAAAAAAAAATGAGCGAATTAAAGCTTTTAATGGTGACTGTTGATGATGACCAAGGATCACTAAGATCTGCGCCCCCCCCCCCGCCCCTGATCTGCTTCACACTGGAGAATAAATCCATTTTACTTTCACAGACGATGACCCGGAGAAAGGGAACCTCCTGACATACAGTGGAGGGGGTTCAAAGACGCTGTTCTACTTGAAACAAGACCACCATCCATCCTGGCTTCCTATCAAGCTCAGGGCAATACACTCGTTAGGGCAATGGTGTAGGATCCTGCTCCAAGAGAAAAAGATAAAAGAAATGTGGTGCCTGCACTAAGTGTCCAGTGCTCTGAACCCAGGCTCGGGAGGGAGAGTCGTCACTCAGGAGGACACTGTTTCGCTCCTGGCCCCAGACAGAAAATTAGAACCAATCCCTATAGGAAGCTTGTTGCTGGAGGATATTTCCAGATCAGTGAAGAGCTTTTTCCAGGGCACAGGGCCCCAGGGCATACCAACCTCAGCTTCCAGGCCTTCCACCCTGAGAGAGACTCACTGTGCACCTGGATAGTATTTCATAGCAAACTCAGCCCTGGTCTTTGCCTAGGCTAGCATACCTGCGTGAGTCTGAGGCCACAGGAAGAGTCCAAGCCACTTAACTGAGGTGATGCAGAGGAAGAAAAAAAAATGTCTTATGCAACTGAGGCGACTGCAGCTTTGTGGTGTGAGCACAGGAGGCAAGATGCATGCGGCAGCCAGGTGCTCCGGAGAAACAGCTGACAGGGCAGAAAACAAATGCAGACAGAGGAGGAGGGATAGGCAGTGCTCACCACTCTGGAGGCTGAGAAGTCACACGGTGTGCCAGCAAGCCCAGGATGCCACGGGCTGCCTGAGACCCCACAGCTCTGCTTTGTCTTAATGCCATCATCTCTGCTTCAGGGACACAGCCAAATGGCCCCTGTTTACCACCCAGCCATGAAGCAGCTCTTCTCTGCAAGCCTCTCTTGCCTGGAGGTGGGCAGTGGTCACTGCCCAGTATATCTCCTTCCCTTGCTGGCTTTCAGTCTCGTTCCGATGGTGCCACTTCATTGCAGGGCCCAGTGAAGCTCTGCGATATTTCTCTCTCTCTCTCTCTCTCTCTCTCTCTCTCTCTCTCTCTCTCTCTCTCTCTCTCTCTCTCTCTTCCTGCCATCCCCTACCCTCCATTGGGCTCTGTGTCCCCTGAGTTCCTTGGTTCTTCTTTATGTTCCACTTGAGACACAGTTCCACCTTGCAACCTTCAGCTTTCTGATTTCTGGCCATGGACCATCTTCCTCCTGATATTTCCAAACTGTGCCTTTCTTCACCCCTTTATTCAAATCTTCATTTGTCAATTCTCAGAGAGGCTATTTCCAGTGGCTTCAGTAAAGCAATTCTTGACTTGATTTTTTTTTTTTCTTTTAGTTTGAGACAGTGATTCCTTATGTAGCCCAGGTAGGCCTTAACTTTTTTTTTTTTTTTTTTTTGAGACAGGGTCTCTCTGTGTAGCCCTGGCTGTCCTGGAACTCACTCTGTAGACCAGGCTGGCCTTGAACTCGGAGATCTGTCTGCCTCTGCCTCTGCATCCTGAGTGCTGGGATAAAGCATGTGTGCCATCATTCCTGGTTTGGGCCTTAAATTTGTGATCTTCCTGCCTCAGACTCCCAAGAAGCTAGGATCAAGGCTTTTTCTTCTTCCTCCCCTCCCCCTTCCTCCTCCTTTTCTTCCCTTGGAGACACGGTTTTAGGTGTCACAGACTTGCCTCAAACTCACTGTGGTGCTGAGAATGATCTGGAACTCCTTATCCTTCTGTCTTCACCAAGCGTTGAGATTACAGGCCTGTATGTACCACGGTGCCTGGTTTCTGCAGGTTGAGTCGAGGGCCTTATGGATGCTGGCCCAGTATCCTACCAGCTAAGCTGCAGGCTCAGCCCCCACATCTGGACTTTTCTATCCCCACTTTCTTGCTTTGCTACTCTTGATTTTCTTTTAGTTTTTCTTAATCTAATCTCTCTTCTTTATCCTTTGACACGTTCATACCTGCAAACAAGGAATGCCAACCATGCCGACCCCAGCTCCTCCCCTCCCCATACCCTAAACATGCCCCCCTCCCTGCTTCAGGGCTCTCCTTTTTGTTTTGTTTTTTTTTTTTTTTGCTTTCTTTTTTTTAACAACACATGGAGGTCAGTCGGGACTGCCTGTCAGAATGTTGACTGATCTTGTTGGCTTGATCTCAGTGGGTAGCCATAGCAGCAGTAAGCTCATGTGTGTAATGACCAGATCACGTCCGGAAGACAGCATTTTATAGCTCTTACACACTCTCCCCTCTCTTCCCTGTTGCTTCTTGGGGTCGTGGGGGCGGGGTTGGTAGAGAGGTCCCATTTATCGCAGAGAGCACTCAATAGTCACTGCTTTTAGCACTTTGGCCACTTATGGTTTTCTGCATTTGTTGCTGATCGCAGAAGAGAGAAGGTTTTTTTTTTTTTTTTTTTTTTTGGTTTGAGGTTGAGTGTAACTTTAATATTTTCAAATCCCACTTTTAATGATGGTTCTTAAACACTTCAACCTTCCTTTTAGCTCACCACCCCCACCAGAAGAGTGGGGGGAAAAAAGTTCTTTGGAGCAAATCCCATCTGCATGGTAGGAAATCAACAGTTCAGTTCCCAGGAGTCATCACTGGCAGATCAATCCACTCACAAACACTTTATCCAGTTCAGTAGAGTTGGGGTAGCTGCAGCGGTGGCACTACCTAGCAGAGACAGCCAGGCCTCAGCCTTGGCACAAGTCAGCAGGAGGGACCAGGGCCAACAGGAACGCCAGGAAAAGTTCTCAGCTGTGCCTCTCTCAGTGAAGAGACGATCAGGAAGACTCGAGATCCACAGGCGTCGCTCGATAAGCAAGCCAGGCTCAGACCCTGTCACTGTCTGTTGGGTCCTTTCTATACACCCTCCAAACACCACTGTGTCCTCCACGGGTCTGGCCTCAGCATTCGGGTCTGTCTCAGCTGACATCACTCTGCCAATCATCCTGAGACCTTGGAAGCATCGAGGACCTGCAGCACACCACCGCAAGATTTTTGGTGCGTTCCAATACATGTGTGCCGTTAGCAAAGAATCCTTCATCACATGTCCTTTCACGTGCTTGCTTTAGCAGAACATCATTTCACCTGTGTCTGCCCCAGCAAAACACCATCCCACACAACTGAGTTTCCAAAGAACCTTTAGTTGAGGCCAGCACTATCTATCTATCTATCTATCTATCTATCTATCTATCTATCTATCTATCTATCATCTATCCCTTTCTATGTATGTATTATGTAATATGTATGAATGTGTGTATCTATCAATCATTTATCTTTCTATCTATCCATTCATGTCTATTTATCTATATACCCACTTACTGATCCATATCTATTTATCTATCCACCTCTATCTATCTATCTATCTATCTATCCATCCACCCATCCATCCATCCATCAGTGTTTAACAACACAACCACATAGCAAGGTAACAGTTGTAGGCTTTACTTTGGACCTATGACTGTCCTAGGCATAGGCATGTGACCATGTTTATGGTACCAGGTTTGAGTTCCTTCCTATGGCTCAGGTCTCACACCCAATTAAAACCAATTACCACTATTGCATCAGAGGGTACAGCTTTCCTGGCAGGTTCATAATGGAAGATGCAGGGTAATGTTATTGATGGCTTTTCTCCCCCAGTGGTGTGCATAGCACATTTCAGGTCTATGGAATTTAGCCAGCTATAAGGAAGTTCTCAGTCAGTTCCAGCTTGATGTCTCTGTTCTGCAACCAGAGTGTGTTTTGTGCTCAGGAATGAGCCTTACCAGTGTTCACACATTCTAATGTGCTGTTTATCACACTTACTTATAGTCTAAGTCCCTCCTGTAAAGTGGGAGCTTACCAAAGTTACAGACTTTCCTATTTTGCACTGATGATCTTATTTCCAGCACATGGTGTAAGGGTCAATGATTTTGCCGAAGAATGGTACTCCAGACTCAAATGGTATGTAAGTGCAAAGAGTGTTTTATTCTGCAGAAGTCCAGCATGCAGGGGTCTCCCATTTCCAAGATAGACAGACAACCAATGAGTTTGCAGGCCTGATTTAAAGCACATTAGGGGACTCTGGGGTAGGTGACCTCTATGTTAATCTGTTGGGTCCATCTCTACAGACATTCCATTATGGGGTGTGGGGGCTGGGAACTTGCTGGGGGGGGGGGTCGGGAAACTGTTGCTGAGGAAGTAGTTGAGAAGTCTGGAAACTGCTGCTGACCCATTGTCCTTGCCTCAGGCCAGGAGGTGGGGCAGCTTCTGAGGCCTGGTCTCCTTAACTGCTAATATGAAGCCTGTCATGGAGTCAGTCTAGCCTTCTCAGTGGAACACATGTGTTCTGCTACACAAAGCAGCGACTCTGTGAATCTGGATGAATGAATAACTCCTCTCCCTTCCAGACCAGACTGAGCTCACACAGCAGCCAGTGTCCTGACAGAGCACACCGATCACACCTGAATGCCTTTCAGCCTCCACCTCCTCCCCACCATCCACCACCCAGTCTAGCCATCTATTATGGGGTCATGTCTGTCCACTCCATCATGAAACTCTATGAGGACAAAAGCACATGTATATGTGCACGTGTGCATACACACACACACAGACCCACATACATACGTCTGTTCACATGCAGTAAGGACCAACACAGTCAGAAGTCTCTTCTCAAGATTCTGGGCAGCACAAGCCATTCTCCAAGGCTGAGGGAATCCATCACCACAGTTGAGCTGAGGTGTGACCCTTACAGAGGCTGCTCCTCTACAATCTTTACCCCAAGACACAGAGGAGCAGATGCCTCTGGGGGGGTGGGGGTGGGGGTGGGAGGGAGAGCAGGGCCTTTCCCCCTTCGTCTTTCATTTAGCTTTCAACGTGTCTCCCCAAGAAGAGCATCTCAGAATGGTTGATCTCCAGCAATGCTGACCTGAGAACTAGAGTTAAGGAAGTTGAATGTGTGTGTGTGGGGGGGGGGGAGGTTGGGAGGGGCATTGGGAAGAGCCTTGTCTATACGTGATGGGGCAGCTGACATCTTGAGAACAGATGGACTCACTGACTGAACTTGGACCTATGGCACTGCGTACTCGGTGGCAGTCACTGAATCTAAGTCTTTTTTTTTTTTTTTTTTTTTTTTTTTTTTAGGGTTTCTCTGTGTAGTCCTTTCGCTCTTAACCCAAGCCTGAAATTCACTGTG
>NC_034597.1:17249104-17251840 GCF_900095145.1 Mus pahari | reverse complement strand
GCTGACATCTTGAGAACAGATGGACTCACTGACTGAACTTGGACCTATGGCACTGCGAACTAGAAGGAAGACACTGAATCTAAGTCTTTTTGTTTTTTTTTTTTTTTTTTTTGGTAAGGGGGACATTGAAGCAGGGTTTCGCTCTTAACCCAAGCCTGAAATTCACTGTGTAGCAGAAGTTGTCCTCATTCTCTCCACCCTCTCTTTCCTGATGTTTCCTGAGCCTTAGGGGAAGCATTAATGGAGAGACCCACTTAGTGCTGAGCACCAATAGCTATCGTTCCTAGAGCTTTGCTCAGGTATGGGTCTCTGTGTTAACTGCTGATCACGGAGCTCCCTTCCCCTCGGTCTCCATGGTTTCCATGTTCACTAAGAGACCCTGCTTTCATAAAAAGGTAGAGAGAGAGACTTAGTGAGACACAGGCTGCCCATGCAGGCATACTCACACACATGCACGCATACATAGAATTGCGCACACACACTCACATATGCGCATATACAAAAGGGAAGCAGAAACTGTTGCTCTGGCTAGTTTTATGTCAGCTCGACATACGCTGGAATCATCTGAAAGGCGGGAACCTCAATGGACAAAACATCTCCATAAGACCTGGCCGAAAAGCATTTCTCAGTGATTGGTGTAGGAGGGCCCAGCCCATTGTGGGTGGTGCCACCCCTGGGCTGGTGGTCCTGGGTTCTGTAAGAAATCAGGTTGAGCAAGCCTTGAGGAGCAAGCCAGTAAGCAGCTCTCCTCCGTGGCCTCTGAATCAGCTTCTGCCTCCAGGTTTCAGGCCGGCTCGAATTCCTGCCCTCACTTCCTTCGGCGACAGACTTCAATGTGAAAAGTAAGCCACATCAACCTTTTCCTCCCCAGCTTGCTTTAGGTCATGGTGTTTCATCACAGCAATAGAAAACCTAACTAGGACAACAGACATTTATGATAAGCCCCATCCCTTCAAAGTGATGTTAGTCCACTCAGGAGGCAGAGCCCTTATGATCTAACCATCTTTCTTCTTTGCGATGCAGGGAATCAAACTCAGGACCTCACATATGCTAGGCAAACATTTTTACTTTAGAGCTGCATCCCCAGCATCTAATTGCCTCTTGAAAGCTCTGCCTCTCCATAGAGATAACGCAAGGACTACATGTCCAGGACATGAACCTTGGGGCACATTCAGATGCAGCGGAGGACACAGATGGTCAGCACATGCTGGCAGTTTGCAGTCCCTGCTGGGGCTTCTCGCCATTCTTCAATCCCCGTGTCTCTGAGCTGTTTCATGACATGCCGATAGTCTGCGTATCTGAGCTTATAAACCACAAGGACATACTGAGTTTATTACTTCATCCCTTAAGTAAACAGAAGGCTTGCTGTGGCGCAGAGCTGAGCGAGCAGTGGAGATTATAGCTGCCAAGCAGCTTGCAGTCCAGGGGAGGGGTGGGTGGGAAGCGAGAGGAAGGTGGGTTTCACACCTGTCACACCACACAAACACCAAAGAGTCAAGAACAGAGAGGAGCCATCGAGTGGGTAGGATGGGGGTTATGATCACAAGAAGTCAGTTTTCAGCTGATCTTGAAGGGGGAGATACTGCAGGAAGACTCCCTTAGGAGTCAGGATACTGGCTTTCCTCCATGTTCTAGAGGCATGGGGGAAAGCCAGTTTCCTCACTTATCTGGAGGTCGGAGTCCATGTGTGTTGGAGCTGGGAGACACTTCAGGTAGAATGTAGACGGAGGGTCAGGAATGAAGTACGGACAAGCCCTTGGGTGCCACGCCAAACGAGCATTAGGATTCCATACCGATAGCCAGCCTAGAGAGATTCTGAGTGGGCCAGTAAGAAGACTAGGGAGGTAGCCATCAACTCCCCCTTGGCTCTTTGATGCTGACAAGGATTTTCTCAAAGTAACATAGAGAGTTCTGCTTACTCGGTTTCAGGGCCGTTCATCCCATCTTCCAAACAGATGTCACAAAAGCGAAAGCATAGGAGAAGACAGACTGCTTCCCACTGCTGTGGTGCACGGGAGGCCATGTTCTTGTTTGGCCCATTGACCCTGGGTGATCACAAATGCCAGTGTTGAGCTGATCTTGAAGGGTGGACACTGCAGGAAGACCCCCCCCCCCTAAGAGCCTATTCTAGAGGCATGGGGAAAGCCAGCAGTCCCACTCCTCTGGGAGATGGGCTCCACATGTCCTAGAACTGGGAGCCATCTCCTGTCCTCTGGAGACCTAGGATCCCTCCAGGGGCAGAAGCTTGCTGACAGACAGTTGATGGAATGTATACCACCTGCCTTTCCTTTCCCTCTTTTCATTTCTCGGAACTGGGTGTGAAATCAGAAGGCGAGAGTAGAGTGGCTGCTGCCCACCCACTACTGTCTGGCATGGATGCCTGGCTCTGTGACTTCCAGGTTCCCGAAACTTAGAGATTCGGTCAGGTTGGCTAGGCTATATGTGCAGGTTGTCCAGGCCTTCAGCATACAGGCTGCCCTTCTCACGATCACCTCTCCATGTCCTGCAGCCCCGAGACCAAGCAGGTACCAACTGAGGCCTGTCAGTAGCAGCAGGCCCCCAGGCCCCCAGTGGTCCTGGGATTCAAGCAACAGTAGGAGTTTTTTCCTGGGATATTGTTCAAGTGGAACACTCAGCTTATCAGTGTCTCATAGATAGGGAGAGTTTGGTCTCGAAGTGGGAGAGGGAGGGAGAGAGAGAGAGAGAGAGAGAGAGAGAGAGAGAGAGAGAGAGAGA
>NC_034597.1:17240614-17248694 GCF_900095145.1 Mus pahari | reverse complement strand
GAGAGAGAGAGAGAGAGAGAGAGAGAGAGAGAGAGAGAGAGAGAGAGAGAGAGACCAAAAGTGCACAATCACCAACCTTGGGACTCAGTCTCCCAGGCTGCAATTGTGAGTGGTGGGAAGGGTTGGTGATTGTGCTGTACTCTCTCTGTCCCTCTGTCCGTCTCTCTTGTCTCTGTCTCCTTGTCCCTCTGTCCCTCTGTCTCTCTCTCTCAGCGTTGGGCGTGTAATACAAGGCCTCACACATGCTAGGCAAACAGTCTTCAGCTGAACTGTGTCTCTGGTCTCTGAAGGCTGGTCAGGAGTCTGTGTGAGGGCTTCAGTGTGGTTAGGCTGCTCTTTGGCTTTACCATCTGTTCACAACAGAAGGGTATCTGGGGTCAGTGGAGCCGAAATCTAGCTAATGTCTAGGAAGCTATGTGCCCCCATGACAAGGGTCTGTATCCCTGGATGAGAAGTTGCCTTCAGTGGAAGGGGGCATGCATAGGAGGAGGACGGAAAGCTGGGGTGCAAAGGAATTTTCACTTTGTGAGTTAATGCCAGCTTCATGTGAGTGGGAACCTGGAGTATCGCATTAAGGAGGGCCAGAAGTAGGATCCGGGAAGATCTGTCTGCCCTAGGGAGAGCTATCCTGGTGGGGGATGGGGCAGGAATGGGAGGAGGGAGAGCGTTTGTCACTTTGCCCTCTCTGCTGTAAACTGACACCTTCTGTGTCTACACATAGTCTGAAAACACCCAAGTACCTGGCCCTGGCCAAGGGGGAGAAGAACACCAGCCTTGCCCTGTCTGATGTGGGCACTGCACTGTGTTCCTGATGCTGTGTGGGACACCAAGAGATCCTCGGATTCCTGGATTTCCTAGAGGGATAAATCACCGTGCACTGCTTTGGAGATAAACAGCCTGGCTTGTATGGGCTAGTGAAGTCCCATCTTCCCTGCACATCCCTTTGCTTTACAGGCCCCTCCCCAGGGCCGACCTCCCTCTCCTTCCTCCAGGTCTTCCTGTTCTTTAGACCTCTGAGTTGTTGGTCCAAAACCTTTCTAAGACTTCTCAGACCCACTTCCTGGGTGACTTCAGGATAGAGATGTCCCCACTACCTCCTTCCTCATTTTTCCTAGACAGCATGAATATAATTGTTATTGAAGTGGCCAGTGCCACCCTTCTCTGCCACACGGTTGCCAACAGCACGTTCTGGTCAAACACTCTTTTAGTTTCACCAGTCCCTGGAGAAGAGGGTAGGGATGGGTAGGTTAGCAATCCTTCCAGTTTAAACAGAGGGTAGGAACCTGCCCACACTTCTTTAGAATCCTGATTTCTTTCTTTCTTTTGTTCCATCTTGCAGACCGTAGAGTAGACTCCTCGGGAGTGAAAGAGGAAGAGACCGGAGCCTCACATGAACACTCTCTCCTACTCCAGTTCCAAGGTTACCAGCTGGGTAACCTTGTGTATACCAGTGTGGGAGGAGTAAGGGAATCAGGGTCTGACTAGGAACAGTTACTATGTGACTCCAGCAAGTCCCTTTCCTTGCCTGGGTCACAACTTTCCCACTTGTTAAAGTGTGTGCCTGGGCAGGGAGGCACAGGGGGTCTGGCGAGCCTATTGGCTGAGTACCCTGGTCCTCTGGTTCCCTCCTGTCACTTCTACCCACAACCCCATCCCACAGCTCATGTTATCTTGGGAAATTTGTAGTATTTGTCTCCAGCAGCCATCTGGGGGCTGACCTCAGGCCAGCTAGCTATCCAAACAAGCTGCCCAGAGGTTGCTCACATTTACTGATCATTTATTGGGTACAGAGCCCGCAAGTTGAGCAACATGTGCTGAGGACAGAGGGAACCAGAGACATGCACACCCACAGAGGCCACCCAGACTTCGAAGGAGCCTAACCTTATTATCCTTCCATCTGCCTATCTCCCAACCCACCAAAGATTTCCCTACCAACCCCTAGTCATGCACCAGGCTCTGGAGAGGAAAGGCAAGGAAAGGGAGGTGGGAAAGAAGCTAAGGTCGGTCACTTAAAACAAGTACTCTTCTGGCATCACAATCATTCTGGAGGCTAGGAAGGGACCAGCGTCTCTCTCTAAGTAGGCATCAGACGCTTAGTCTCAAGGTGGGAATGGTGGTTACCTGTCTGAGCTCTAAAGCAGTCTGGCTCTGCAATTCATACTAGGGGGGATATCATTGTTTGTGACACCAAGGGGGGATATCATTGTTTGTTACACCAAGGGGTGACTTCATCCAGAAAACTGAGGAGACAAATAAAGCCAAGAGTGGCTGGGCATCTCAGGCTCTCCTCTGGGTTCCCCAACTGCCTGCTGTGCAGTTGGAAGATATTACCTATGTAGTGGTAATTAGTGAAACCACTTTGTGTTCCCGATGGGTTATACATGCACACCTGCCCAAGAGCTATCTGGATTCAAAAACGAAACACACACACACACACACACACACACACACACACACACACACACACCAGTTAACTTTAAATATGCCTTTAAAATAGCTCAAAGGTGGAGCAGTTCTTATTCTTCGCTGGGCCGGCACACATTTCCTTCCAGTACTCCTGGCTCAACACCTTTTAAATCCATGCTTCACATCTTTGCTGCCCTGCCAGCTTCTGGACAGCCCTTCCCATAGCCTGCTTTCCCTTTCCACCTAGATTTTGTCTGCGTTTTCCTCTGCAGCTCTGATCTGATCTGTCTCCCTCTGAGACATGGCTGTCTTCTTCCTCCCTTCCAGTTCCTAGCCCGCGCCAATCTAAACGCTCCATCTCTGTCTCTCTCCACCCAGACATTGGCCATTGGCTCTTTTTTGATCGATCACAAACCACTTGGGGCCGGGCAGGGGTGGCGCACGTCTTTAATCCCAGCACTTGGGAGGCAGAGGCAGGTGGATTTCTGAGTTTGAGGTCAGCCTGGTCTACGAAATGAGTTCCAGGACAGCCAGGGCTATACAGAGAAACCCTGTCTCGAAAAACAAAACAAAACAAAACAAAAAACAATTAAGAAAACCACTTGGGGACAAGGACCTCCAGTGTTTGGGCACACAGATTCCTGATTTGGGGGGGGGGGGCAGGATTAATTCAAAGCATTAGAACCAATCCCCAACATACCCATTATTTTACTTGGAATATGTGCATGTATGTGTGAGTATGTGATGAGGGATGGTTTGTGGTCATGTTGAGTTTGGGTGCCTATAGAAACCAGAAGAGGGTATCCTCCTGTCTCAAGTCACCTCCCTGATGCTGGGATTTCTGACATGCGCCACTACATCCAGCTTATAGATACATCTTGGATGAAGAAGTATATTGGGATTTTATTAGCATACGTGTTGTCATTTGAATTAGTAACTGCCAATTGGTTGATAGGTGAATTGGTTCAAAACAGGGAGATCAAAGGGTCTCTCAATTGGTGACACAGGCTAGCTCTCTGTCACACTGAACGTTGAATCCAAGCATCTACAGATGTGCTGAGGTGTCCTGGTTTGGTGGCTGGTTGGGGGACAAAGGACCTTCCTGAAACAGCTTCTATTTATGGAACTCATGCTTCCACTCTACAGCTACCCAGTATGAATGTAATCATTCCCACAGTACAGAGAGCACAGGCTGGTTGGCAGAGGGGAGGTGGCTCATCAGAAGTCCATTTACTGGCATTTTAACAACAGGCTGAATGGCTCCAGGGCCAAATGAGGTGGAGGTGACCTGAGTCCCCAGGGCAGTCAGTTCCTCTGAGTTGGCACTGAGAGGTTTGGCCTGGTTCTTGGGTCCCTGGATATGAGGCAGTACACAACCATTCTGGGACTGCGAGGTGAATGAAGGCCTCAGAATCTGGGAAGCCACTGGCTAATGTGGGCTCCTCCAGGAAGATGTGGCTTTCGGAGATCTTCTAGGCCAGAGTCCTGGATCCCCTTCAAGACGCTAGGGAGAGCTGAAGTTGGACCAGGGAACAGAAGAGGAGAGAAAAGCCAGCCTGGAGTAGAAACAGGAGAAGTGGAAGAGATGGGGGAGAAGCAGGGGGGAGGAGAAGGGGAGCCCTTTCTTGGGCAGGAACCCGGGCCCCCCTCAGCGCAGGCTGTCCGCAAAGCGATTCTGCAGATGGAAGGAATTAAGTGGGAGGGGGAGGGTCCTATGGTGATAGCGCGAGGACTGCGTGTGTGTGTGTGTGTGTGTGTGTGTGTGTGTGTGTTGTTTGAGGAAAGCGAGGGAGACAGAAAGAAGCTTCAAACGAGACACGTTTAAAGTGTCGTTAGAGAGCATCGAGACAGTCACAGAAATACAATCGGACTAACAGCAAGAGGAGAGAATGGGAGAAGGAAAAGGTGCAAAAAGTCAAATTAACTAGAGAGCTCCTGGGAAGTGATGGGAACCAGCATACAGTAGAACCAACTGAATGTTTGGGCCCAATTGATTCTGAGCTCCTGGGCTGGGGAGCTGAGCTGACCGGGGGCGGAGGGGGAAATTCGGGAGGGGCCGCTCCTGGTGTGGGGGGTCGGCGGGGTGCTACATGTGCGGACCCGCCTTCTTTCTTGTCTTGCCCCTCCCCTACATCCATATTCAATGAGTCAACCAATGGGGGAGCGAGGATCAGGCCGAACAGGCCGGGGTGGGGCGGGGTCTCTGTGGACCCCACCCTAGGAGCGGTCCCCGGAGGGGTCAGCGCAGAGGCAGATAGCGGATCCCCGGGCGAGGCGGGGCTGGCAGCAGGCGGGGCGGGGCCAAAAGTTTCCTGCCCAACTTTCTCTGCCTCCTTCCTCCGCCTGTGCGCGCCCACTGCTGCAGTTCGGGGAGGCGGCGGCGGCGGCGGCTGCGGGCAACGCGCGGGGCGCGGGGCGCGGGACGCGGGGCGGATAGCCGTCGGGGCCGGGGCGGCTGGCAGTGGGCACAGGCTCCCCGGTGCCCGCCCCTCCGCCGGGAGGGGGGCGCGAGCGGGCGGCCGGGGAGGGGCCGGCACCGCCACGGCAAAATGAGCCTGCTGTCTGCCATCGACACGAGCGCCGCCTCGGTGTACCAGCCAGCCCAGCTACTCAACTGGGTCTACCTGTCGCTTCAGGACACACACCAGGCTAGTGCCTTCGATGCCTTCCGGCCCGAGCCGCCCACCGGCGCCGCGCCCCCGGAGCTGGCCTTCGGCAAGGGCCGCCCGGAGCAGCTGGGTTCTCCCCTGCACTCCAGCTATCTTAACAGCGTCTTCCAGCTGCAGCGCGGAGAGGTGGGTGCCCCAGCGCGCGCCAGCCCCGCGCTCACTGTTTCAGGCCCCTCTTCTATCTGTTCTGCTCTTCCTGGCATGACCCAGGCCAGCCCCGCATTGCCCAGTTCGGCTTGGCTTGACTTCGATCAGCTTTGCCAAACTTGCCGCCCGAAGTCCCTGGGGCACCGGGAACGCGTCACCTCCCGGCAGAGCCTCCAGGAGCAGCTCAGGCCTGGGCAGGGCCCTCCCGCCCCCTCTCCGAGTTTGGAGCCCTGCTCCTAGTAAGCAGGCTCAAGGGTGTCTCCGGATTCTCTGCAGACTGCCGGGGTGCGGCTAGGGCGGGGAGCCCCTTCCTAGTCTTTCCTTCGCCCAGCCTTATCAACTTTTCTGGCTGCCATCCACTGGGACGGAGTGTTGCAGAACCTGCTCTGAACTCCTCTGAAGGGGCCTAAAAGAATTCTTCCACCGACCTCCATAGTTCTTAACCTGGAGGGCTCCCTGGAAAGCAGTTGCTCTTCCAGGGGCTTTTTCTCCTGTTCCCACCACTTGGGAACCCCTAGACCCACCCCGCAGCTGCTTGCCCTCCCCCAGGCACATAGGAAGTGGTTTTTGAGGGCTTGACCCAGCAGACTGTTCTGTCCCCTGCCTTCCCAGGCTGGAAGGAAATGAAAGGGAAATCCTTGGGGGGCGGGCAGGCTGTGGCGATGGGAGGGCTCCAGCTGCTTAATGCCTTCTCCCCAAACCTGGGATGTGTTGCAAAGGCTGCCCGCTCAATGGATTCGGTTACAAAGTCTACTGGACAGTGCATGTTCCCAGCTAGATAAATACACAGGTGGCCGTGACCTCCCAGCCCCCTTTGCGGGTCTTATCCAGAGCCTTCCCAGAATCCATCTTCTAATGGCACCCCCACATCCGTTTGCTCCATTTTGGAAATTGCCAATACACTCTGTGCCTTTCCCTTGCCCCCTGTGGTTTCCCTCTGCTAAAAGGGGTAGAGGGACACACACGGGGTGTGTGTGCAGGGGGTAGAGGGACACACACGGGGTCACTTTCTCCTCTGACCCAGAGGTGACTGAGAGTGAGGCCTGTATATGCTGGAGTGTGCTGGGGTTGAGATGTGGTGTCAGGAGATCACCCTTTCAGGTCCCAGGTATGTGTTCAACACTGCCATGGTTTTCGGGAGGACCCACAGACATGGGTCCTTGCTGCCCTGCTGCCCTGTGGAACAGAAGCTGTGCAGGAGGTCTGGGTATGGGGGAAGGATGCCTGCAGAGCCCAGGGTGGGGGGTGGGGGTGGGGGAAAGCAGTTGCATGCCTAGGCTCTTTATAAACCATAACACATGCTCTCGCCCTGAGGAATGGCTCCTGGCTGGGATCTTCCTTTCTTGTAACAATTTGTTGTCTCTTGGGGAGCTGGCTTTAGGTGACCAATGGCTTTGGAGAACCATTTGTGGAGTATTTCTTTACTGGCTGGGTGTTTTCCATTATTAATTCTCTTAGCAAACATTTGTTGAATTCTACACTGGACAGGGGTGAGGAGCCTGGGGCTGGGGGAGGGGTGGGGCGGAGGGGGGAAGCATAGACAATACATGTGTGAGAGGAAGGTGAGTGATGGAGTGTTCTCATGGCTCATAGTTGGGTAGAGGTGCACTCAAGGGAATATCTTTCATCTAGGGAGATGACCGTGACCCCGAGGTCCCACGACCCAGCAGGGTCCCTACGGAGCCTTTACTAGACTCCCTCAGCTCCCATTCCAGCATTCCCTCATTCCTTACATGTGGTCGCTGCTGGGTTGCCCATCAGTAAGAGATCCTGTCTTTGGACCCCAGCTGTGGTTCAGTGAGACCACAGCTACCCCCTACCCCTTCATGGCTGTGTTCCGTGGGAAGTGGCCCAGTGAGGGAGGAGCTGGAGCAATGGTGGGGAAAAAGAGCTCCCATCTCTCTGAGCCTCCCACCAAGTAGATTGAATCTTGGTTGTCACGTGTGTGTGTGTGTGTGTGTGTGTGTGTGTGTGTGTGTGTGTTAGAGCCTGGAGGTATACATAAACAAGAGAAGAGAGAGTGTCTGCCCGCAGACAGCCAGGGCTGGGGAGATCAGAGGGATTTTTCACACTTTCAAGGCTTATGGCTTCCATGGAGGGCTGGAGGGCTGTGCCTGCCAACTTCCTGAAAGCCTCGCTTGGGTTCTGGCTTTCTCTTCCTCACCTCCTAGCCTTTGACCTCTCAAACTCTCTCAAACCCCCAGATGTGTTTTGGGGGCTTAGTTGGTGTCCTGATATGGCTGAGAAAATGAGAAGCCCCCTCCCCACCCAGTCAGTGCCACCACTAAGGGACTGGGCGCAAAGGCAACAAGTTCTTTTTATCACAAGAGGGAACTTTAGGAAGGGACCCAGGGTCCATCCACAAGCATTGCCATTCTGTTCAAAGCCTGGCAGGCCCAGTGGCAGTGCCTGTGGATGTGACTTGCATGCTGACCGCTGACCATAGCCTGTCTGCACCGGCCTCCCGTGCCAAGAGCCCACCCCCTCCTGCACCGCCCCCAGGCTGCTCCCTCCACAATAGCCAAACGCCATGAATGCAGCTGGCATTGGGGGAGGTGAGGACACGGGGCCACAGAAGCCTATTGTGCCCCTGGAACCTCATCCCTGAGAGCTGAAGATAAGCCAAGGGTCCCGGGTAGCCCTCGAGCCCCGGGAGCAGAGAGGAAAGTGGTCGAGTTTCCGTGCAAGTGCAGGACAAGTTTCAGGAGCTGGCCTTCAGGTGGAAGTGTGTTAAAAAACCCCTCTGGGTTCTGAAATGAGGTCTGGTAAACTCGGGTTTCAGAAATGGCATCTGTGGTCACAGCTGGATGTCGAGAGAGAGAGAGAGAGAGAGAGAGAGAGAGAGAGAGAGAGAGAGA
>NC_034597.1:17238343-17240504 GCF_900095145.1 Mus pahari | reverse complement strand
GAGAGAGAGAGAGAGAGAGAGAGAGAGAGAGAGAGAGAGAGAGAGAGAGAGAGACTCCTTGGCTGAGCCCCTCTCTCCAGGTGCTACAGGAGGAGGTGGGGCTTGGGGGGAGGAGGGGGAGGGTGAACTGCATGGATCTTCCTTGCCAAATTCTGTTTGGAATTTAAATTCCCAGCAGTGTAGACTCCAAGAATTCCACTTCTGGAAAAGCAGAGTTAGGCATTACCTCTTGGACCCTTGGAGGAGTTCTCAGAGCCCGCCCTGGCAGGCTTTTTATCCCACTCCTGCCGCACGGCAGGGAAATGAGGCTGCCCTGCGTGCCACTGAATTCAGATTCCTAGGACAAGTTTCCCTTTTTCTCTGAGAATAGATGTCGCCGGGAAGTGCGGCTCCACCGTGGAATGACCACCCCTCCTTTGTGCATGCTGGGAGAAATGAGGGCTCAAACAGGCCTGGAAAGCACAGATTACTCACCGTCACCCCCTTTGTTCACACAGTGCTCACCAGCATGGTAAAGGCTCAGAGAGTCTTCACCCCCAACGAATTGTAGGCTTAATTCAGCCAGAGGACAGTTTTGGCCCAGGATACAGAGCAGTGTTCTTCTGGCCATCTCCAGGTCTGGGGATGTCCCACTGAGTCAGCTATGCTGCATTGCTCTAAACGCTCTAAATGTCAGGAAGCTCTTCTTGGTAGAGATCCCTGGGTTTGTACGTCACTTTCCACAGTACTACAGACCCCACGCTTTGCAGCTGTGGCCCATGCATTGCAGACTTGTTAATGGCGTGAAGGGACTTCAACCCCTTAGCACAGAGATGGCAAGGAGAACACATAGAAGGAAAAATACTTGTACAAGGAGAGTCTTGTACGAGAAGAGTCTTGTACAAGGTTTCAGATGGAACAGGAGGATTGCCATGAGTTCAACAAGGCCAGCCTGGGTTCTCGTAAAACCATGTCTCAAAAAAACAAAATAGTGCTGGCAAGAGGGATGGATGGCTAAAGGCTCCTGCCACCAAGCCTGACCACCTGAGTTTAATCCCTGGGTTGCACATGGCAGAAGGAGGGAACCAACTCCTACAGGTTGCCCTATGACCTCTAGATGTGCGCTGTGGTCTGTACCCATAAACACGCACAGCTAAATAAATAAGTGCAAACATTAAAAACAAACTAAAGTCCCCAGCCTAGACAAACATAGGGAGTTTGGATGAAAAACCACCTGTGTCTACAGCAGCTACCCAGAGGTTCCCCAGTGTGGACGTGTGGAGCAAAGTCACTCTACTCCTTAGCAGGGGGCTAAACTTGACTCCCATAGTCTCTGTGGTCTGGTCGGGGTGGGAGGCAGGCAGCTCGAACCTGGGGGAATGTCCCCGAGGTATGACTAGGGAAGAGTCCCCAGATATCTGACCCCTCCTCTTGGGATGTTGAACAATAACTCATGCAAGGAGGCTGACACTGGGGAGGGGTTATCACAGGCAGTTCTACTCTGCTCTGTTAAGTTGATTGCCTAGGTCTGGGCTCAGGGAAAACATGCCTTGGGCCATATAAATCAGGTGTAGGGAGGGCAAGGGCTTCAATAGTAAATGATCAGTGGCCATTGAAATCCACAGTGGCCTAAATGGGGACTGGTAAGCAGCAAGCTGCCTTGCTTTTTTTTTTTTTTTTTTTTTTTCCTGAGACAAGGCCTCGCTCGCCTTAGCACAGGCTGCCCTTGAACCCAGGGTAGTTCTCCTGCTTTAGCCTCCCAAGTGCCTGGAATAATGGCATGCGCCACCACCTCCAATGGGACCATAGACAGCAAGGCTCTAGAATGTAGTTCCTTGTCATTGCCATAATCTAGAGAGCAAAGCAGAGGTCTAGATGACTCAATTCATCAGCAGAGCTAGATCTAAATCGATTCTGAATCGCACCCAGGAGCTATCTCTGTAGCCTGTTACAACTGATCTCCAGGCTACCTGCATCTTCCTCGGCCTCCTGAGTATACCAAGCACTGAGACTTCCTATCAAACCACAGTGCCTCTGATGTTTTGTCTGGATCCAAATCTTTTTTTTTTTTTTTGCAACAGTCTCATATAGACCAGGTTGGTCTCAAATGTGCACCATAGTTAAGGATGACTTCTAACTTCTGATTTTCCTGCCTCCACAAGTTCTGGGACTACAAGGGTAT
>NC_034597.1:17228517-17237998 GCF_900095145.1 Mus pahari | reverse complement strand
AGTGCTGGGATTAAAGGTGTGTGCCACCACACCCGGCCGGACCCCAACTCTTTTGAAGAGTCACAGGCTCTTGTTGTGTAGGCACTGGGTTTCTTAGTATGTTCCTGCTCTGTCCGATTGGCCTGGTTTAGGAGACACAGAGGAGAAAAACCATAGTTTCCTATTTTATGCCTATGTCCCTCCCTGGGGCAGTTGCCCTGTTGTCCAGAAGAGGGGGTTACATTCAGAGACCTAGGGACAGAACTAAGCATGTGCCATTGGATCTGTTCCTTAACACTCCTCTCTCTCTCTCTCTCTCTCTCTCTCTCTCTCTCTCTCTCTCTCTCTGTGTGTGTGTGTGTGTGTGTATGTGTGTTTATGTGTGTGTGTATGTGTTAATATTTCTTTTGTAGCTGTCTTCCTTTGGCTACACTGGTTAACTTGTAATTTCTGGAAGCACCCAGCAGTCTCGAGTGTCTGAGCCTTGACACTTGCTGTTGAATCCTACCTGTGATATTTCCAGCCCTGTCCCAATGGACAGATTCCAAGGTGTTTCCTTCTGGTACAAATGGATGTCTCTTCTGGAACTCATGGGGTGGCTGCTTTAGGGACCAGTTCTCCCTCCAGCTGTTCCAGCGACATGGGCTGTGGTAGCCAAGGTGTGATGTTCTAGGGCAGGCGGCAGGCTGGACAGCTGGGCTGCCATGAACTGTGCAGTGGCAGTGTCTCCATAGCTCTGTTGTCCGACTTGGGAGTAGGAATCCTACCTCTGATGCCCAGTCAGGAACTGGGCCACACTGGATGTTCAGCTCATCCCACTAGGCGGGTGGGGGTAGGGCAGATGGCTTTAAACCCGCTCTCTCTTCTGTCTTCAGCCCTGTGAAGAAGTAGGTGGTCTCCCTTGTCTCAGCCTCCTATGGTATCTCAAGGAACAAGTGTTTATTAGTTGCTAGATTAATTGCAAGGGGCTGACTTGGGAAATAGTGAAGCCCTGTCCCTAGCCATGTTCTGGTAGTGACTAAATGTGCAGATGGTCCTTACCTTGTTTGGTCATGAGCGCATTTGGAGTCCCTGGTGTGATCCCAGTGCACATGGCACAAACACACATGCCTGCCCATGACCTCACAGTTTGTGGACACCTTCACTTCAGAGTGGATCCCAGCGCCAGACCTCTGCTATAGAGGATATGGCTTCGGTCGTACCCTGGACTGGCTAATGCTACAGTCCTGCTGAGCCCTTGGCTTTTCAGATTCATGCTTTCTACTTTGACTTGACAAGTGTGTTTCACAAGTGTCAGGCACAGGGTCCCCAGCGCTCTTGTGCTAGCCGGGAAGTGGGCAAGGAGCCATGGCCCATGAGCACCATCAAGTGAGTGGTGACCCTGGGTTGGGGGCCCAGAAACCGAGGTGGGGATACTGTCTTCCCTTGGCTCTAGGTCTGCTAGGCTTTGTCTGGCATCCATTGTCTACTTCCCCAAGCCCTGGTCCCCATTTTTCTCTGCCCACTTCCTTCATCTAAGAGAACTTGACATGACCATTAGTCTCAGATCTTTTATTGAGCCTCGTCTTTGTAGGGAGAACGATTTTACATGTGAAATGTGAGCAATGTCTGGACTGGCAAAGGGTCATGATCTGTCTTGGCCAGTTCATATGTTCCTGGCACTGGAAACGAGAATATGGGCAGAATTGCGTGTGATGGGGGAGGAGAGGTTCAGTTACGGTGTGCTTCATTTTCCTGTGGTCCACTTCTCTCTCACCTGTGTGTACTGTCTCCTACACCCCAACCCAGCGTGCACCCTCCTGTCCGTGGGCAGAGGATGAGTATGTGAGCCATTCCAGGTGGGCCCTAGGGACAGAGGTACAGGTCTCTTGGAAGAAGGGGTATGGTCACTGGTGATATGGTTTCTTATTACAGTGTGTGTGTGTGTGTGTGTGTGTGTTGTTGGGTGAAGAGGTGAGGGGTTGGATGACTTTAGGAGATAAGAAGATAGTTGTGTGGCTGATGAAAGGAACCCCACAGAACTAGGGCTAGACTCAAGCTCTTTCCTCTAAGGCTGTCTTGGGTTAGAGAACAGAACAGAGAGCATAGAGGTCCCTGGGTCTCTGATCTCCCTGGGGTACTGGGCCTGGCCCTGAACGCCACCTTCGCCACTGGCCTTGCCTATAGTTGTGTCTTTCCTGGCAGAGGCGGTATCATTCCCGCCTGCCACCCTGCTAGTCCTGCCTGAACGATCTTTATGGTTCAGACTCTGTCTGGGCCACTCTCAGAAGTGTCTGCCCACCAGCACAGTGTTTGCCATCATCCCCTCCCCCCCGCTTGTGGTACCTTGTGATAGCCCTGCAGGAGAGTCCAGCTGGGCAGGCTTCTCTGGGGAGAGGGGGGGCACAGCCTTGTGACCCTGTGCCTCTGCCCTTCAGAGTCCACAGCAGAACTGCTTTCCCCAGATTCCACCCCCCTCTCAGAGACCAGAGAAGCTGGAACTACATCGTCCTCAGCACCAAGGGGCTTTACATATGAAGTCGCACCTGATGTCATCCTCTGGCTCCTTTTTTTTTTTTCCCTAGGTGGAGCCGAGCCTTAGAGGCTACGTGTGGGTGAAATGTAGCTGGCCGACACATCTTTTTGACTCTGTTGCCTTGGGCAAATTACTAAGTCCTTTTGAGTCTCAGTTTCCAGTTCTACAAAAATGAGATCGGTGCTCAGATAAATGTCTTGGCAGTCAAGGAGAACTAAGGAAAAGAAAAGATTCTGTAGACAAGAACAACTCGTGGTCAGAGCAAACCAGAGTCTTCTAATCCATGTTTCCCTGTCAGACCCTCAAGAACCTGAGAGAAGATTCCAGCAATGACCACGAGTCTGTTGCTGTGTCTCCCCACATGTGGTAGAAGAATCCCACGCTTCCTACCGGCTTCTGGGACCTTTGATGCAGAATGATGATGCAGCCCGGAGGCTGACATCCATCACGTCGTGGGGCTGCCCTCCCTTGAAGAGCAGGGCCTTCAGAATGCAGGCACCTCTGCCCTGCTAGCGTGGCCCTGCAATGTCGTAGATTGCTGATTATCCTTTATATGCCAGGACTAGGGTATCTTTCAGAATCTGGGTGTCTGAACCCAGCGAAGGTGTATCTGCAGGGATAATCAAGTTTGCCTTATCTCCCTTCTGCTCAAAGAAAGAAAGCCCAACCTACATTCTGCCCAGTTCCTGCATGCCAGAAAACAGCCAGGACGTACCTTTCACCTCTGTGGCCAGGGCTCAAATAGGGCTTTACAGAGAGGAAATGGCTTTCTGACCTGCCCAGTCTGCCCTGACCAGGCAAGTTAGACTCTTTTGACTCCCGGTTCCAACTGGGTTTGAGCCTCTGCAGCCCTCAGAACCTTGGTTTCTCTACTAATAGCATGGGAATGTGGTGGAACCATTCGACTCCTCCTGGATTCTTAGTTCTGCGTGGTGTTTATCTTGGGCTGGTGCTCGAGGTAGAAAGCTGTGGTAGTTATGAAGACAGCCCGGGGGACAGTGGACACCAAGATTCTGGGAGGGGGACTTTACCTCTGCTCTGTCCATGGATCTATTAGGGGAGGCTTATCTGCGACCCTCGGTGGCATCTGGAAGTATCGAGCTGCCAGGGAGAGTATAGCAGGCCTTCGGCTGTTCGGGGATGACTGAGGGTCTGTCGTGAGTCTAGGAGTATGACCACAACCCCGTGGAGAGAACAATTTAGGGTGTAATTAGTGTAGCGTTGGCATCCACCAAACTTCCCCTTCCTCTTAAAACAGTCGCGAAGGCTGTGGACTTGTTTAAAATCCTAGCAAGCAAAAATGAAAGAAAGGAAGAGGGGGGAAGAGAAGAGGGTTGTTATTTTGTGAAATTGCATTTCCCAGCCGTGAGCATGAGTCACAGGGTTTGGAGCTTCAGATTTCTTGTTTGGATAAACTTCTCTCTAAGAGGCCAGGGCTGTGTTATCCTCAGGCTGGTTAGGGACGATGGAGCTGGTAGCTTCCTGGCATGGGACAGGTCTCCCAGTTAAGATGTAGAGGGACCCAGGAGTTAGTGCTCTGAGGCCAGTAACGTGGCTGCCGCTGCCTGAATTTTCTAGGGCTGGAGGGAGGGGGGGCTGGCAAAGCAGATTCATGTCAGGGATTACTGTTCAGTGGGTTCCGAGTTTGGGCTTGGGGAGGTAGCGGACTCTGGAGGTGGGTGGTGGTGGCCACCGTGTCTCAGGGAGGATATGCTCAGAGCCTTGGAACTGACCACTTTAAAATCATTAAGCTGGCAACTGTCATTATGGATATTTGATCACACACAAAAATAATGCTCTTGGTCCCAAGCCACCGCTGTGGTGACCCTGAGGTGGAGCCCAGAAAACTGTTTTTGTTACTAATTTCCAAGTCATCCAATACAAGTTTTGCATACTCATTTCATGTGCGAAGCAGTGGGCAGTGGCTCACAGGGGGATGGCGAGAAGCTTCTGTCTTCCCAAGGGCACCGCTGCTAGGTTTGGCCTGTCACCCTGGCCACCTTGTCTGATTTCCACCAAAGCTGTCCTCCTGTAGCCGCGCTGCCTCCGGGATGGAGGCCGTTGCCTCCCCGGGAGCCACTCCATTCTGGGCTTGCCCAGGAGCTAACGAGTTGGTTCTGACTGCAGGCAGGTTGGTGCTGGAGTGCGCTGACTTGAGTTTCATGTCGCACCAGAGGGCTCTAAGGATCCATGTGGCTCCCACACCGCAGGAAAGCTGTGTGCTAGCCCTGGGCAACTCCAGGTATGGTGTCTGTGTTCTTCCATGCCAAGGCTCTGGTTAAAATAATGTAAGATGGATAGAGGCTCAGAGAAGGAGAGGGCCATTCAGGGTCACCCAGCAGGTATCCAAGTTACTGGCTTACCTGGAAGTGAGGGCTGGGTCCTCTCAGAGCTGAGGGATCAGTTTCTGAAGATGGAAATGTGAGATTAGAAGCTATTCTTGCCGGGCAGTGGTGGCACATGCCGTTAATCCCAGCACTCGGGAGGCAGAGGCAGGTGGATTTCTAAGTTCGAGGCCAGCCTGGTCTACAGAGTGAGTTCCAGGACAGCCAGAGCTACACAGAGAAACCCTGTTTCGAACCCCCCCCCCAAATTAATTAATTAATTTTAAAAAATAAAAAGAAAGAAAGAAAAAGAAGAAGCTCCTCTTGTTGGAGTTGGGCAGGCTGTATCCCATGCCCTAGAACACTTCAGTTCTTCTCTCTCTCCTTCCCACACTGAAGAAACGGAAGATTGCCCCTTCTCTAGGCTCCTGCCGGCCTGCTTTACAACGGAGGCTAAGCTCTTGGTTCCAGGAACCTTGTTTCTCTTTCAGCCTAAGGACTCCTGGAAGCCTCAGCTCCCCATCAGCAGGGGGCTAGAGTTTATCCCTGCCATCTGGGGCGTCTGGAGTGGGCTCAGAGGACTCCAGCCATTGAGTCCAGGTTCACCTGTTGACTTCCCTCAGGAAGCTGTTGCTTTCTAGCCTTGGCCCTTCACTAGGAAAGGGGAGCCCTTGGCCATTCTTTGCCAGCCCCACCACAGGCCCCACCTTTACTAAATTCCAGTGTGCCATGCCACCCAGAGCCTGTGATGCCTATAAATAGAGGTTGTGTACACCAGGAGGGCCTGAGCCACGTCTGCTTGGGAGCTCAAAGGGGTGTCTGGTTCCTGTCATGTGGAGGTGGGAGAGGTAGCCACTCCCCCTCAGAGGCTCTCAGAGAGGTGGATCAGGCAGGCGGGGCTTCTCTGTGCATTGACCTCCAGTTCTCCGAAACGGTAGTCACACTGCAAGTCCCTGAGTCTCTTTCTTACTAGGTGGGAAGTGGCGTCAACAGAGCTGTGTCTGAAGTCTCCCCATACCCAACAAGTGGCTTCCCACAAGGCCATCTGTATTAGTCACTTTTCTCGTTTCTGTGGCAAAATATCAGGAAAAGCAACTTAACGAAGGAAGGCTATGGTTTAGCTCCCTGTCAGAGGGTACCGTCCATCAAGACAGAGGTAGTGCTACCAGGAGCCTGGGGCCTATGACCACAGTGTGTGAACAATGGGAAAGGGAAGAGGGATAAAGGCTGTTGTGAACCCCATTTGCCTTTTTGTTGAGTCCAGGACCCCAGCCCATGGAATGGTGCCTCCCACATTTAGGGTGGCTTTCCCCAAGTTGCTTAGCCCAACTGGAAGTTCCCTTGCTGACACGAGGAGCGATCTATCTATCTCCTAAGTGATTCTAGGTCCTGTCACGTTGAGAGTATTAACCTCCTCCACATCTGGTGTGGCGCGTCAAGAACCGATAGTTACAAACCTCACAGCTGTTAACCGTGTAACCCAGGGGTCCTAGGGCCCAGACACGTGACCTCCCTTTACCCTTACGGAAGCCTTAGAGGGTCACTCTCGTGTTCCCACAGACTAGGCAGAGCATCTGAGGTCAAACCCACAACTGGAGTTAAGATTTGAACTCAGGCTTTAGATCTGTGTGGATCCATGCCGGGTGGTGTCTGAAAGCCTCCTTTGCCACAGCCCTGAATAGCCTCTGTTCCCACAGGCGCTGAGCAGCAGCGTGTATAGGAACGCTTCGCCCTACGGCTCCCTCAACAACATCGCTGATGGCCTCAGCTCCCTCACCGAACATTTCTCAGACCTGACGCTCACCTCCGAGGCCCGCAAGCCCAGCAAGCGGCCTCCTCCGAACTACCTGTGCCACCTGTGTTTCAACAAAGGACACTACATTAAGGACTGCCCTCAGGTAAGGCAAGGCAGCCCAACTGGGCTCTCCCGAGCTTCCTTCCCGGCTGGGTCTATGGGTAGATGTGCACCGTGTTCTCCCTAGGGCCTTCTGTTTCCATGGTGCTGTTAAGTAAGACAAGGTTGCCTGAAGTAGAGGGGTCCAGACCCCACTTGGGCCCATAGTGCTTGCTCAGCAGTCGGCATGGGGGATTCTGGACCCAAACCAGGCCCCCACGTGAGGTTCTGGCCTCTAGGGTCCCACAAGTGTTCCTGCAGAGTGGGTCCCGCTAGAGTGGGGCAGGAGGCAGCCAGCAGCCTCTTCATGACTCTCTGGAGGCCCCATCTGCTCACATTCACCAGGAAGGAATGTGGGCTCCTGGCCAGGAATCCAGATGTGCACCCCCTCCCTCAAACCCACCACTGCCTCCTCTGCCTACATCAAGGAAGGATGAGGGTCCTTGCCTGTTTGTGCCCCAGAATAGGTCAGGGTAAAGGCATCGTCTGCCAAGAGGCCCGACATCCCCTCAGGGTGAATGGCTGGGGGATGGAGGGGGCTGGGGGCAGCCTCATTCTGTGCCCCATGCTTTGTTTTAATGAAGCAAGGCATCTGCAGCCAATGCCACTCCCTGGGTGACTGAGTCCTGGACAGATACAGGATCCTGGGGAGAGAAGACAGCAGGCGTCTTTTAAAGTGCAGTGTGAGCTTATCAGCGATCCTTTTCCCCTACTTTTATTTTTCCTTCACATTTTCCATTTTTTCTTTAACAATGTGGTGCTGGATTTATTTTATATATGTAATGGAAATGGAATCCCATCAATTCTGAAAAGCTATGCAGTAGTGCCCTCCAGATGCTGGGAACCAGAGTGGAGCCAGGTGGGGAGCCAGGATGGGCTTGCCACCACTGCATCCCTGGCATTTCTCAGGAAGGGCTGTGCAAGGCTTCAGGTCTTTGCTGCTTCAAGCCTAGCCCCGACACAGCTCTGTTAATGGTTCCAGGGAACTTGGTAGAGAAGCAGAACTCCAAGGCCACCCTACACCCACATGCCAACTCAACCTCCACGGTGATGTGTGTGATCCCCTCCTGGAACCCTACAAGGTGGGAGCCCACTACTGGTGGTGGCATCCCCTACGCTCCACACCCCATCCTTCCATGGGGGCAGTGAGCAAGAGGCCCTTGGAGTCCTGTGACTTGGCTGGAGGAAGTTGAGCTCCCCTTCTCCCCCAAGGCTCTCTGATTGGGCAACAGATAAGGACTCAGAGGCTGCCAACCCCTTCCCAGCTAAGTGCTCCCACGTGCAGCAGTTCAGGACACCTCAAGAACTATCCCACCCATGGGCAGCTTGGGAAGCAGGCAAGCAAGATCCACTCCCATCGAGGAGGAGACAGACCCTGTGCCAAAGGTCCCCTGGCAACCTATCATCCACTGTGGGTGACTGCCTGTGTGTCAGGCTCGTGTGAGCCTCTTTCTGGGAGGCTGGGATGAGCACTTTGAGCAAGGGAGAAAACTCAATGCAGAAGTTGAGCTGGCTCGGAGGATTTTAACCCCAGGCAGGTGAGAGTCTTCCGACTACTGGGTAGAGGGTTCCTCAGCCTCCAGATGCTGGCTTTCCTTCCCATTGATCATTGATCATCAGCTCTCAGCTCTATGGCACAGGAGGGAGGAGGGGCCCGTTGACAGTGGAACAAATGAGTGAATGCTATAGAGCTGAGGACCCGGAATTGGTACTTGGTGCTTCCATGGGTACCTGGGCCACACCAGGTCTGTCTGGAACACAGACCTGTGTTCTGTGCAGCCTAGATGAGCTGTCCTGATTTGTTCCCAAACCTGACAGTAGCCAGGACTCCTAGAAGCCCAGGGATCTCCCTGCCTGGGCAAAGGCAAAGGAGGACTCAACTAACGCCTGGATACAGTGACCTAAGGCAGGAAAAGTATCTGGCGGGGCCCGGCACAGGGAAGATGCTGTCACAGGCAGTACCATGAAGAGTACCCCTCATCCCTGCTGGGGGCCGGATGCTGGAGATTTGGGTGGGCTGGAATTTAGTTGGATGTTCTCCACCCTCCACTGAGCACGAGCAGCTGCTGGGTCACATTCCTCTCTGACTCCTGAACCAGCTGGGGTTCTTATCCTATCAGGTGTTGAGCGCAAGTCTTCCCGGAGACAGGAAAGGGGAAACTGAGTTTTTATAGACCCACGTTTCAAATGAAATGTTATACAGCAGGTCAGACTAATTAGCATGTAAGTGACGTGGTGACCCACCCCTGTACTGCGGAGTCTGAGACAGGAAGGTCACACGGCTCATCGATGGCGTGTTACGGGTCGTCCTTTCCTTTCAAGGCTGAGTGTTATCCATCTGAACTGATAGGCCTTTATCGCTCCTCAGTGCACAGCTAGGCTGCACCTAGCCATGACTACCGGCGGATAGTACTGCTGTGGGTGTGGCCTCACGATGTCGATGAAAATCCTTGACTTTGGTTTTTCCACTCTGACCTTTCTTGTTCCCATCTGTGGAGTCGCTTACTTTGTCTTTGTTCTTGTTTCTCAGTGTGGAGGCTGAGGTTGGGGCACTGACTGTACGCGTCCTCGTTGTTATGCTTTATTTGTTCTTGTTGTGAGATGTTTTCTCTCTATAGTCCAGGTTGGCCTCAAACTTAGGATCATCATGCCTCGGCCACATGCCGCCATTCCTGGCCACACCTTCATTTTTATTTGGTTTCTTATCCTCCCTCCCTCCCTCCTTCCCTCCCTCCCTCCTTCCCTCCCTCCCTCCCTCCCTCCCTCCCT
>NC_034597.1:17102196-17228507 GCF_900095145.1 Mus pahari | reverse complement strand
CTCTCTCTCTCTCTCTCTCTCTCTCTCTCTCTCTCTCTCTCTCTCTCTTTCTTTTTTCTTTCTTTCTTTGTGACAGGGTCTTATATAGCTCTTAATCTTCCTTCTTCCTTCTTCCACTGCCCAAATGCGAAATTATGCCACCACCTTTGCTTTCCCATCTTTGTGTGTGTATATAATGTGTGTGTGATATGTGCATGTATGAAATATGTGTGTGATATATGTGCATGTGTGTAATGTGTGTGTGTGTGTGTGATATGTGCTCCTATGTGACTAGAAGCTGGCCTCTGGTGTCGTCTCCTCCTCCTCCTCCTCTTCCTCCTTCTTCTTTTTAAATATTTATTTATTGTTATATCTAAGTACACTGTAGCTGTCTTCAGACACACCAAAAAAGGGCATCAGATCTCATTACAGATGGTTGTGAGCCACCATGTGGCTGCTGGGATTTGAATTCAGAACCTCTGGAAGAGCAGTCAGTGTTCTTAACTGCTGAGCCTTCTCTCTAGCCCATCTGGTGTGTTCTTAAGTCACTTCTCCAACTTACTTTTTTTTTTTTTTTAAAGATTTATGTATTTTATGTATATGAGTACACTATAGCTGCCTTCAGACACACCAGAAGAGAGCATCAGATCCCATTACAGATGGTTGTGAGCCACCATCTGTTTGCTGGGAATTGAACTCTGGACCTCTAGAAAAAACAGTCAAGTGCTCTTAACCACTGAGCCATCGCTCCTGCCCCTCCAACTTACTTTTTAAGCCAGTTCTCTCACTGGAATTAACCAATTCATCTAGACTGGCTGGCCAACAAACCCCAGGGATCCTCCTATGTCTGCCTCCTCCATGCAGAGAATATAGGCACCCGTGACCACACCAGGCTTTCACATGGGTTCTGCAGATCCAAGCTCAGGTCTCTGCTGTGCACAGCCTCTGGGCTACCTCCCTAGGCCCCATACCTTCCTTCATCCTTGTCATTATTTGTAAGTATGAATTGCCCCATGAGGCACATCGCCTGGTGCAGGGCATCATGACTTTCATATCCCACCTATTATTTATCGGAGTTTTCCTTTTGGATCCTCTGGTTATTCAGAAATGTGTTGTTTAATGGCCACATATTTGTGAGCTTTCCAGATATCTTTTGATGATTTCTGAGTTTATTCCACTGTGGTCAGAGAGCATGCTTTGTATTGTTCATCCCTTCTAATTGCACTGAGGCTGCTATGGAGCGCAGCATGTGGCCAGCCTGGAGACTGTCCTGTGAGAAGGGTGGGTGGAGCACGCTGCGCTGGGCTGTCGGCTAAGCTTGCTGGCTCACAGGGATGTTTATGTCTCCTGTTGCCTTGTTGATGTTCTGCCCAGTTCTCTACCCATTAACTGCAGATACCAGTGTCTCCACCTACTGTTTCTGGGTTGCTGCTCCTTTGTCTCCACTGTCTGTCTGTCTGTCTGTCTGTCTGTTTTTCTTCATGTACTTTGGTGTTCTATTATTAGGTATGCCCTATCTTTCTAATGGCCATATCTTTTACCATTATAAAATACCCCCCTTTAAGTTTTTACTCTAGTAACATTCATTTTTGTTTTAAAGCCGGTAGTAGGATTACAGATGCAGCTCGGTGGTACAGCTCTTACCCAGCACTTGCAAGCACATCTTGGGTTGAATTCCTAGGACCGAAAGAAAATAGAACTAAAACAATCCATGAAGTTTGGTTTTTCTCACAGTGGTACACCTGGCTTTCTAGTGATTACTTTAATCCATTCAGACATTTGAATCTGAAGTGAGTCTCCTGGAGATAGCATCTTGAGTGTTATGCCCAATTCGAAAAAAATCCCTGAATTTTGATTGGATTTTTTAATCCATTCATCTTTACTATGATTGGTGTAGTTTGATTTACTTCTACCATGAGTTTCTGTTTTATACGTTGTCTTCTTAATTCCTCTGTTTCATTCTTATTTCTTTCCTTTCTGTTAGTAAAATGATTTTTAATGCTACTTTGTAGTGATCTACTTGTTGGATGTGGCTTACAATGTGCATCTTAATTCACTAGCATGACACACAGAAAATACCACTCCTGCACAGCTCCATGGGCTGCTGGTTTGGGCCTTCAAGTGTTCATTGTGCTGGGTCTGTTTCTGTGTTTATCCTCATGGAGACTCGTGAGTTGTGTGGATGCATTGTGGTGGCACACACCTTTAATCCCAGCACTCAGGAGGCAGAGGCAGGAGGATCTCTGTGAGTGTGAGGACAGCCTGATCTACAGAGTTCCAGGACAGCTAATGCCACACAGAGAAACCCTCTCTTCAAAACCACCAATAAAAAGCTGTCATTAGACTTTGAGAGTTTTAGGCCATTGTTCCTTCAAATGCTCTTTCTACTCTTTTATCTTTTGTTCAATAGAAGAATTTCTAAATGATCTAAATGTGTTTAGAATTATCCATAGTTTAACTGGGGTAGAGTGGACCTAGCTAGGTCCCCAGGTTGCCCATGAGCCCTGGCATTTCAGAGGCAGCAAGGAGCTCCATGCAGCTCTGCTACATATCAAGTTCAAGGCCAGCTTGGGATACACGAGACCCTATTTAAAAGAAGAGGACACAGTAAAAAGATCAGGAGAGCCGTCTCCCAGACTCTGTTCACACGACACTGAGGCACTGTGGGGGATACCGAGTACTATAAGAAGGCTGGAGCCTCCAAAGCAGAGGTGGGAGGTGGTGGAGATCTGCAGCACATGGGACATCACTCCTTGTGGCTGTGGTTATGCCAGGTTCGTCTCTAGTGATGTTGGAAAGCTTGGGGGCCAAGAGTGCTGGCACTTCATTCTTGGAAAAGCAAAATAAAATGTAACAACAGCAAACCAGGCTCATGGTCCCTGCCCTTGAACATGCGCAGTGGTTGATGAGAGAGCTTTGAGGCCTGAAGGTAAGCAGTAAGCTCACCATCCAGTAGCCCGTATGCCTCTTACCTTCTCAATACACATGATGAAGTTCCTTGGTTTCCTCCTCGAAACACTGAGGCGCAGGGAAGTTAAGTGACTTGCCTGTGGTCACACAGCTGGTAGCTCTCGGTGCTTGGAACTCAGGTTCTCTGAGTCTAGGGCCCACGCCTTTTGTTTATGTCCTATATCCACTGCCTTTAAGATCAGAGGTTTGGTTTTGTTTTGTTTTGTTTTGTTTTGTTTTAAGAGGGACTGTTGGAAATAGAAGTCAAGAAGCTACACCTGCCCATTCTGACCAAGTTGGCTGTAACCCATAATGGGTCTAGCCTGGTAACGCTGAGAGGTCAAGGTAGCATTGGACTGTCAGTGCTGGTGGCAATAGACACCTATTGTCTGCAGGGAGGCCTAGGCAGTGCCTGCTAGCTACCTGCAGGGTCATCTGGGCTCAAGGTGTTGACGTCTGCAGGACCCTGAGGATCTGAGCCACAGTGGCTCTGAACCACCACTCCTCCAGTGTTTCCAGCTTGGCCTGTGTGTTTGGAGTCGGGGCTATGAAGACCTCTCTAAGTGTCTCTTGGGCACAGGCCTGCTTCTAGAATAGGCACAGCCTGGGTGGTGGTTCAAGAGTTTGTTCCACTCTGCCTGGGGCACTGTGGGAAGTTTGGAGGGGAGGAGCTAGCCAGGGAAGGAAGGCATCCCAGGCCTCTCTGGGTACTGCATGCCCTTGTTCATAGCTGGCACTCCCAGAGGAGAGGCGAGAGGTGTGGTCAGAGCAGGTGGTGAAGGCTTGCATGCCAGGCTGTAACCCTGAGCTTAGTATTGAGGGCAGGGAAGCCATCTGGGTTTAGGTGACAGGCTCATGCTAACAGTTTAAAAGATCCCTCTGAGGGCAGGTTGGAGGCTGAGTGGAGCTCAGAGGCCCAGAACATTGCAACACAGAGGAAAAATGAAAGCCCAAACCAGGAAACATTACACGTGAAGAAGAGCCAAGAGTCCCCTCTGGGCAACCACTCCACAGCACAGACAGCATCAAGGCTGTTCATGGTCTTTTCAGGGGTCCACAGAAATGGTTCTACTTTATGTGGTTTAAGACCATGCAAGGGAGGAGACACCGCCACCGCCACCACCATCATCATCATCATCACCACCACCATGTAATTAGACTCTAGCCTGAATATCCACACTAACACAGTTAGAAAATATAATTTTAAGTAACTTCTGAAGGAAGGCCACACAAAAGAAAAAGTCTATGGACATAAAAGTCATCAGGTAGCCCTAAGAGGAACTGGCGGCTGCTTACAATTGGATGGACTTGCTGATTTCAGGAAACTTCACCCAGGGTCTGCATGCCAGATCCTGATGCTGCTAACAGAGTCCATTAGGAAAAGGGAAAGAGCCTTGGCTTTATAGCTAAAGGTCAAGTTCAAATCATCCTTCTAGATGTTGCTCTGCTGTGCAACACCGGATAAGTTGCCTAACCTGTTTGGGCTACTTTTCCACATCTGCAATTTGACCTTGCACTTCTGTGCAAGGACTCAGTGTCCTTTCTTTAGGACGTCCCTCTTCCCAGCATGCCAAGCCTGGCAGCTGCCCTTCAAGCCTTGAACCTCCTTCATTCCCAATCGTTTCTTGAGGAGTAGTGGTCCTTGTGTTGGGGGAGGTCCAGAGGGGGGTTGTCACCTGTGCCTCCGTGTCCAGCTGAGGGCTGGAGCCCAGGAGAGCACGGGTCTGAGTCAGCAATGCCTGCTAATGTGATCCAGATGTCAGACGGAGCAAAACCGTCACCCCCACCCAGCTGGCAGCTCGGGTTTCTTGGAGATTGCAAAAGAAAAAAAGGAAAATAGAGCAGAGAGAGAGAGAGAGAGACTCAGATCCCAGAACAGCTGAAATCTTAGGATGTAAATAGTTTCAGAGTCTTGCTAGGGGAGGTCATTGGCCTTCTGCCTACCCTGCCTGGCCTGCCCTGTGCCTCCTACCACAGGCCAGAGGTGCCAGTCCCTGAGGGCTTGGGTGTTCAAAGGCGATAAGCAGAGCTGATGGCCATAGCTGACCCCAGCCTGTGCTGGCAGTCCCCTCATTCCAGTCCTGACCTCACAGCAGGTTTGTTTGTCTCTGGGGTCTGAGTGGGTGGAACTGCCCAGGGGACAGATGGAGAGGGACCACAGATCTGTGGGGTTTCCCCTAAAGAACTCAGGCTAGGGTCTGGAAGTTCCTTAGAGCAGCCAGCTGAGTGGCTCAGAGAGCTGAAGGGAGGTGTCCTGTTCAGTGAGCCCAGCCAGGCCCTCCCCTCTGCGTGTGAGCACCTCCCATAGGAAGGGACAGACAAGGGAAAGCTCTCAGGCTGATGTTTAAAGCCTCCACGCAGGCCAGAGCTGCTGTAGCGTGGACTTGGGTGAGCATGCTTCTCAAGGGCTCATATGTGGGAAGCTTGGTTCTCACAGTGTTGATGGAGAAGTGCTGGGCCTTTAAGAGGCGGGGCCTCGTGGGAGGTGGTTAAGTAATTGGAAGGAAAGGGGGTAACTCTTCCAGGACCCTGGTTATGTTGTCATGAGAAAGCAAGCTTCTTCTTTTGCCAGGTGACCTCTTAGTCTCTCTAGGGCTGGTGGCCTTCTCCACGGGCGCTTCAAAGGACTTGATGTTAGGACTTTTAGCCAAAACTGTGAGTTACACAAACCCATTTCCTTTGGGAAGGATGAACCTCTGGTATTTTATTATAGCAACAGAAAGCAGAAAGGAGCTGCTGGTAGGGAAACTGAGGTGCTCCCACAGAACCTGAGCTAAGATCGCTTTATGAAAAGATCTGTGGTATGGCGGGGTGGGGGGAGCCAGAAGGAGGGAAGGGAGGGAGGAGGAGGAGGAGGAAGAAGAGGAAGGAGGAGGAGGGAGGAGGAGGAGGAGGGGAGCAGTAGGAGGGAAGAGGGGATAAGCATCATTCAGTGATTCCCATTCAGGAGGAATTCTGGGTTGGAGGCAGGTGGCAGGTGGCAGTGTCTCTCCTGTGGGGACCTGAGCTATCCTGCTCTAGCACCTGGCACAGTACCTGGAATGCCATGGGAGCCTAGGGAATGTTCTCAGGAACATGGCTGGGGGCCTGTGACTACTGCTTGGCCCAGTCTCATGGGTCCTGGTGTTGGGAGGTGACAGGACTGATGTCGATCCTGGCCTTCCCTCCCTCCCTCCTCTCTGAGATCCACCCCCCCCCCCCAATACCATGCCAGTGTGGCCTCTTTCCAGCTGTGAGCCTCTGGGAAAGTGAGCCAGTCTTTCCAGGTCTTGTTTCCTCCTATTTCTAGTAAAGACACTAAAACGTCCTGCCCCGAAGCATGCTGGGAGCCGCTATTTATCTGAAGCTCCCCCCACACTCTCTGAACTTGAGCGAAGTCTGTTAGTGGGTGTTGTTATTTTTAGGCTGCAGGTCAGCTCTTACAAACTGGTTTTTTGGGGTGGTCCCAAAAGTCTGGAGTGTACGTTAGAGCTGTGTGGGTCTCCCAGAGGGCTCTGGGCCTCCCCTCTTACCCTCTGTCCCCGGAAGGGGCTATTTCAGGGATGGGTTATAGGGGGCTAGGTGACAAGGCTGTTTCTTCAGGGGCTTGGGAAGAACAGGGGAGAGTCCCAAGAATTTGGGACCACCCAGGGAAGAGGCTCAGGGGATCTGTTCCATCCAGGATGGTACTCCAGGGACGGGGGGTGGGGGGGAGCACAGCTGTCAGCTCCTGCTGGCTCCCATGGAGGGACGGACTTGCCGGGTCCTCAACCTACCTAGCACAGACAAGAGGGGACAGCTGCAGAGGCGGCGGTGTGGGAGAGAAAGAGGGGTGTGGTTCAGGGCACGTGACCGGAAGCAGCTAGCTGTGGACCCGGTTTCACATCCTCAGCTGATGGTTCTGTTTTTAAGCATCCTACAGGGCAAGAAGGAGCCCCCAGTGTTTCCATGACCAGTGAGGGCTTCATCTCCTAAATCCTGAGGGATGGGGGTGAGGGCAGAGCCTGGGAAGGAGGGCTCATCCCTCAGCCTTGAGCAACTTGCCAGGCCTGGAGAACAGAGTGCTGAAACAAAGCCGCAGCACACCGTCCTCATCACAAGGTGTCTGACACAGCTGCTGGTCTCCCGAGGTTTAGTAATCGAGCCTGGAGGAGGTTTCACCAAATGGCTTAGCTTAGGCTCGGGCTGGGGCCACTCCTTGGCCGCGTGGCTGCGTGGCTAATGGCGGTGGCAGAAACACACGGGAGGTTGTGAGTGATTCCGTACAGAACAGAGAGAGAGGCAAGGGCTCGCGCTTCTCACATGGCTTGTGTTCATCTTGGGACTGTTCAAGGATGAGCTGACGCTGAAGGCCCAGGGTTCTCACAGAGCCTTCCTGAACTGGACGCAGCCTTTAGCTTTGTGCTTGCTCACTGCGTAGCCTTGGCTGGGGATGGGTTTCGGTGCCTTGCAGAGTGCAGTGGGGTATGTGCGCCACACTGCCTCTCCCTTACTTGGCCTCCTCTAGCACTTGCTGTGCAGCTGCTCTTAGAAGCTTTGTTGTTGCTCTGGAGGCCGTTGGCCCCAAAACCTCATCCACCCTCGCTGGTAAACTGAGACTGGGACTAGAGCAAGACTCCTGAGATATAGCAGACACTGGACCCTCCTCTTGCCTTCCCATTGCCTCCAGTGGCTGTTGAGCCTATAATATTCTTGGAGACACGTGCATGTACACACACATATAAATATGCACACACATATATGTGCACATAAACATGTGCATACACATATGCACACACATACATGCACATGCATACACACGTGCGCGCGCGCGCGCACACACACACACACACACACTCGTACAGGTGCATACACACATGCACACACTCAGTGTTTCCCCAGCTGCTAAGCCCTGCCTCATGCTGCACCCCCACTGCCTTAACTCAGCCGCTCCCCTCCCGCTCCCTTACTTGAACCATCCTCCCCTGGGACTCGTCCCCAGCCATCCCATGCCTGTGGGAACCTGGCCTTATGGCTGGGCTGATTCCTGCTCCCTCCAGCTTCTCACTGGCTTAAGCTCCAGGAGGCCGGTGGGCCCTCTAGGATCAGCTGGAGAGTGAGGAGGCCTGAGGCTCTGCTGAGCTGAAGGCAGAACAGGAAGTTGGTTGCTAGGTAGGGCTGCGCATTGCCCTGTGTCTGGTTTTGATCAGCTTCAAGGGAGTTTAGAGGCAGGATAGTCAACTGGGTGACCCCGAATGAGTCTCATGCCTTTGCCATGCCTCACTTTTCCCTTCTGTATAATGGGTCCATGGACACACATCCAGCCTGTCCCTTGGGGCTTCTGTGAGAATTGTCTGAGCTGACAAGTTACAGACGAAAGGAAACCCAGATAAGCAAAATTGAAGGGCCTAAAAAGGAGTGAGTGTTTCTGGACATCAGGAGGCTAGCCTGGCGTATGGTCCTTGAGCCAGCTGCTGCTTTGAGAGACTTAGAAATGCAAGCTGGGGTTGAGGGTATGGCTCAGTGGCAGAGCTCCTGCCCAGCACAGGATCAGTTTCAAGTGGCAGCAGGGTGGATGTGATCTCAAGCCTTCTGGGTCACTCCTGCCCACACCAGAGTTCAGGAGCCACTGTCCCTCAGCACAGTGACCCCGACTGTCCTTGTGGAGTCAGCAGTATGTGCCTGCCTTCTCGAGCCTGGTGGGACCTTGCCTAGGAATTCCCACCCAGTTATAGGAAACTACCTTGCTGGCCTGCTTAGGGACCGGAGGCATTGGGGGAAATGGAACAAAGGACCTGCAGCCCTGGTGAGGCTCCTCCGATTGTCTGGGGAGTCAGCAAGGCCTGACTGGGCTGGGGCACAGCAGACAGAGTTGGGGGAGCACCCTCAGCTGGGTGCAGGAAGCTCGAGCTTCCTCTAAGCAAACCAAAGGCGTTTATTTATGCCCAGGCAATCGCTATCTATACCGGACATGGCGAAAGGGCCAAATCACAGCTGGAGTGTTTGGGTGAGACAGCCAACAAGACGTTCTAATCGGTCAGGAACTCACCAGGAAGGACACTGAGGGCCTCCATCCCCTGAAATGGATGGGCTTGCAGCGTGAGGTCCACAGCAGACTCTGTCCAGCCTCCCGCTCTGAGAAAGTTCTTTATCATTGTGACATAACACTGTCATGTACAAAGGCCATGCTGAACACCATGCACGGAACTGAGTTGTAAATATAAACACACACACACACACACACACACACACACTCACACTCACACTCACACACTAAGTAAATTAACGGTTTTGTGTTGATCTGCATTCAAAGCTGCCCTGGGGTGTGTGCACCTCACAGGTTGCAGGCTGGACATACCTAGAGCTGTAGACAAGAGACGCCACTTCATTTGTCTAAGTCCTCAGCTAGGCCCAGACTGTCACAACAGAAGTCCTGGATTTTAACTGCTGTTTCCAAAGCCTCTCTTTAAAACAGGCCCCCTGGGACTGAGGACTGGCATTACAGACCCTGGTGACCCTCCTGGAGGCCGTTTGGTAGGCACTGCACATAATTGGGGCCAAAGGCTATCTTGGAGCCTAGAAGAAGATCTCTCTCTCTCTCTCTCTCTCTCTCTCTCTCTCTCTCTCTCTCTCTCTCNCTCCCTCCCTCCCTCCCTCCCTCCCTCTCCCCCCTCTTTCTTCGAGGCAACTGAATCCCTGAAGCCAGAGGGGTCTAAAGAGGGTACAAGGAAAGGCTTAGGGGACTTGAGCCTGGTGTAGAGACTGGAAGACACTTTTGTGTGACCTTGGCCTAGTTGTTTGTAGCCTCTGTTTCCCTATAACAGGAAAGAGGGGTCGAACTCAATCAATCACACGCCTCTGGGACTTCCCCTTAGGAAAGTGCCTGGGATGCTTTGTCCTGTTTATTTGGGGGTGATGCAGGTGCTGGCTAGAGCAAGCTGGGACACAGACTTGTCTGCATGTTCATCAAATGATGGTGACAGACAGCTGAGCAACATACGGTACCCAGTGTGAAATGGCACGGTGTCCCGGTGGGAGCATCTGCGGGTGCGCAAGCTCAGCGTCCCTCTCAGGTCCCTGGGCTCCTGCTTCCTCATGCTGGTACTTCATCCCAGAGTCTTGGTCCGCGAGGCCATAGAGCCTGTGACCTGGAAACAGGCTTCCTTCCAGGTGGCTCCGGCTGGTGGGCTTTGGGTTGTGTGGCTTCAGATCTGAGGCTCTCTGATCCGTCCATAGGTGAGTTCGGCATTCTGAGCCTCACACGCGTGTCTGGGTTCTCAGGGGCTCTCATTCTGGGGAGGAAGCCTCTTGCCTGAGCATAGTGTGCATTACTGTCCCCATTCTAGAGTCTAAGACATGGTGCTGTTGTAGGCTTAGCTCTGGCAGAGTCTACACTCAGCAGCTCTGCAGTGGTCTGCCAGTCCGTCTAGGCCAGTGGCTACTGGAGCCAGGGGTCTGGCCTTTGTGTTCTTGAGGTGAAACAGTGAGCTGTATGAACCTGGACACGGGCCACTCCATCTTGCCTAGGGGGGGACAGTGAATTGGGGAGAGCAGGACCCTGTAGAGCTCCTGGCTCCACCCCCAACACTGCGGGCAGGAGGAGAGAAAAGGCACCCCCCACCACACAGCAGGGACAGCGGTATGGTACCTCTACCTCTCACAGCAGAGCTCTTGGTCCCCCTAGTAGCAGATGAGGCTTCAGCAGGAGGGGCTATCCCATGCAAAGACCCCTCAGTCTCTGCGCTGACAAACACACCCCGGTTCCAGAACAGAGACCTAGCCGGGGATGAATTGCTTATTAAGAGTGGTGCCCTGTCTTCCAGCTGTTATTGCATGGGCCTTTCCAGTCAGCCCGGCCTAGGCCTGGCTTTTTATATGGAACCATCTTGTTTCTATAGGACCCAAATGACCTTCAGTCCCTCTAAGGTAGCAGAGAGCATCCCAGCAGTACGTACTTGCTGTCTATAGCCTAGAGACGTCACCAGGCCTAGGTGGGCTCTCTCTAACCCTAGGCCATTTCCAAACCAGCTAGGCCACACAGTCACGCCTAAGGGCTGGTGCCCCACCGTACCCCCTCTGTCCCCACTTGGGCTATGCTAGAATATCAAACCTGACCCAGAATGTCTGTGCCATAAATCATCACGCCTTGTGTCCCTCACTCTGTGTGACCTTGAAAATGCCCTCGCATCTCTCTGGTTTCTTCCATGCTATGGGACAGCAGAGTATGGCTGACAGAATGGTCACAAGATCCTGTAAGGACAAAGCTGGCACACTGAGAAGGGGCAGAGGCTGCCCACGTGCCCGCCAGCTTATCAATCTTGGCATAAAGCCTGCCTTGGAGAGAAAGCTTGTGTTCGCTGAAGGAGACTGGGTGGCCACCCTTACAGCCACTTTAGGAGTAAAATTATGCTTTTCAGAAAGCTAGGCACATTGGTAATGTGAAGATGCTGATGGTAGTGACAGTCATGCTGCGGCTGATAAAGATAGTGATGAGGTGGTTGTGGTAATGATGGAGTTGGCGATAGATACCATTGATGGTGGCGGTGGTAATAACCGTGGTAGTGTTGGCAGGGATGCTAATAGTGATAATGGTGATGGTGATGATGATGGTGGTGATGATGGTGATGATGGAGGTGGTGGGAGTCATAACTGTGATGATGGCTACTCTAAACAAAATTCCAACCCCGTGTGTGTGCCAAGCATTTGCTTTCAACGAGCCAATCGCTGTCCTCCCTACGTGGGATAGGATGATGCCAACCTAAGACTCAGAGAGGCAGAAACTCCTCTGTACTCTTTTGCTGCTGCTCAGTGGCAGTGGCGTTTGAACCTGGGTCTCCTGGCCGTGGAAAGATCGTTTCATTTGCTATCACTGGATGAGAGGCTGGGAGCCACCGATGAGCACTGGCCACCTCTCTGTGGGGCCACAATCAGCCCATGGCAGGGACAGATGACTTTTGTTTTTTCCCCAGGAGAGATGGAAGAATTGTGGGGTTTCCCCCTCCTTCCCACAGGGTCCCTTCTCTCCTCTCCTCTCCTCTCCTCTCCNCTCCNCTCCTNNCCTTCNCTNCTCTCCTCTCCTCTCCTCTCCTCTCCTCTCCTCTCCTCCCCTCCCCTCTCCCTCCCCACTCTCTTTCTCCCTTCCTCCCTCCCTGCCCTCTCTCTCTCCCTTTCTTTCTTTCTCTCTTTCCTTCTTCCTTTTTTTTTCCTTTTTGGTCATTTTTATAGAAACCCAGAGCTACCGTGGCTGTGGAGATGTGCGTGTGTGCAAGGCTCCTGAGACAGGGCATTGCGTGAGGGTGCGTGCCTTTCATGCCAGGCCTGTGTGTATTACAACAGGGCCAGGGCTGTGCTGTGCGCCTCTCCCTATCCAGGAGCTGGAGGTTAAGGGGAAGCTTCACCTGTAGTTGGTTTGAGACGCCTGCTATTTTTTTTTTTAAAGAATTATTTATTTAATGTATATGAGTGCTCTATCTGCATGTACACCTGCATGCCAGAAGATGGCATCGGATCCCATCACAGATGGTTGTGAGAAACCCCATGTGGTTCCTGGGATTTGAACTCAGGACCTCTGCAAGAGCAGTCAGTGCTCTTAACCGCTGAGCCATCTATCTCTCCCGTCTTTCTTCTGCTCTTCTCTCGAGCACTCTCAGCCACTGTCATTTGGCAGGAGGAGCCAGGTCATCCTGAGGTGTGAAGGACACACTTTTCATGCTTTATTTCCTATGCTCTGTGCTGCCCAGCCTGGTCTGCACACGGGCCTAGGGCCTACATGGACAGAGCTGAAGCACCCGCCCCCTATCTGCCCCCCATCCCCAGGTGGTTTCCCAGGTCCCAGGAGTCTTGCTTTGTAGGCCACTGGGAACATAGCCAAGAGGGGACCAACAGTGAGGACCCCACACGGCACGTGTGGGCAAGTTGCAGGGACTGGGGACATGGGAGCCACTCGGGACTTACCTAAAGCCTTTGCCTCAGCTGGAGCAGTAGGAAAGCACAGAGCCCCAGGAGGCCTCTGGAAGTGAGGCCTCAGACACTGTGACAGAGTTCCGGACAGCAAGCCCCATCAAAGCCTGACTCTGGGACATGCAGGCAAGGCCAGCAGTCCCTTGTCCTCACACTCTCCACAGCAGTGAATGCCTGAGCTCCATCCTGCTAGTCAGGCTTTGGTGCTGCTGGGAGCCTCTGCCCAGAGCATCCTCTGCTGTGTGGAAGGCCAGTGGGAGGCGGGTAGACACAGGGGTGGGCATCTGTGCCTCTAGTCTACTAGGTGCCTGATGGCTGGGACCTTGGGCTTCCTGTCCTTCTGACTCACTTGTCCTGCCTGCCTCTTTCTCGTTCACCCTCCTTCCTGGACCCAAAGAATCACTCTGGGGCCTAGCAGGCAGCTTGGAACTTTGAGGCCTGCCTTAGGGTGCTCCCCATGCCCTTCCAGCTCACCTACTGGGGACAGAATCTGCCTGCATCTGTGTAATTACAGAATAGCACCAGAATGCCCCACCCCGCCCCCAGACCAGCTTTGGGATGGACCCTTTACCTGGAGCTCACATCTGTTGGCCTCATGTTGTCATGTGGCTGTCCCACGTGCTATGTCTTGCTCTGGACTTGACCAGATCTCCTCCACCCATCTCTGTTGGATGGACACAGCCACGTCTCCACCCACATCACTGGCACAGAGAAGCTCGCCTGCAGAATGCTGCTTCAGACTTCCTGGGCCTCACAGTCTCTCCCTGCCACCATCCATCTGCCACATGTGGCCAGAGAGATTTCAGAAGGCCACAGGGACCTGTCCATACCGATCCTAAACTGTGGCTTCCCGTGGCTCCTGGGCTAAAACCCGGCCTTGTGATGGGGTCCTAGGGCCCCTGAGGCCCAACCTCTGCCCCTCCAAGGCCTTCACTCTCATGCTTTCTGCTGCCCAGCTCTGCTCCGACTGCAGTGAACCCTCTTCACTGTGACTTCCTCGGGCATTCCCCATGCTCCCTGACCCCTCCTTACCATCCCTGTTCTTCCCCAGCGAGCCCTGTGATAGGCAAGTTAATGCTCAACTGGTTTCTCTTCTCTGTTCATTTGCTGTGTATTTATTAAGCTCCTACTGTGTGCGTAGCGTGAACCACAGTGAACAAGGAAGACAAGGAAAGAGCTTGTCTTCACATTCCTGCAGTGGTGACAGCAAAGAAACAGTGACACTATGATATAAGTCATAGCTCAAACAGGGCGGTCAGGGACCAACTCTCTGAGGATGTGACAACTTGATAAGAGACAAATGAAGCAGGGAGAAAATGTTTGACATCCTGGGGGCAAGATCATTCCTGGCAGAGGGAAGAGCAAAGGCCGCAAGGACATCCAGGCAAGGAAGTTCTTAGCCTGATGGCTCCAGCTCAGAGGGCACTCAGGCTGCTTGGGATTGGCTGAGGCCCCCAATTTTAAGAATGTTCCCAGTGCCACCCTCCCTTCTCTCCATCCCCCTGCCTCAAGCTGGGCAGCTCTTCTCTAGGGAACACAGATGGATGCTTGTCTGAGAGTCCCCATCGTCCCCCCACCCCAACATGTGCAGTGGGGACAGGAAGTGTCGGAGCTCGCCTCCCAGCTGCCTGGTGGGATGCCACCAAGCCAGCCAGGACAACCTGCTTGGGAAGGGACAGAGGCCCCATTGAGCCAGCTCTCTGGGCCAGCAGGGACAATAGCCACACTGAGAACTAGGAACATTGGCCAGCATGCTTTTCCAGGAAGTTACCAGGCCGCTACTGCCCCCTTCTGTGCCACCCTGCCCCCAGCCCTCTATCCTCTGGCTTCTCAGCTTAGGGGATGGCAGATGCCTCTGGCCAGTTTGCTCTGGCACTGGCTGCTTTGCACTGGACTCATGCTGTCCCTGAAGAGGGAGAGGTACAGAATCCTAGGCCTACAGAGAGGCACAGGTGCAAGGGCTGGAGGAGCCCATAGGGGAAGGGGTGTGCACCCTGAGAGCTGAGTAGGAGGGCTTCCAGGAGGAAGAGTCGTGGTTCTAAGGTAGGTATGTAGCCAGGGTCATGCTTTGAAGGCACAGCATCCGTGAGGCGTTAGGAGAGCTAACTGGTATGAGGTCAGGAAGAGGAGGAGGAAGAGGAGGAGGGGGAGGAGGAGGGGGAGGAGGAAAAAAGAGGAGGAAGAGGAAAGAAGAGGAGAAGGAGGAAGAGGAGGAGGAGAAAGAAGAGAAGGAGGAAGAGGAGGAAGAGGAGGAGGGGGAAGAGAAAGAAGAGGAGGGAGAGGAGGAGGGGAGGAGGAAGAGAAAAGAAGTGGAGGAGAAGGAAGAGGAGGAGGAAGAGAAAAGAAGAGGAGGAGAAGGAGGAGGAGGAGGAAGAGGAGGAGGAGGAAGAGGAGGAAAGAAGCCATGGCAGGGCCACCCATCACGCAAACCATTTGCTTCTTAATCCTGAGTGCTATCTATAGGTGGGACATTTTTTTTTCCAGAAAGATCTTCATTGGCATTCTGCTGTATTTGCCTTCCAAGTTCAGGGGCAGCTGCCAATCCTAGGCAGATCCCTGGGGGAAACACCCCCGTGCAGATTGACCTTCCTGACCCCCACACCTCCCCACTCCCACTTGCTGACAGATAGGAAAAAACGAGCCCTGGACTACAGACCATGGCGGTGAGTGTTCGGGGGTCAGAAAGTCACCTTCATGCAGAGCAAATCATGAAGTATCAGATTCTAGGAAGGGTCTGTATTGCCCTAAATACCCTACAGTGTGGCTTCTACTCTGAGTCAGAACCCTGTTCAGCTCCGTTCCAGCACAGTGTTCCTCCCCAGCACACAGAATTATTCCAATAAGACACTTGCTGTGAGTACTGTGTCCACTGGCTGCAAGTTCACCAGGCTGGGGTGGGTCCTGTTCCAGAGCCTCAGGGATGTTGCCGCCTAGCACATAGCACATTCTGGTTGAGATATGAATGGAGTGCCATGGGGCAGGCAGGAAAACAGACCCAGACACTGACCGACTGCCGCCTAGCGCTTTCCAGTTGCTTCCTGGCCCACCACTGACCTACCAAAGACAAGCAGGGGACCTGGGGACAATTTGGTAGTCAGACACATGTCACGACATAGGAAGCAGCCAGGCCAGCTTCGACAGACCCTGCAGAGAAGCTGAGGCCAGGGGAAGCTAAGTCATAAGCCATTGATCTTGCAGGCAGGGCAAAGAGTTAAGCCGGGGTCGCCTGGCTTCCGTCCAGGCTCTGGAGCACCCGCTCCGGCCATCGGCGGCCATGTCCACAGCTCCGGGCTGACGTGACAGCTCCTGACAGCCGGGCCCGTTGGGAGCCACAGATGCCGAGTGCCAAGGCAAACACTGGTGGGGAGGTGGGGGCAGGAGGTGTGGCTGTCCCGTTCCTCTGCTTTCCGAACAGACCGCCGCAGAGCCCGAGCCGAGCGGCCAGGTCTGCAGTGCAATCACTGTTCCTGCGATGGTTTCCAGATGCTGCGGACTCACAGGTTTGGGGCTTGGCCAAGGAGCCAGCCCTCCTTCCCTGACAAGCCACCCCTGCAACCCCTGCCAGTACTGTACTGTGTTGCTGGACCAGCCAGCCAGCCTCGGGCCGACACCTTCCAGCCTGCAACCTGCCCAGCTCCTGAGCAAGGAACCCAGGCTGCATTCCTGGCTCTCACTCTTAACTTCCTGTGTGGTGTAAGGAGGTTGCTTGCCTTCTCTGAGCCTTATTTCCTGGTCTATAAAATGGTCACCAAGGGTAACACCCCCCCCCATCCCCTGGGGATGAATTGAAGATGAAGATTCAGGGATTCCAGGGTTGGGACCTGCACTGTTACTGTGCCATCTCCTCAGTGCAGCTCAGGCATGAAGAATAAACCCACCAGCTCCTGAGCCCCTGGAGTCAGAAAGGGTGGCTACTTGGGGGAGACAAGAGACTTCGCTTGAGGTGAGGGAAAGGGTTTTAACCACACACTTACCTCAGTGTGTGGCAGGGTGGCCACACCCCAGGGAGACGCCAGCTCCAAAGTTACGGGTGTGAGGGCAGGTCTGTGCCTGGGGGCCACCGCTCCCAGCACCGCAAAGGAGCTGTGTGCAAGAGCGTGCGCACCCCCGTCACTCAGCAGCCCACCGTGGACTCTGGAGCTGAATGAGAAGCTCCCAGAGAGCTCTGGCACAGAAGGTTGCCAGGAAAGCTTCTAGAATAAAGTGTGGCTTCCTTTAGATGTGACTCAGGTGATACACTATGCCAGGCGGTAGGACTGAGGCAGGCACTGAGGGCAAGAGTGCCCAGCCACTAACCAGCCCTGACCTGACTGACTACTGTCATGGCTTCCTTTCTTTCCTCTTCTGGATTCCCGTGGGCGAGGCTGCCCATAGACAAGGCAAGGAGACCAGCTGAAGTGAGATTGCAGGAAGCAGGACCCCAGCTCTGCTACTTCCTGGCTGTGTGACCTTGAGTGAACTACCACCCTCTCTGGGCCTTGAATCCTCATCTATAGGAGTTTACGGTCCAGCGGCTGGGGAGAAGCCGCACCCAGAGCAGGCAGCTGGGGGGTGTTCCATCCTTTGGCCTGCCGAGCAAGCATGTTGCTCTGGAGGACGGCGGGGAAGGGTGAGCTCTGCAGCCGTGGTCCAGCCCTCAGATACAGACGCAGGATGCGGATGGGGACTGCCGACCTTGCTTCCTGCTGTGGCCGCCTGGGCAGGGGACTGGCCTGAGGCTTTTCACCTGCAAGGCACTCTCTCTGAAGAGGTGGGACACTCTGGTGCTCTACCCACACGGTGGCACCTCACACCCACTTCTTTCCTTCCCAACACCAGCTGAAGGCCAGGGAGTGTCGGGAGAGCTAGAACTGGCCACAGGGGTCCAGGGTTCAAGGCCAGCCTCTCCTACTTAGTGACCTTAGACAGATGACTTAACCTCTCAGGACTTTTGTTTCCACACGTGGGAGCAGTTTCGAGGAAGTCACAACTCTAGTGTGTAGCCAGCCTCAGCTGGGCTGGGTGCAATCAGTGCCTATGGCTCTCGGGTCTCCTGTGGGCTCAGAACTCCGGTGCGGTGTTCATGGGTATGCGACTGAAAGCTTGCTCTGTCAGCTGTCCAGGCGAGGAGGAGGGGATTGACGTGAATCTAGAACTAAGGATGGAAAGGCAAGCCAGCAGCAGGCAGCTGAGGAAGGCCCAGCCTCAGGCTGCTGCCAGAGTTGCCCCAAACAGCTGACTTCAGCGTCCCCCATCCAGGGTGGAGCGGATCTCTTTTTTGGCACTTGGCCACCCCACACCCTTCCCCCACTGCTATTTTGAGCTGAGCTCACTGTTCCCTCCTCCCATAGCTGTGGCCCTCACACCCAGAGTCTCTGTGCAGCCTGTAGCCTTCCCACCTCTTACACGGTCACCTGCTGTCCCTAGAACTGGGCAGGGCCTTCCTCCAGCAGGGTGGGCAGGCACTTCCAGAAAAGAGCTCATGGGGTACACAGTAGACTGCACAGCCAAGGAGTCATCTTAGGGGTGGGCAGTACCCTGCCCAGGGCGGCAGACCTAGCCTCTTTCCAGATCTCCTGTCTGAGAGACCTGTACTCTATACCTCTGCTGGAAATCTCATGCCCAGGGCCTCTCTAGCCACTCCTAGGAGAAGCAGGAGGGCCCTTGCATGGACACACACACACACACACACACACACACACACACACACACACACTATGGTGATCCAGGAAAGTTTGCAAAATGTCTTTAAACACCGAGATGAACTCTGAGGTTGGCACGCTGGAGATGGGCTTAGGGAAGGACATGACGCAGACCACACAGCCCCTGGAAGTCCTGCCTTCTCTAAAAGAAGAAGGTTCTCAGCCAGCCAGTAACACGGAACAACCGAGTCAGAGTACTTGGAGACCAATGAACCCCAGGGAGACTGGGAGGAGCGGCCTTTGAGCTTTGCTCTTGAAGGATGTCAGAAAAGCGTTAGCGCTCCAGGGTACCAAAGGAGCAGGGTAGGGCTGTGAGTACTGTTATTGGCAAGAAGTTGAGGTTTGTTTTTAAATGTTGAGTCTGAGTTTTACAGAGAGAGTTAATAAGGGCTACGGTTAGGGCAGCTGGGGCCAGATGGAAAGGAGTGTAATTGTCACGTGCACACATGCCATCTCTGTCCTGCAGTACTGGGCACCTCAAGTCTGGAGTGGCCGCTGCTGGAGAGAGGGACCTGCTGGATGGATACACAGAACACATGTGTACATGGGGTTCTGGACTATCACGGGAAGTGGCCGACGACAGTGACCACTACTACACTAGCTACAGGGTGGCTGCAAATCTTCCCTCCACGCCCCCCTCCTCGGGCACTACTGCAGCCCAAGTCTGAAGTCACGCACGGCTGGGAGGAAGCCCGAATCTTTTGCAATGCCTGCCATTCCACCCCTCCACAAAGGCCCCTCTTCCCCTCCCTGCTCTCATTCCCAGTCCCATCCCTGCGGCTATGGCCGGCCGTGGAGGGAAGCCAGAGGCAGGAAACAGATAGCCAGGGAGTGGCTGCGCACATGGTTGGAAGGCCTGGCTTTCCAAAGTGTTTTGCCCGAGATTACTTCCAACAGCCTGGTGTGGGATTTGGAGAGCGAGAACTGCTTCTATGGTTCATGACACAGCCTAAAGGCATGTGGTGCACTGGGGTGGGGGATGGCGTTCTCTGAACCTCTGGGTCCCGGGGAGCGGAGCCTCGTGGTCTCTCTCGTGGGGTTCATTATTTCCAATGTGTGTCCTCTTGGTTGATGTCACCCATTGTTGCACCCTTCCCTGTGATCCTGCAGGGGATTGTCCCTTTCTCCCCGGTTTCTCCCGGCTCCCCCCCCCCTTCTCCTCACTATCTCACCCGGCAACCCCCTCCCCAGGGTTTTCCTGAGACCTTTTCCTGTCACTGTGAAAGCTTCCATTGTTCCCTGGACTCTTACAGACCCCAGTGTTGTGGGTTAGGGATGGCATTTTTGTGGCGTGGGAGGGGGTGCCCAGGGGCTGGGCCTTCTGGGCCCATGTGGGGCTGTGGCAGGAACCCAGAAAAGGGAGGGGGCTGGCAAGGGTACATGGACAGTCGTTGAACTCGGACAAGGAGGCCCTTGAGCCTCAGAGGAAGCCAGGCTGGCTTCTCTCAGTGGCCTCTGTCCCAGCATCCTGCAGGCTGCATGTCCCCAGCCCACCTGTCCCTCCACAGCCTGCTTCCCCTAATGCTGCCAGGAGTGGGCTGCCTCGGCCTGGGGCCTCCTGCCTGCCTGGTGTGCTGTGCAGACATGTGAGTTAGGGGACAACAGTCGGAGAGTCCTGAGGTTCGAAGGAGGGGAAGTACAGGTCTGAGCACTGGGGGGAGACCTGACCTGATGTGACCCTGTGAAGATGGAGGCTCTGCTCTAAGCCACAGTTTTTTTTCTCTGACACCAAGATCAAAGGCTGATTTTGAAGGAGGCGTTACACCAGTTGGAGATCATCCCCTAGGAAGCCAGGGTGACCTCTGCCTACAGACAGTTCAGCCATCCCACAGACATGAATCTTTGGGCTTGACCTTGGGGGCTGTGGCCAGGTGTGGGCCATGAGTCCAGAAAGGGACTTCTTTAGAAGGTCCCAGACTGTGTGCTCTGTAAAGGCATGACAGCCCCCATCTTGTTTATTTCTGTGTTCCTGGAATTTTCCACAAAGTCCGGTCAGAGTAAGTGTACAATACATATTAGTCAAACGAATGTTGATATGTCAGCCTGCCTAGGGTCACAGGTCAGAGGGTTGTGTTACTGGGCCATGATTGTTCTCTTGTTTTCTTAGCCGTTTGGGGGGAAAGCCAGGCACTGGATGGAAAGGGTCACACTGGAGTCAGCGAGTAGGGTTCAAGTCTTGGTTTCTCGGGAACGGGGGCCCTGTGCAGGTGCCTGGGTCGCCCAGGACAACTATTTGATTTCTTGTCGCAGGAAGGAGCTATGGAGGGGCAAGCTAGGAATTACTGGTTCATGGTAATGCTCACTGACGGTTAGGGTCTCCTCCAGAGCCCCGTCCCTCTCACTGGGCAGGCAAAGAAACAGGCTCTGAGAAGGGCCTGGAAGAGCCAGGGCCTAACATCACATCTGTTTCCCAAGGCTCCTTTACTTGGAACTGAAGGGCTCAGGAGAGGCAGGAGGGAGCGCAAGAGGAAGGGCTCGCAGTTACAAGTCCTGGCCTCCAGGGGGAGCCATCGAGCCTTACAGAACCCCGGGTGGGTGAGTTTGTGGTCAGCCCCCTTGCCTCTTTAGCTTGACCATAGGAAGTCCATGTCAGATCCTGAGACCCATGGCCGGTGCCCCCAAGGCCAGGGCCACTCAGCAACCAGGCTGCACGAAAGCACACACAGGGCAGGCCGGGGTTGGCTGGAAGCCCATCTGTTCTTAATTTCCTCTCCCTGTCCCTCTGGCTCTGGCCAGAGTGTTTCCTCTGGGTGCATAGGGCCAACTCAGGGTTTCATGAGGAGGATCCCCAAGGGGCTGCATGAGGCTGATATGATGGACATCCAGGGAGGTGAGTGACCTTGCCCAGAGTCTACCTACGCCATTCCGGAAACAGAGAAACTGAGGCCCAGAGTGACCTGTGACAGTGGTAGCCACTTCCTGTTTCTCACCACCCGTGCATGATGGGTTCTCTGTGCTGTTCTGGCACACCCCATCGAAGTTCAGAAAGTCCTGGCAGACAGCTAGATCCAACCATTTGGTCGGCGTAGCCTTCAGACACTGCACCCATCTTCAAGCCTAGATTCATGAACCCTAGGCCGCTGGAGGAGGTGAGGCCCTCGGCTATTATTCAGAAAAGCATCCAGCCCGAACTCAGGATAGGCATCCCGCCCTGCTGCCTGCTCCTGCGAACAGCATCTTTGTCACGCTCCACCCGAGGCGCCAGTGGCTATTATGGCTGACATCTCTGCAAAGAAGGGACCATGAGGGGACCAAGCTTACTAAGAATGACTCACTCTGTAGGGACTTCTGATAGGGGGTCTCAGACAAGGATGACTTCCTGCCTGGATGATGTAGCTCTGCAGATCATGGTCCAACAGAACCAGCAGCCAGGGTGGTCCAGTGCCCTCTCCACTGTCCACACCTGCAGGGATAACGGTAGGGACTGATGTGAAAGAAGTCACCTTTGATTCCAAAGGGGTCCCACTGCTTCCCGGGCGCCCCCTGGTGGGCAGTGCGGGTAGTCGCCATTGCTTTCCTTCAAGTTGGGCATGCATTCATTAGGGCAGAGCCTGAGCAGAAATGAATGCATCCGCAGACCCATGCCCTGCAGGCAGATTCTGAAGCCTAGCGTGTTCCCTTGGCCTGTTTCTCATGTGTTTCCCTTTTCAGTGTGCCATCCCTTACCCTCCCTTCCCTCAAGCCCTTTCCCAAACATCTAGCAATACTCACTATAACTTAAAAACTTACACTGAGGATTGTCCCATTCCCAGGTCTTCATTGAGATCACTGCCAATGCTTTGGGTCTGTATCTCTGATCATTTCCTTAAGCCATTTTTTTTAGGATGGACTATTAGAAATAGAGCAGGAGACACCTGACCAGCCTCTGCTCCCATCAGCATCGGACAGTGGCTTTCTCTTCATATCTGCCTCAGGGGCCTTCCCTAGCCGTCAGAGTTGCCAGGCTCAACTTCCTGACCAGGGCAAAGGTCCCCTTAGCAAGCTTCCTGGTGGTTGTTTACCCAGCTCTGCTTGCATCGCCTTAGGGACGGGGAGGGACTCGCTACCTCCCAGTCCTTCTCATGAAGTGATGGAAGGCCAACACAACTTCATTCTGATGGGTGAACATTCCGAGGTGGAAGCTCCTTCACTTCTTCTCTCCTCCCCCCCCCCCCAGCTCTGCCCATCCCTCACCAGCGTGGCCTCCTGCTATCTGTCAAACCCCCTGGCTTCTATGGTACCTAGGACCCGTTTGTGGAACCGGGGGTGGAAGTGGGGGTGGGGTAGCTTCTGGGACCCACGGAGCCATGCCTGAGCTCTTGGCAGATGTTAGTCCCCTGTGTGGGTGTAGTAAAGGGGGTAGGAGGAAGCCAAGGTCAGGAAAGCCTGCTGGGGCCTGGCAGCCTGCTTGGCTAAGTGGTAACCCCTGCAGAGCTGTCTGTTGACATTTATGAGAAGAGTCCAGGCCTCTGCAGGGAGGAGGCCAGGGGAGGCAGTCTGTTAAACCGCCTTCTCTCTGGGCTCTGGGCCCTGCCCTCACTGGTCACTATAAACAATGTCAGGACAGAGCCTTCCAGGAAGTGGCTCCTTGAAGCTGCCCGCCTGCTGGCCTGTGTCCCTCTCTCCACTGCTTCTGAAACTTGCCCTGTACGCCACCTCTGCCCCTGCAGGAGGGCACAGGAATACCTGCCTTGCACACACACACACCACCACCACCACCACCAGCTGGGCTGGCTAAGAGGTCCAAGGAATTTTCTCATGATAGCTCTGCCGAGCCACGGCAGGAGGAAGAGCCTCCTGAGCCTTGCTTCTGTGGATGTTCTTGGGCCCCCTGCCCTTACTCCGAATCTTCAGTTCCACCAGCTGTCCTATAGTTTTCTGTAGGGAGAGGCCCGACAGGCTGTGAGCCCTGAGAACAAAGCCCAGGACACAGGCAATGTCCCACAAATGCTTGACCTCATCCCTCCTTCCTTGTCCTCTGCTGGCATGCGTCCAAGCTTCTGCAGCCTTCTTTTTGAGTTTCTGAGGGTCCTTCTGGAAGAATATTCCAGAAGATGAAGACACCTCACTGCCCTTTCTCCGATGGCTTGCTAGTCTCCCTGTGCTCACAGCTTGGGATAGAGGGAGGACTACACCGGCTGCCAGGCTGTCGTCTCATTTCTAAAATATTCCTTGGATTTTGCCCAGGCCTCAGCCCCTCCCTCTGCATGCCTTAAACACCGATGGTCACTGAGCGAGAGTGAGCATGTGCCTGGTCTGAGCTAAGCACCTGCAAGGGTATCAGGTCTGCAGCTCGGGCCCTTGATCAGGATCTGGTGCCCCGATATGGAAACAGGCAAAGATACCAAGGGACTTGTAGGTGACCGGGTAGCAACAGGTCGAGATGGCTTGTGACTTAGGAATGTGACCCTGGAGGCCAGGATCTGAGCTTGTCCTATGGCACAGAGGCATCAGGGAGCTGCCAGCATCTGGCCTGTCAGTGTGGCATTGGCGTGATGGCACATCTGGGCCTATCAGAAGCCAGGCATCCCAGCCCTGGGTATCTGTCAGACGGCTCCACGAGGACCGTGTTAAAACTTTGAGCTGTGGCCCTGATCTTTTCATTTCCCATCCATCTGCCTGTTTCTCCCTTTGGCTACAATCTGCACCTCGTTACTTTTGTGGTGCCTCTAACTCTGAATCAGACACCCTGAGACCAAAATTCACAGTTTATTTCAAATCCTGACTAGGATGCAGTGTCTTGCTCAGATGTGCTAGGATGAATTGATGCCCACTTCTGCCCTTTGGCCTAGATATGGTAGGCAAGTCCCAGGTCTTGGGGGCTCTCTGAGCAAGAACAGATCTGCAGAACCAGATGCCAGAGCCAGCCTGCTGAGGACAGGCCCTCTTCCTCCACCAGCTAAGGACAATCTCAAAGCCACCTGTGGTGAGACACCTACCTTTTTGTAGGTGTGTGTGTGCACGCGTGTGCACGCTTGCACACATGTATGTATAATTTGCATGCATGCATATGTGGTGTGCATGTGAATATGGAAGTCAGAGGACAACCCAAGTGCTATCTGTCTTTCTTTTGAGACGGGTTTTTAATTTCACTGGAGCTTCACCAAGTACAGCAGAGAACAAGAGCTTCCAGGGCTCTGCCTAACTCCTGTTGTTTCCCCTTCCCCAGTACTGCAAGCATGCACTACCACACCAGACTAACTTACCTGGGTTCTGGGTCAGACTCAGGTCTGCACGCTTACAGGGCAAGCATCTTATCAATGAAGCCACTTCCCCAGCCCCATCAACCCCTCAACAGCATAGGCAGACACCTTTGGAAATGGACGCAGGAGAGCACAGGCACACGGTGCCTTGTTTGTGGACGACAGAAGCAAATGAGCTGTGCATACAGACAGCTCAGAGCCTGGGTGCTGGGTGCCGGGTGCTGGATGGTGGTGGAGAAAGTGGCCTCAGAAGGACTCAGAAAACCTGCAAACCAGATAGCTAAAGAGCTCAGCCACAGAGGCACCCTCTTGTCCAAAGTGCATAGAGCACCTCAGACTCTGTGGGGTGCATCTCTCACAGCATGGCTCCCCCTCGGGTCTTCCCAGGGCTCATAGTGAACCTGAAGTCACAGTGACATCAAGCAGGTGACCCAAAAATCAGCAGTGTGTTGTGCCTGCTTCCCAAGGTTTGATTTTCACACCAATCTCCCTTCTGTTATTCTGTCTGAACTCTAGTCAGATACCACCTAGTGCTGTGTGTGTGACTTCTGGGGGGAAAACCCACTCAGCCCTCATAAGTAATAGACGTGATTATCTTACGGACTGATACTACTTCAGGTTAGTAAATAGTAGTGGCGAAAACCCTATTTTACCTTGTGTACCACGTGCTGCTCTTGGGGCTTATCTGTATCATCTCCTTTAATACTCGGAATACTCTTTTAAAAGGCTTTATTGCAGATACTAGTTAATCTCTCCTCTCTCTCTCTCTCTCTCTCTCTCTCTCTCTCTCTCTCTCTCTCTCTGTGTGTGTGTGTGTGTGTGTGTGTGTGTGTGTGTGTGTGTGTGTGTGTGTCAGAGGATAACTTGTGGAAGTTGGTTCTCTCTACCATGTGGGTCCTGAGGATTGAACTCAAGTCGATCAGAATTGGCAGCCTCTCAAACTCAAAGCCCACAAGAGCCACGCAGGGCAGGTGTATGGAGGGAGCTGTGGCAAGAAGAGGTGACTTGGAAAGAGTGAACACTGGCTCTAGTGGTCAGCCACTCCTCGGCCTCAGCTAGTGAAAACCCACCGTTGGTGACGGTCCACAGTTCTGGATTGTCTCCCAGTTTTAAATCCTGTGGTTTAAAAAAAAAAAATCCAACTTTTAAAACCCCTCCTCTGTGTGCATGTGCAGGCTCACAGCACTTCATTTATGACAACCCTGACAGAGAAGCAGCCCAGAGTGCCCATGTCACATCACTGGCATACAGTGGGTATTTCTGGGCAGCAAGAGAGGGTGAAGTATGGACATAGGTTTCAGCATGGTCGAGCCTCAACAACATTATATGAAGTGGAAGAAGCCAGACAAAAGGATGAGTGTAAGCTAGGGAGATCTACAGAGGCAGGAAGTAGATCAGATGCACAGAGTAGTAGAACAGGAAGCCGGCATGAATGAGCACAGAGTGACTTTTAGAGGGTGACAAATGTACCCTAAAATCAGACTGTGCACAACTTTGAATATACTAAAAACCATTGAAGTGACCATTTTCAATGAGTGGGGCATGCATTATTTGGATCATGTTTCAACAAAGACATCAAGCTGTTCAGGAGAGTACAATGACCTTTCATATATAAAATGCAAGTCAACAAGAAAAAGGGTGGGATTGAAAAGATGGCTCAGTGGTAAGTGCTTCTGCAGCCATTTCAGAGGACCAGAGTATAGTTCCTAGTACCCATATTGATTGGCTCTCAGCTATAACTCCAGCTCCAGGTGATCTGATGCCCTCTTCTGACTGCAGCAGGCACCTGCATTCAAGTGCACAGAAAATATTTTAAAACCTGCACAGAAAATACTCCGAGGAATATGAGCAAGCCATTCTTTTGTTTTTAAGGGTTATTTATTTACTTTATGCATGTGAGCACACCAGCAAACCATTGTTAAATACATGCAAAGATGCCTCTCGCTCATTATGAAAGATGTCTGTCAAACCTCCTCTGAGAGGATCTCACACCTTTTAGATTAGTGATACTATAGTCTCCCCTCATGGAGAAAGGTACATTTCAAGATGCCTGCTCTGGGACTGGAACTAGGGAATGCAATGGCAAGATCAAAACTAGCATGAGGGACTGGTGAGATGGCTCAGCAGGTAAGAGCACTGACTGCTCTTCCAAAGGTCCTGAGTTCAAATCCCAGCAACCACATGTGGCTCACAGCTACCCGTAATCCTCTTCTGGTGCGTCTGAAGACAGCTACAGTGTACTTGTGTATAATAATAAAGGGAAAAAAAACAGCATGGGTCTTTCTTAGATTTCCCAGCAGAGGCTTAGTTCTCACCACACATTTTTAGCAACCTCAGACCTTTATGATATTGGTAGATTTCCCCCTTTCAAGTAAGGGAAGCACTTTACAGTCTCCTTGGCATATGGGCTGTCTGCTGCCTGCCTACTCCTGTGCTCCAGGTCAATCCCTTTGTAAAATGAACACCACTTGAACATAAGCACCGTAGATGCTGCCGTTCTTCTGTATCAGGCAGTCACTGAAGGACTAATGGGCAGGTCGCGGGTACTGTATAGACCATGGACACACGGGGCAATGAGACCACTGATGCCCAAGGCTCATGGACAGAGCTCTCATCTTGTTCCTCAGAACTGTGCACCGTTTAAAGCTTATGAGTTGTTTTTCCCTGGGACTCTCTGATCAGCTGAATACATGTCAACAGTGCAGCTGTAAACAAACGGGAGCATCAGCTAAACTCTTCTCTCGAGGATCCGGAACACGAAACTGGTGAAGCATTGTGGGAGCGGCAATAGGTCTTATCGCTAAAAATGGTGCTCATAATCTTTGCCTCAGGAGTTTCGCTTCTGGAAATTTACTCTACAAATCCACTCACAGGCATGTATGCTGACACGTGTACCAAGCACTCATTGTAGCACACGATGAACTGTCATGAATTCTGCCACCTGCAGCTGTGAAGGAGAATACAGTAGTTACTGGTGCCGTCGTGGAGAAACGCCAAACTTAATTGGGTTGGAGCTGTAGCTCAGTGGGTAGAGGGCTTGTCCAGCCTGCACGAGGTCCTGGGTTTGATTCCCAGCACACCATAAAGCAAGTATGGGGACGGGATGCAGGCCACGAGAACTGAAGGCTGAGCCCTCATTTTCCTGCATTTACTTCCTGTCTCTCCAGGCACGCCCCAAAGGTGAGGGTCTGACGCCCTACCAAGGCAAGAAGCGCTGCTTTGGCGAGTACAAGTGCCCCAAATGCAAGAGAAAATGGATGAGCGGGAACTCCTGGGCAAACATGGGGCAGGAGTGCATCAAGTGCCACATCAACGTGTACCCGCACAAGCAGGTGGGTGGACCGGGCCTGGGACGGGGGCGGAGCTAGCGGTGGGACTGAGCAGCCTGCAGTGGGTGGGGCTGGGGGAGTGGCCTGCACTCTTTCAGGCTCCCTGGAAGGTGATTCTTTCCCCCTACTGAGGCTTAATTGGCTCCATACTATGGAACCTGAAGCTGAGGTGTGTGGGTGGGGTAGGCAGAAAGGGTAGGCCGTGGTAGATAACTGGGGACAGGGAATTAGGATAGCTCAGTTTCTACAAGTCTTCTAGTGTCTGGGTCCTGAGGATCTGGGCCGCAGGTTCGGGGTGGCGGGGTGGGGGGTGGGGGACTCACAGACTGTCTTATGACCTAGACAGAAAGGCAGAACCAGTTCGCACACTCAGAGCCAGAGGAACTGGACACGTAGCAGTTTTCCTGTGTGGGCCAGTGTCTGGCAGAACAGGCTACATTCGGGGTCCCTTCCATCTTGCCAAGATATCCCTCGGCCCCCGATGTCTTCCCCTGCCTTCCTCCATCCCACATCCTACCAGCATAGCCTACTGACCCGCCAGCCTGGCTCTACACAGGAGAGCCCAATCTAGACGAATCTTTCAAGAGCTCGAAGCTCCATGCTTCCCACTCACTATCATCCAGCCAGTATTTGTTGAGCACCTACTGGGAAGATTGAGGTACACAAAGGCAATAGGTTTTGAACAATCCCACCCTGCAGCACACACACCAGCCAAGTTCCTTGTGTTCCTCTCTTTGGCTTGAGATTTGGGAGTACCTCCCCCTTGCTCTCCTTGTGAGGCAGTGGAGCCTGTCCTCTTGCCCCATGGAGAAAGGCTCTTGCCCCTCCTCCAGTGCTGACCTGGGCCACCTCACTCCTCTGAGAAGCCCTGCCCCCACTACATCTGTTTCCTGTCAGGCTCCAACTGTGTCTCCCCCAGACAACCCAGCCCCCTTCCCACCCCAGAAGAGAGAAAAACACTAACGGGCTTTGCCCCCCTGCTGGAGGATGAGGTTGGGGTGGGGCAACAGCTCACAGATCAGTCCCAGCTGCTGGGTGTTTCCTTCCACAGAGGAGAGTCATCCTGACAGCTCCCCCAAGCTCCCCACTGGCAACTTGAGGCTGCAGGCTGAGCAAGTCTTAGCAGCTGGCTAGAATCCATATTGACCAAGGCCAAGGAGAAAAACAGTTTAAAGGAACCTCAGGCTTGGGCCGGCCAGTGTAGGCCAAGAGTGTTTCCCAAGGATTCAGCTGATGGTGGTGCTGTCCTTTCAAAACATTACTGATAATATTCAGTATTAATACTGGAGTATGGACAGTTCCCCATGAGCCAGGTACCCTTCTAACCACAGCCCCATGAAACAGGATTTCTGTTACATACATTTTATGAAGGAGAACAATCATGCAAAGAGATGCAAAATGACTAGCTGACTGTCCACACAGACATTATGAAGTCTTTGTGGAGCTCTATAGTTATAAAGTCATTTACTGTCTAGTACATGCATGCACGTGCGCGTGCACGCGGGCACACACACACACACACACACACACACACACACACATACAGCTAAGTCTAGATGACACCTTTCACTAACCCGCTAGCTCAGGTTGCAGAAAGACAAGCCGAGGTAGCAGCCATCAGCCAATGGATGGCAGAGGTGGTGTTCAAAGCTATGCTGCCCAGGTTACCAGTAGCCAGTATCCCTCGGGATTTCTCCAAACTTTGCAAATGAGCAGTGTGACAACATGCTTTACAGACGGGGATCACGCTGAAGTGGCACAGCAGGCCTGCTAAGTCACCCCCTTCCCCCCCCCCGGGCCTCAGTTTCTCTGTTAGAAAACAACGAGTTCATGTAGTCACTCAACAAATGGGCAGGCACTAGGTCAGGAGTTGGCTGGGGCTGACCCCAGACCCCAGATTGGCTTTGTGGAACTAAGAGCCCTGTTGTCTCTGGGGCTGAAATGTAGCTATGCCCAGGGTAAGTGACTCCCGAGGCCGCTGGATTGAAGGGGACAGATGTGAGTTGGGGCTTCTCTTGATTGAGACTCAGTTTCTTCATCTGGTAGATGCCTTTGCACCCCTGTCCTGAATTTATTCTGGGCCAGATTTGGGAGATTTCTGATCTTCATTCAGGGGGGCAGTTGCCCAGACCTCTCTGTGGATCAAGCAACGTATCTGCCATTGGGTTCTGGGTCCCCTGCCTTGGTTCTAGCCAGCCCAGGAATTTCATCTGAGCCTCCCCCGGGACACAAATGTCTGCAAACAGGCAAGAGGTGGGATGCCAACGCACTGGCTGAGCTATCTCGGTAACTGCAGACTCTCTCCCCCTTCCCTCGGCCCCTTCCTCTCCTTCTCTGCAGAGACCCCTGGAGAAGCCCGATGGCCTGGACGTGTCTGACCAGAGCAAGGAACACCCTCAGCACCTCTGCGAAAAGTGCAAGGTCCTGGGCTACTACTGTCGCCGTGTGCAGTGATCTTGGCCACCACTGTAGCACCCCTCAGCTGCCTGTGCTGCCCAAAGGGCTGAATGTCCCCATGCTTGAGGAGATGTCACAGGCCTGTGGGCTTAAGCAGAGGAGGCTTGTGTCCTTGTCTCACATGCTGACAGAGTAGCTGACATGCTCCCAACAGGGTGCAGAGACAGGAGGCTCAGGGACTCTTCACCATAGGCCTGGGCTCTGTAGAAGGACAGAGGCCAGCAGAGGTCTTGATGTTCTTGTAAGCTCTCATCCTGAGTGTCTTTGGGGCTGAGCGACCCTGCATCTGCCACAAGTACACTAAGTGAACTGTGAATCCTGAGGCCTGTGGGAAGTTTTCCCTCCAAGACCAGCCAGGCCATGTCCCACCCAGCACCTTGCAGCTTGCCTCGTATGAAAAAACACTCTAGAAAGTCCCATGTCATTCCTGATCTGGACAGTCACTTCCTCTAGCAGCTACTGAGGAGTGGCCCTCTGTCCCTGCCCACACTGAGTCCTTAACCTGACCAGCCCTGACATCACTGCACTGCACCTGGTAGCTAAACACAGCCTCCCTCTGCCAAATGAAACAGGCAAGCAAAGGATGAAGCAATGGGGACATCGGACAGGGACCAGTGTGCCAAGACATCCTAGGGACATGAGGCATCACCACTTCCCGTGACCTCCCCCGGACTGTCCTGTAGGCTTGGGTTCTGTCACCTGTTCTCTCTCTCTTTACCCTTAGCCTCCCACCCATGGCCGGGATGCCACCCCACAAAAGCTGTAAGGCTGTTCTGGCATGAAGGATGGGGGCCTTGGCAGTCTGGAGCCGCTTTCTGCCCCTTGGGGCAAGGACATCTCATCCCAAGCCTTAGTGTCCCCATCAGTTAAATGACAAAGCGCCACCAGAAAGCAAGAGGTCCCAGAGATCTCTGACGTTCTAGAAGAGAGCCGGCTGCCTCTGGAACACAGAGCGTCACTAGAGGTAGGGGGTGGGGGAAGATTTGTCTCTAGACATCCAGGTGCCCCGCCCTCCAGCCTCTGTCCTGATAGCCACTTAGGATGTCCTCACCTGTAGCCCTCCTTACCTGATCGATGTCCCCATCTCCTGAGAAGATGAAAGATGACCCCTCCTCCTCTTCCTCCTCAGCCCCCCCCCCCACACTGGGCAAGCCTAAAATGAGCCACAGAACCTCTGCTTTGGAAACTGGGGATAGATAGAGATTTCCTACTTCCTAAGGAGGCAGAGAGATTTCCTGGCATGTCACATGGTCGTTGGGTGGCTGTTGTCCTGGCCAGGGTCAGCAGTGTGCCCCCTACCCTGTGACAAGCCACACCTCTCTTGTCTTTCTCCTCTTCACCAGCTGCCAGGACTGAGTTTCTTGACTTCGCCTCATACTATGCTTCTATGGAGAGAGAGAGGGGGGGGGGAATCAGACCATGAAATCGGCCTGAAATTCAGTGTTTACATATGGTGCCCAGTTGCCTTTTGTTTTCAAATGAAAATGTTTTGTACGGTTGACGTGAAGTGTTAAGCAATGGTCCAGGGGGTGAGTGGAAGAGATGGTTGTACGCCTGCAGCAGCTAGCTGCAGGGTAGATTTTGGGAGAACGTACCCTCTGAGCACTTAACAGAAGTATTATCTGTGGTGGCCCAGACTATTAGCTGCCACCCTGCTGCCCTCGAGTGGTGGCTTGCTGGGCTGCAGACGGTGAGCACCCAGCACCAAGGATTCTCCAGTCTTGCTGCTGCACTAGGACTTTTTTCTGTCCGGCATCCCACTGGGACTCTAAAGAGGGTCTTCACAGCAACGGACAGTGCACCTGTGTCCCAAATGAGGACAAATTGCGAATAGGTAAGCTGGATCAAAGATGCAAAGAGCTAGTGACAGTTTTTAGAAAGCCAGGGCCAATGGAAGGTGAGCTATCAGCCTAAAGGGACCGTTTTTGGTCACTAGACTGATACTGTGTACAGCCAGGCCCCACTCACCCGTCCTGCCTTGCAATGCTTTGGCTGACTGTGTGATCTTCCTGAGGCTAGCAAAAGATGCCACTGTCAAGGCTGGGTGCTGGGAGAATCAATGCTCAGAGGGCCTAGGAACCCAGGGGACAGGAAAGCATGTGGTTGTAGTACACTCAAAAGGGACAATCGCTTGCAGTTGGTAGATCTAGTGATCTAGTTGAGAGAGAATGGTGTTTACCCCATATGAAGTATTCAATAGCTCTGCTTGTGAATTTCTATTTATTTTGAGTTATACTTGACACAGAATTCTTTCTTTTTTTAAAAAAAAATGCTATGTGTGTATTTTGGGAAAAAAATTCATAGATGTTAAAATTTCTGCATGGTTACCAGTTTTTCTTTGGACATGGAACTTGGTAGCCTTCCCCCAACCCCCAAATTCTTCATAATGATTTTTTGTTTGTATATATTTGAGGGTCTTTTTTTAAAAAAAAAAAAGAAAAATATGGTGGCTTGATACTATTGAAAACAACAGAAAGGCGTGCGTTTAAATGCCAGTGCTTTTGAAAGCGCAATCCATATCAAACTGATTTTTTAGATGTATTTTGCAAGTCTGGTTGAGCTATAAGAAGATATTTATGGTGAGAACTTTTCCTTTTTTCTTGTTATTTTTTTCTATGCTTTGGTCTGTAAAAAGTATGCAACTGAACTAGATTAAGGAGGAAATATTATCTACATAGAATTATTATATGATACTGGTACATAATTCTAACGAGGAAAAAAATCTTTGCAATCTTTTAAGCTATGTTTTTTTTTATTAATTTTGTTTTCCTTGGATGAAAATATCAGTATTAAGCAGCCAGTATATTATTCAAGTGTTTAGACTTATTAATATGCTCTTGTCCTGTATGTATACATTTGTGTATTTCGGAAGTATTGCCTTTTTAAGGGAAGTTATCAGTGGGCAACATGGTGAAAAGGGAACAATGATCCTTTGTGCCTCTTCCACTGAAGATGACAGGTGGCGTGGAATCTGTTCCCCTGCATCTTTACGTTATTACCTTGTTATTACAGTTTTATTACTTTTTAGGAGAAGGGTGAGGAACGGACAAACGAAGAGGACTCATCGAACAAACAGACCCTTTGGTCTGTGAGCGCAGTGGACTTGTCAGCAAGACCCAAGGAGGTCCAAGAACACCAGAGGAGGCTTCCTCCTTGTTCTAGGCCTGCCTGGAAGCCCCATGCTCTTTGATCTTGGATCTGTCCGCTAAGCCCTCTCCCCTGCCCCCTAACTCTAATGGACTTGAATTTACTTTAAAGTCTAATTCAACCTCACTACAATGTAGCCAGTGCAACAACTAATACTGAAATAAGGGGCGTTCGCAGCTCTCTGGGAAGTGGCAATGAGGCTCATCCTCTGCTCTTACGGCCAACTTCCCTGTGCCAACCCCTGCAGCCCTGTGTGGTGATCCTGTCTGTGTCTATATCTGCTCACGTGTGTGCACTCAGCTAATAAGACAAACAGAGCCCGTGAGCCCCGCCTGGAGGGTACATGGAGAAGGTTCTTCCCCTCCCCGAAAGGGCGGGCCTCGGGGTGGCATTCCGTTGTGTGCCTTATTCCTGGAGACTATATAAAGCTTGCCTATGAAAATATAGCCTTTCTGTGCTGTATTAAAAGGACTTTGGAAAGATGGAGGCTTGTGAGTTGGTAAACAAGGAACATGGGGACGTGGGGGGAGGAAGCTGGACCTTGTCACAGATGTGGGACAAAGCAGGAGTGGGAAGAACTTGGGTGGCATTTAGTTCCAAAGCTGGACATACTGTCTCTGCTCTGTTTCCACCAATGGCCTGCCTCCTCCCAGCCCCTTTGCCCTCCTCATGCGGACACTCCTTCCAGAGTGAGGGTTCTCGCCAAGGGGGGCCCCAACTGGGTGAGATTGTCAGCAGATTAAGTCACACATTAGCTCAGATGGGACTCACTCCTGGGTAACCATATATAGGAGTAACTCAGCCTCAGTCTGCAGCCCCGGGCTCCGGTGTGGCGGCACGTGCTTGAATGTGAGCCAGGATTAGGGTCCGAGATCCTGGCTCTCATAGGTAAACAAATGGAAGGCTCCAGAGGAGAAGGAATTGGGAGTTCTTTTGAGCAAAGGATAGGGCTGTCACCAGTTGGCATCTGTGGGGTAAAGGAACACCACGAGAGGCACCTTGTTCATGAAGCCTCTTGGCGAAGGACCAGTACTTCCCCTCAGTCTCGCGGCTCACCAGTCACCTCCAGAGGCAGCAATGCTAATTCACATTGGTCTGAATGTGTCCTTGGGTTCTTAAAGACCCCTTGGGTGCACTGTGCCCCTTGAACATCACTTGGTTTGAGGAGTCCCCTTATGGCCCTGGTGGCAGGGGTAGGGGGATGTTGACGGACAGACCGACTATTGGTACTGTCGGTGAGGGGTTAGTGGGGAGGGGCCTCCAGCACCACTTCAGGAGCATCCAGTCCCTGGCTGGAGCCAACCCACCATGTGAGACTACTGCTGCCTGGTGGGCAGGGGATGGGGAAGAAAGTGGGAAATCCCAGTTCTGAGTTTTAATATCCAGATTGCTAAATTTAAACAGGTCAAAGTGCATGTGTGTGGGCAAGCTCCTGCCTCCAGACGGAGCTGAGAAAACCAGAGGGGACAGGGCAGCAAGAACACAGGCTACCTCCAGAAGCAAGACCCTTATCTGATTTGGGTTGTAGGGTGAACCCTGGAAGCCACGGAGCCCTCTTCTTCAGAGTAACAAAGAGAGTTTCCACCTATCCTCGGGTGTGTAGATGTCAGGCAGGCTGGGGTCTGCTTGGATACAGGTCAGTATCAGTTTGGCCAGGCAGGTGAGTGAAGGGGACCCCACAGGACAGGGTGACTTGTGTGTGCAGCTCCACAGCTGGTCACCTGCCAACTGCTGGGACCTCGACTAACAGCTGCATGCACAGTGCCTGCCTGAGAGCTCCCTGTCCTTTGCAGGGCTGCCTTCTGAGCCAGCCCCGCCTCCCCCCTTTCACCCAACTCTCTGAGGCGCCACTCCCTCAGCATACTATCCAGATAAAGGAGACCAGTGAACATGGGTCCCAGCAGCTGCTTGGCAGTAAGGCAGGCCCAGGGGAGATGACCTCTTGGTCCCACTGTCCGCCAGCAGCACTTAGCTCAAGGCTACATGAGGGAGTGGGAAGAGGAGTGATCCTTGAACCCAGGACCCCTGTGCTGTCTGCTCACTCGGAGCCCAGCCTGAAGCTTCCAGGATGGCTTTATAGTTGTCTGGCTCAGCCTCCTCCCTATATGTCCCCCATCAAGCCCCAATGTGTGTGTGTGTGTGTGTGTGTGTGTGTGTGTGTGTGTGTGTGTGTGGACATGTGCACATATGTGTCTGTGTGTATATACATGTGCATGTATGTGTGTGTAAGTGTGTGTGTGTACATGTGCACACATGTGTCTGTGTGTATATACATGTGCATGTATGTGTATGTGAGTGTGTGTGTACATGTGCACATATGTGTCTGTGTGTATATACATGTGCGTGTGTGTGTATGAGTGTGTGTGTGTTTGTGTGTGTACGTGTGCACATATATGTGTCTGTGTGTATATACATGTTTGTACATGTGCACATATGTGTCTGTGTGTATATACATGTGTGTGTGTGTGTGTGTGAGTGTGTGTGTGTTTGTGTGTGTGTGCACTTTGGTGCTTTGAGACACACACACACACACACACACAAAAAAAGAAAACCAAACTCAAAGCAAACACAGGCTGGATTTCGACACTTCCTGAATCCGTGGAAATCAATAATTTCCCTGGACAGGAAGGCTTTCCGTTTGGACTTACTGCTCATGGACAGAGGCAATAGCCACTAAGGGGCCTAGGAGAGAGCAGCAGCTGCTAAAGAAGAGATTTTGGAGGGATGTGAGAAGCCAGCCCAGCTCTAGGAACAAGCTAGGGTGCCCAGAAAGGACGGTCTTTCCTGATGTCACCAACTGGGCTTGTGGCAGAAGCAGGATTTGATCCACAAGTTGTCCCCTCCCTCCCAGACTCTGGAAGCTCTCTGGGCTTTCTAGTCTCACAAGTCCTTCTGCTGGTCCTATGGGGAGCTCAAGTAAAGGGAAATATGCCAATGGGGCCAGCGGAGCAACTGGGGCTGGAGGGTCCGGATGCCTACAACTGTGCTGGGGTCTCAGCTACCATCTTCCTTGGGGCCAAGCTTGGCCCCCTGATGTTGAGTTAGATCCACAGTGAGATGAGCAGCCAGGCCCCACTGGTGTGCAGGTGTCCTGACCCCAGTTCTCTGTGGCCTGAAAATACCAGGGTTGGGCCTGAGCCTGGCCCCTGGCAGGAAGAGGAGATGCTGAAGTGGAGAAGGATGATGGCTGAGGGTGGGCTTGCCTCTCAGGGAGTGAGGCCTGCTGCATGTTCCCTCACAGCTCTGGCCAGAGCTAGGAACAGCCTGTCCTGGGCTCAGGGCCTCTTCACACTTCCTCCCTCCTCTATCCTGATACTGGAGTCCCAGGGGAGGTGTTAGAGGTCTTGGCTCCCCTGCCCTACCCTCACTCCCACCCCTCCCCCACTTGTATGCACAAGCACACAAAACTCCCACAGCAGGCCAGCTAGCTGCCTGCAGCAGTCTGAGAGCCCTTGGGAGGTGGGGGTTGGGATGGTGCACTTCCCTGGTAGTGGGGGGGGGGCTCGACTTGAGGGTGGGGTCTAGCCCCCAGGATGTCCAGGGAAGCTTTACCCTTTCCCTTTTGGCCAGTGCTTTCTCACAGGAGTGATGAAGCTTCAGTGCATAAGGGAAATGAACTTCCTGTGGGCCCACAGGCCTTAAGTCCCTCGTCAGCAGAGGGAGATGGGGACAAGAGCCAGCCCCGGGCCCTGAGCCCAGCACAGCCACAAGTTTCCTCCACAGTTGAAGGAATCCTGTTTGCTGTGATGTCACTGTGGTCACGATCACATCTACTGGATACTGGAGTGTCCTGGCCCAAATGAGACAACTCGTGGCCTTGGTATTTGGGGGTAGGGAGCTCTGAAGAGAGACTGGTATTGGTGACAGGTTAGTTGTGCTGTCCTCTCCATCTCTGTCCCCACTCCTGGGTCAGAGGTGAACTCCAAGGCAAGCCGGGCGAAATGGGCCCAGGGTGGCAGAGGGGCAGGGAGTGGGGTGTGCCAGATACCAGACTATCCACTTCAGACACATCATCTCTTTTGCTCCTTGAAGTAACTTTGTGGGGGCGGGGGTAAGAGGAAGTAGTAACCTAGAGGAAGCTAAGCCCCTCCCACCCCACCCCCCTTGTCTACAACCTCTCAGGGTTGCCCCAGGAAAAAAACCACAGAACTCGGGTCTCCTTCCCAGGCAGCCGGGAATTCCACTGGCCTTTCCCAGGCCCCCAGCACCCTGTTCTGACCCCATGATCCTTCACTTGTCCTGTTCACTGGCAGGTCATCTTCCTGCCTTGCTCAGGGAAGAACGAACCTGGGACCTGTCAGCTTTCTTTGGCCCACCGGCTGTTCCTCTCTCTTTGCCAAGCACACACCCTGTTAATTCCATTCTCTGCCTGATTCCCTACTGGGTTTTAGCAAAGCCCAGCATGTCATAGAGACTCCAAACTATGTTCCTTGCTCTCCCACCACATACATGCCAGCCCAGAATTTCCAGTGCGTTGTGGGTTGAGGTGTGCGCGCGCGCGCGCGCGCGCGCGCGTGTGTGTGTGTGTGTGTGTGTCTCTCTGTGTGTGTGTGTGTGTGTGTGTGTGTGTGTGTGTGTGTGTGTGTGTGTGTGTACTAACTAGCTGGTCTTTTGCTGTCCTCTGGTGGCTGAATCTGAGAGCTGCCATTTCCTGCAGGCAGAGTTTAATCTGTAAAAGATTTCCTCCTCTTGCTTATGGAACTGTACGCATGCACAAGTAAGTGCTAACAGGTTGCACCTGACCCCGCCTTTTGTAACATCCTTATCTTCATCATCACCCGCCCTCAGCACACAGATCTCTCACTTGTCTAGCAGTGTTCCTTTGATGGGTACTCTGCCAGCAGCAGGCCCTGGCAGGAGACCCTTCAGCATCCTCTTGTCCCCTCAGATACTGCTTTCCTTCCCTTGTCCAAACAATTATGCTGCTTCCATTTCCTGCTGGGTCCCAACTTATACCAGGAGTGGTATCAGGACCCTAAGAGTGCGGTGGTGCGTTTGGACTTGAATAGCTGGAGTGCCTGCCAGTGGGAAATGGCATGCTAGCACTCCACAGCAGGCAGTGACATCACAATTAATCATGGTATCCTAGGATGACACCTAGGTGATAAGAATGTACCTGGAGAGGCCAGCTGTCTGTGGCACTTGACCATATGACAGTAAGGATGACCAAAAGGACAGTGATGCGTGAGCTCTTTTGAGGATGCTTGATTGATTACCAAAAGAAAATGAAACATGTATGCCCTTCAGTTCTCAGCACGAGCTACAGACTGAGGACTCAAAATCGTCTGTGACGGGAAAAGACGCTTGCACACACTGGGCTGACTGCACCAAACATGAGATAAACCCTTAATTGTGGAGGTGGCTGCACCCTCATAGTCTTTTGAATCTAGTCTTGTCAAGATTTTCTTGTGAAAGAATGTAAGGAATGGGATCCTAAAATTTGGAATGGGGACATGTGCATGGATCCGACAAAACCAACCCTCAAGTTCCGGTCCCTTCCTCACCCACCTGTGTCTGAGGAGAGCTGATTGCTTTGTGTGAAAATACCATAACTACTGCTGGAGAGATGGCTCAGCAGTTAGAGGCCCTTGCTGCTCTTACAGAGGGAGGACCCAGGTTCATTTCCCAGCACCCATATCAGGCAACTTAACTGGTAACTCTAGTTCCTGGGAATCTGGTATCTGCAGGCACTTTCATACATGTAGTATACATACGTACACTCAGCCCCACCAGCACATAAATCTGTGTTTTTAAATACCATGATAAGTTTACGTGGGTCAGACACTTCGGAAAAGGACACTGAGAGACAGCCCCCCCCCCCAGAGCCCATAAGTAGGTCAAATGTTAGTATCTTCCAGAAGGACAGAAGGATCCCAGAGGAAGCATCTTGCATACTAAAAGAATTAGAAGACCCTGCTAAGACATATTTCTAGTAGGAAACAGTTCACATTCCATACAATTCACACATCAAATGGTTGTTAATGTGGTCACAGTCATATGTAACCATGCCCAGAGCCAAATGTTTTCAACATTGTGTAGGGAATGCTTGCTCCTCACAGGGACTGGAGCGATACCTCAGTAGGTAAGTGTTTGTTGTGCTTGCAGAGAACCTGAATTCAGTTCCCGACACCCACATCTGCTGGCTCCTGGGCACCTGACACCCTTCTTTTGGCTTCCAAAGATACACACCCATATGCTGTTGTAAGAATGTTTATCCAGGGAATAACTAACGCCTCTCCTCTCCTCTCCTTCTGTAACCCCCATGACAAACTCGAGAGTTTGATTCCACCGAAGACCTCCTGGTGCAACCAACCCATTTCTGCAGGAGAGAAATTATGGGCAGGATTCAGGGTGACCCAAAGCAGCCACACTGGAAGGTCTGTGTCAACACAGATGGTTTTCCTGTGGCTTCACAGATGGAGACCCCCTTCTAGTCCTCTGCAGCCTGAGACCTAAAGCCACGTACAATTAGAGTAGAGCTGTACACAACCAGCTGGATAGGGAAAGCAGCTGGATAGTCGGGAAAAGGGTCCCGTGTCTCCTCTGTCCCCTCCTCCTATAATGGAATGTCAACAAGCCCAGCTAGGACATCTTTCCTAAGCGGCACAGCTGAACTGTAGGACGTTTAAGCTGTCCTGGGCTTTTACTCAGAATTAGTAACATGCTTAAACATCCACAAAACTTTTGAATGCATACATGTTTTCATTCCCTTTGGGTAAATGGTGACTCCGTCTAACCATCTGAGGAGCTGCGTCCACATCCTTACAAACACTTGGTACTACCCAACTTTTGATATTACACATCCCAGTGGATGTGAAGTAGTCCATGGTAGTCTCGATCTGCATTTCTCTGATGCCTAATGATTTGCAGTGTCTTCTTGTGTTAGCTCTCTTTAAAAACATTTATCTATTGTGTATGTGTGTTATAAGCACATAAATGTCGTACAAGTCTGAGGGTCAAAAGACAACTGCTGGAGTCAGTCCTTCCATCACATAGGTCCTAAGGACCAGAGTTAAGTCATCAGGCTTGGTGGCAAGGCTTTACCTATAGAGCCCCCTCACCAGCCCTCACCTCACCATTTTTAAATCAAATGACACTATATTCCAATACACGCATCTCTGTCTGTTATAATCCTTCTGTTTCATCTTCCATGTGTTCCCTGACCCTACTGGGGAGAGAGTGAAATACAGATGCACCATTTAAGGACGAGCATTCCAGCGTCATTTATTTTCAGCTGATGAGGGCTGAGGCTTGCCCTTGCCTACAGGTATAAGAATAAGTATTTAGAAGGCAACGTGATACTATGTCTCTGTGTTTTGTAAATGCTTCTTCTGTCCAGTCAAAATCCTGTAACTCTGGAGTCTTATCCTAATAGTGTGTCTATATGAAGTTACACTGTTATATTAATTGATCTTTCTGATGTTAAGCCAGCCTAGCATCCCTGAATTAGAACACAGTTGGTTTTGCACTCAGTAGACTCCAGCTGGGCTAAGTTATAGTTCTATAGACTTCTTATCTAAGGCTTTGAACTTGGTCCCCAGTACAAGACACACACACACACACACACACACACACGCACACGTGCACGTGCACACACACACTAAATAAATGACTCAAGAGCGAAGTGCTTTGTATTGTGTCCTTCCTTCAGCATGCACCTGAAATCCAGCTGTTTGAGAAGCTGAAGCAAATCAATCTCTTCAGAGCAGGAGTTTAAAACCAGCTCAGGCAGCAGAGTGAGATCCAGCCTCAAGCAAGCAGCTCGGGCTCTATGCTCTCCCGGGATCCTGCAAGTCCCAGACTTTAGGCTTTAGTGCATCTATGAAACATCTGCAGAAATTGCTTTGCATGAAGCAAAATCTTGCAGAACCCAGGTGTTAGAGCAGCGCCTCTCAGCCTTCCTAATGCTGTGACCCTTTAGGACAGTTCCTCCTGTTGTGGTGACCCCCTCAACAATAAAATTATTCCTAACTGTAATTTTGCTACTGTAGTGAATCCTGATGGAAATATCTGATGTGTGACCCCCATGTGAAAGGGTAGCTGGGCTCCACAGGTTGAGAAATGCTGTTAAGAGCCTCACACACTATGCTAGAGACGCTAGGTCCAAAAAGAGTCTCCAATCTCATTTCCACATGAAGTCCTAGGAGAGGCAAAGGTCATCGTGTGGTACTAGCCCCCAGTGGCTGCCTAGAAAGATGTATAGGGAAGTTTCTGAAGAAGCACTGCTGAGGACTTCACTGATGTTCATTAATCAGTGGATGTAGCTTTCAAAATCTTATTGATGGTGCAATTAAAATGTGTGAATTTTACTATATGCAAATTTTTACCTCAGTGAAATCATTCTGAAAAGCTACCGAGCATCTCAGAAATTTGATACCTTGATTTTTGAAAAAATAAGGTGTCACATCTTATGCCATCTTGAAAGCATATACAGGTTTACCACTTGGTGTACACATTAGGTCCTGAGGGCTACTGATGTATGCACACATTAGGTCCTGAGGGTTACTGATGTATGCACACATTAGGTCCCGAGGGCTACTGATGTATGCACACTTTAGGTCCCGAGGGCTACTGATGTATGCACACATTAGGTCCCGAGGGCTACTGATGTATGCACACATTAGGTCCCGAGGGCTACTGATGTATGCANGGCTACTGATGTATGCACACATTAGGTCCCGAGGGCTACTGATGTATGCACACATTAGGTCCCGAGGGCTACTGATGTATGCACACATTAGGTCCTGAGGGCTACTGATGTATGCACACATTTGATGTATGCACACATTAGGTCCTGAGGACTTACTGGCAAACAACAAACCAGGATTTCCTGTGTTACTTTAAAAGGTGCTTCACATAAAAACCCAAGCCTGGCTTAAGCCTCTAAAAATTGCCGAGAGCTGCAGAGGGTGGGTGACCTTGCCTCTGCCTTTAGGGAGTGGTTTTCAGAAAATTCTTGCATGCTTGCTGTACCCCTAGATTCCACTGGATGGAGACAGAACACACACATCCTCAGGAAACACAAGCCCTCCCACCTCTAACACTGAGACCCCTCTGAAATTCAAAGCTCAAGGGATGGCTTTCCCTTTGACTTGTCCTGGGTGCCTGGAGTACCCCAGGTCAGCGGGCATCTTTGACCTGTACCAAAAAACAGTAAATATACAAAGTTTAAAGTGAGTAAATATATACATTTGCAAATAAATAGTGTTCTTAAAATACCTTTAAAGTGGCTGGGGACAAGCCTATAATCAAAACTAGGCAAAAAGAGTCACAAGTTTCAAGTTGGCCTGGGCCATAGAATAACTTCAAGGCCACTGTGGACAATGTAGACCTAGCCTACAACTAAACAAAAAGGTGAGGGTTTGGGGTCACAGGTCAGTGGTAAAACACCTGTGTGACCTCAAGATTTTAGGTAATGATCCTAAGAAGCCCTGTGTACTTTCTGTACTAATAAGAGCTCAGGTGTTCTGTCCTTTGCCAACTGCCTGACACACTGCCTAGATTAATCACAACCCAGCCTGTAGCTTCATCTTCTCACCTGTAAGCTGTTGTGCTGCATGAGCAATTATCAGTTACCAGTCAGCTGAGATCTGCATCTCAAATGAAGTCCCTCGGCAGCCCCGCTGTAGAAAGGACTGCAGTCTCGTGGACACAGGCCCAGAAGGCCTGCTCAGGGTCTGCACCATCACAGCCTTCTTCTGAAGATGCCTGCTGCTCCCAAAATGGCTTTAACTACCATTCCAACCAAACTCTCAACCCAAGGAGCTGAGCTCTGACTTCATGGAAACTCCAAGACTCTGAAGACTCAGCCTAACCACTATGACGTCAGAGCAACCACGCCCACCCCTAACCTGACATCACCTGTTTCAGGAATTCTATATGGCATGAATGCATTACTCACCGCAGCCAGAGCCCACATCTCTTCTCCAGGAGCTATGCCACGTCCCTACCCACCTAAGGAAACTCTTAGTCATGTGCTTGCCCCAATCCTGTCTTCCCTGAGATTTCAGCAATGAAGAATTCCACATTTCAGTGACCCAGCATGAAGAGGGAAACCCACCTCTAACCTTTGGTGATCTCAGCTCCTTGCTTAGGCAAGCCCCCTTTCCTAAGGATCTCTGACACATGGGAAATGTCACCCTCTTGTCATTACCCAGAGATTGCTATGATGACACATCAGACTCAAGACCATGCACCTCACATGGGTCACACCCAATTCCAGACCTAGATGTCATGCACACGTTATGTAGCTGAGAGAAACTGAAGCTCAGCATTAAGCAAAGCTGGGACTTCACCGAGAGGCAGTGCTCACAGTGGGGACTGTCTGGATCATCCTACAGGACAGATGGTAACAATGGCTTCTGAGCTAGTACCTGGGATTAGGACACAGAATGCTCTACACGGACTTCCTTACAATAAGGCTGAGGGTGTGGTTTGTGTACACAAAGGCCCTAGCATCATAAAACAACAAAACAAACAAAAAACAACAGTTCAAAGCATAGAACCTACTACATAGTAACTCAAAGACTGGCCCCAACAGGATTCAACGTTACATGCCTGCAATCCCAAAAGCATTCAGGAAGGTCAAGAGTGTTTAAAGCTAGCCAAGGCTATACAGAGCAAGTTCTAGAGCAGTCTAGACCACACAGCAAGACCTTGTCTCAAAAACAAACATAAAAACAAATGAGGCCCAAAGATGTAAATTTCATTCTAAAATCAGAGACAACCATTTTATAGAAAATAGGATTTATTTATCACATTTGAGATGAACACAAAGGACTGTTCCAGAAATCTTTTACATATATATTATTGATAGACTGGATTTATTCAACATACAGAAAAAGCAAAGCCTGCCAGAAAACACTCCCTCCTGAGGGCAGCATGAAGTCAGGCAGTTTCTGTAAGTTTCCAACACATGAATTCACATTGAGCAGACGGACCCGGCTCACAGGTCTGTTCCTAGGTCCTGCTGCTTCTACTTCACAGGCTCCCTTCAAAAATCACAGCAGCGGCCAGCAGGATTCACAGTGACCAGGAGGGAAGGCAGTGACGTTGGGACTTTCACAGGAGCCCTGAGTGATGTCTCAGAAGCCAGGCTGGGCAGTGGGGGTGAGGTGGGGGGTGTCTGTGGCTTGTGCCAACTCAGGTCACACATGGACAGTGCCATGACTGTCACAGCTTTGTTTGTATGAGATCTTGAATTCTATGTTAAATTATTGCAAGGAGGAAGACAACATTAAATAGCAACTGCGATCGCCGAAGGTCAAGGGAAGCGTCAGGAGCCTTCCTTGACTAACTGGTCAGCATTGCCAATGTCCAAGGCACACACGCATGGCTATCACGGGGACATCGGCTGAGGGTACATGACCCGGCCATACTGATGCCCAGAAACGGGATCTGAGGAAGGATGAACAGTGGAGAGCAGCCTGGTCCTGTGGAGGACCATGTGCCCGAGTGGCCTTCCTCAAACTCAGTAGAAGTGGGTACAAACTGTTCTTTGGAGAACCTGGGTGAATCAAGACATGGATGCCTGCTGCTGTCCTAATGCCTTGGCTGTGAGTTAGCTCAACTGGCCACAGTCTGTGATGACAATCTTCTTAGATGTCTTCCCACTTTTTGAGCCGAAAGATTCTATTTTCTTCACAACATCCATGCCCTCTTTGACATGGCCGAATACGACATGTTTGCCATCCAGCCTGTGGGGAAGGTTGAGCCAAGTGAGAAAACCCTCAGCACCCTGGCCAGTTGGCACAGAGTTGTTTGCCAAAGCAACACCCACTATTCTGAAAGCCTAATTACGGTTTGTGAGCTCTCCAACTGCACTCCACTGGGTTCCGGGTTCCCAGGACGAGTTCTGTCACCCTGGGCTTTGTCCTGGCAGCCTGATCTGACTTTTGGTGACCTTACCTATGAGAAGTGGGTTGTTCTCATTCTGCCCAGGAAAATGATGGGCATTGCAGCACTCAAAAAAAGCAAGACATGTGCACAACAGACCACGGCAAACTGAGCACCAAACAAGTGTGACAAGCCTGGACGTGTTGAGCAGCTCATGATTTGTGAGTTCCAAGAACAGAGCAGGGACTTAGCTCAGCTCCAGGACAGCCTGGGGCAGAACTGCAAGGCCCATCAAGGCTTCCAAGGAAGGAGCAGGCCTGGGACACTCAGGACTCTATGCGGAGAAGGTGCTGCTTAGTGGAAGTTCTACCAGGGAAAAGGCATTCTTAGACAGCATAGGTCTTGGGAAAGGAAGCTGGGGGGTCTGGGAGCCATGTGCGGCCACACTAACAGTGTGTGAGGAAAATATTCCTCAAAACCCATGATTCCATAAGCACATTCTGTAGCAGAGGCAAGCCAAGGAAACATCAGGGTAAGCCAGGCAAAGTGGCTTCCACTCAGACCACCATGAGGTCACTTACTGAAGCATTTCCCAAATGTGGGGTAGAGGAACCCTTCAGTGTGTGTGCAGGCGAGACACAAATCAAATTCTAGCCAACGGCACCACTGGGATGCAGAGGTGGGACATAGTCACAGAAAAACAGACTGTGCCTCGATTCAATTCCTCCCTGCCTCTCAGACACACAGCAAGAAGCAAGCCACTGGCCCTGAGCAGACGGGCCAGCTGCAGCTTGACCTCCCGACTGTGACCTCCTCTAGCTTCCTTCTCAGAGGCCCTGCGTGTTGATGTACTCACCAGTCTGTCTTTATTGTGCAGATAAAAAACTGAGAGCCATTGGTGTTGGGGCCTGCGTTCGCCATGGACAGGACACCTGTAAGACAAGCACAGGTGAGCTGTGTCCCCAGGAGGCACCTCACTTGAGACGCTGCTTGGGAGAGCAGGTGGCTCACACTCCATTGAGGATGCATGAACCTCCAGATCCTGGGACCAGAGAACCAGTGCTGACAGTCCGTGGAGCTTGTGCACCTGAACTGCCAGCTGGCTCTTAATGGGGGATGTCAGTCAGGGTGAAGAGTTCAGGGGTCTCAGTGGGGGCACTGATTGGAACCCCAGCTATGGCTTCTAGACTCTCCCACACACTGCCTTGGGTTCTGCTTAAAGACCCCCCCCCCCAACCAAATTCCCATAGGGAAATCTGTTTGGTTTTTGTTTGCTGAAACAAGTCTCACTAATGAAGCCCAAGATGGCTCTGACCTTTGGATTCTCCCATCTTGGCCTCCCAAGTGCTGGAATTACAATAGGATGTTTGGTTTTTACAGAGTAATGAATGGGAAAGTTCTAGAGAAACCCAATAAAAGATGCTGAGCTGTCTGGATGCTAACAGAAGGAGCATGACAAGGATGCCGGGCAAGTGTAGACCATAGCTTCTCTGGGCATCCGGGCACGGCAGCACCCAGACGGGATGAACAGCAAGAGCACGGGACAGGGCTCAGTCCCACATACCCGGCCCCACGTGCTTCAGTGTGAAGTTCTCGTCAGGAAAGCGGCTTCCATAGATGGACTTCCCTCCTGTGCCGTTGTGGTTGGTGAAGTCGCCAGCCTGTACACAGAATACCTTGTAACTAATTACCACACAGCTGGCAGGGGGACAGTGGGTCCCCTAGGAAAACAGCCCTCAATGTTCTCAAGGCTCACCCTCAGGCAGCAGGGCCAACAACTATTCAGTGGCTAAGATAAACTGGGCAAAACTAAAACCAAGCTTCTGCATTTGGAACTATGCTGCAACAAGTCTAGTTTCTGAACAATACACTTCCTGTCTGAGCTAGTTTTTTTCAGTAAACCTCAAGAAATATGCCTGAGCTATTCAGATTCTCAACCCACAATTCCTAAGAGGGCCACAAGCAGGTGACCAGGGGTCCTGTTCTCAGAGCCAGGCAGCAGGAGAGGACCAGTTCCCAGGCTGAATCCCCTTCTATGCTCCAGCATCACCCTCCCAAAGCCCAACGGCTTTGTAGACACATCCATGGGGGGAGGTACTTTTCTCAGAGCCTGCTCAGTGTCAGAGGATGTTTTTGTGCACTGTGTACTCAATCGCTGATTTCTGTATCCAGAGTCTGGTTGCAGTCTGGATTTTGGTATTGTCGTTATCATGAAGCATCTGACCCAGTATTTTGTAAAACACTGGACTCCATCACTAAAATAAAGAGCGGATCAGCCTGCAGCTCGGCAGAAGAAAAGGTGGGATTTGGTGCCCAGAGAGAGGGAGAGGGTCTCAGAGGGGACAAGGGGAGTCACCATTGGGACATGAATGATGAAGGAGGTGCCAGGGTGAGACTGAGATGGCAGGTAACGATCCAAGTGGCTGGGAAGTAGTTTAAGGCCAGTTTTATAATAGCTCAGAATCTGCCCAGCTATACTGCCTGAAGCTTTTAATAAATATAAAGGTCTCCGTGTCATTAATCAGAGCATGGGTGGGCTTAAGAGAGCCCTAACTTTTACAGCCCAGGTAGCCTAGGAAGGGCCTGCCTGCAATTCTTGCCCAGAAGAGAACAGGAACACTTCCATGCCACAGTCCCAGCCCCAGCCCCGCCTGCCTCTCCTTCACTTTGTCACACCCAATGTGTAATCAGAGCACTGTAGAGTGACAGTAGGCACAACCCCAATGCCCTGCTGCTTGGCTACAGTGGGGAGAACAGGCAGAGAGGGCTTCAGAGAGGCTAAGACATCTATGCCTGCCTCAAGTTCTGCTGGTCTCCACACATCAACCTCCGACCTTGAGTCTGCCCATGAGGTTTTTGTTGCCAACACCTAGCCTGAAACCTGATGCAGCAATACTGAATGTTTGTAAAGCTGGAAGAACATGTGACTTAAGAATGTGTTCATTTAACCAAGAAAAGGCCCTTCACTGGGAAGGCCCCTCCAAGTCCCAGCATGTGTAATGATGACTTAGCTATCTTATCCCCACCCCCTCTCTTTTCCCATGCCCAGTGCACAAGGGCACATGCAATACCAAGATCAGAGGCAGTCTAACTCCGAGGGCCCTTCAAATCCTCAAGGTCCATCCCCACCCACAGCAGCCCTGTGCTGTGTCCCCTCTGTGCACCAGGGCCCAGCTCACCCACCAGTGATTCCCAATCACTCCCTGGGCATTTACACTGCCGGTTCCACTCACAGCAGAGGCCATGTTCCTGTTACCTGGCACATGAAGGCTGGGATCACCCTGTGGAAGGTGGAGCCTTTGTAGCCAAAGCCCTTCTCACCAGTGCACAGGGCTCTGAAGTTCTCTGAAGAAAGAGGGGGGGGGGGCAGGTTAAGGGCAGGCAACCTTCCCTGCTGATCCCCAGGGTGAGCTACGTGTGGAAAGGCCCTGCTCCTCTTCCTGAGTCCATTCCTGATCACCTTCCTGTCTTGAACCAGTGTGAAGTGCTGTGACTAGAATCCAAGCTCTAAGCTGCGGCAGCTGGGATAACAGGGCAAAGAGCCCGAAGACTTTATCTAACCCTGCCCCGCGCTGTCATGAAGAAGTGGGAGGAAGCTATCTCTGAGAGCTTACATGGGCCTTCCCCTGGTTCTGAGATATCTAGCTACTCTCAGACTGGTTAGCAGAGTTGACAACAAGGTCCAGAGAGGGACAAAAGGCTGCCTCGGGGTACCCATCAGCTGTGCTTAGGGTGAGAGTCCCATACGGTCATAATCTAAGTTCTATCTCCATGCCAAGCCCACCAGCCTTGCCTGGCTCACTTTCCACGTAAGCCTTACCTGCAGTCTTTGGCACGACGTCTGCCTTTAACTATGGCGAAGGAAAAGGAACAGAAAATTATGGTCAGTCCTAAAGCAAGTGCAAGAAAGACCCCCTCACCATTCACACCCAGAGGCCGGGGCATCATGACAAAGAAACACAGGGCCATTCCCTTCCATGACCACCAACCCTCCTAGGAACTGCCAAAGCCGCTATCATTTCTGGCAGCTGCTTCCTGAACCCAACCAAAGCTTGCTTGAGACAGCCTCAGGTTCTAATCAGAAGAAACTAGTGCCATCCTGGCCCAATTCCGGGACAGAAACGTCAGCTGGAGGCCCTCGGCATGAGTCCCCAGACCAAGAGTATCATCACATCAGAACCAGCTGACCTTCCTCAGTGTGGGGGAAACAGAGGCTCACAGAAGGGAAGGAGGGGTCCGGTGGGGGATGTTTACAGCTTCTCTTAAGAATCCCTCTTCACCAAACGGGGTTGGGAAGGTACTCCTCACTTTCAAAAGAGGAAAATGAGGCATAATAATAAATGTCAGCTCCCCTCCCCCAGTTGATCAATAGTCTATCCGGTACCTTTGTTCAAAGCAGAACAGCCTAAAGGCTCCTGGGGTGGCCTTCTGATACCTTGGTGACTGTTTCCTACTTTTCTTTTTAAGGGGGAGGGCGGATCCGGAGCGCGCTCAGGCCACCACGTGAGCATCTGGCAACACCTGGACCTCAGACACCCACCCCAGAGCTCTGGGTCCAACCTCGGATGCAGAGGGTCTAGGAAGCCCAACGTCGGTCCTGGCCGGTCAATGGGCTGTCACTTAGTACGATCTGACCTTGACCTTTACCTCCACACCAGCCCTCCCTCTCTCCTCCACACCCCCCGGGGTTTTAAAGAGCCCCGGAACGGACCAGGCTGATGCCGCTTCTTCTGAGAGAGGGAAACTGAGGCCCAAGGTCACCTGGTCACCGGGCACAGTACAGGACCCGGGAAGTCCAGGTTTTCCAAATGCCCAAGCCTCACCTCCAGCACCACGCGGCCGAGCGGCTGTCCATCGGCGCCCACGTCCAAGTACACGAGCGGATTCCCGGAGGAAGAGTTCGCGCCGCGGGCTCCGCCGTCGCTGCAGGTACGGGTCGCGGAGAGGAGCAGCGGCGCGGAGCGCGGGCCGGAGAGCAGACCGAGCAGGCGGGGGCCGCAGCGCAGCGCTAGCATCGCGGTCGCGGGTCGGACGAGGGCGCGCGGAAGAACTCTGAGCAGGCACAGGCAAGGTCGTGCGACACAGGAAGCGATACCTAGGCCGCGCGCCGCCGCCTTTATTGGTCCGCTGGCTTCGAGACCACGCCTCCGCCACGCCTCCGCCACGCCCCTCCGTGCCTGCTCGCTACCGTCCCCTGCCGGTTGCCGCTGGCAGCGCAATCGGTTCATGCGTTGTGCCCCGTCCCCCTATGCCCACACACACTGAGCCTGAAGTCCTTTGAAAGTGCCTCTAGACCGAGAGAAAGGTGGAGCCTAAGATTCAGAAAGACGTGGGAGGTGAGGTGGATCAGAAAGGGAGAGATAACAGAAAGAACAGAGAAGCAGAGATACAGTCTAAGACACTCACCAGGTGACCTCAGGCCGCCGGCTCCAGAGCTGAGTCTGTCTCCTTTTGCTTCTAGGGACCAGTCCCTCCGCCAGAAGGTCTGAAGATAGTTTGTCCAATCAATGGTGCATCTGGCAGACCTCAGTCCCAGCGCACTCTGACAGCCCTTGTCTGTTCCCACCACCTCCAGCCAGGCCAGCGGATTGCTGGGCTAGCTTTACACCTGCTAGAACTCACCTGGAACTCACCTCCTTGCCAACTGCACCACACCTGCAGGTAACTTCTTAAGCAACCATTCTCAAGGGATGCCAGGAAGTTGGCAGTGTGTGATACAAAAGGAAAGGAGCCTGCAGAAGAGCCACAGCCAGGGATTTAAACCCTGGTGTTCCGGGCACAGCAGCAGCCTGGGAATCAAATGAATGCCAGCCAGCGAGAGTGTGTGAGTCAACACAGTTAGGAAACTGAGGCTCAGAAAGAGAAAAAAAGCTCTAACTAGGGCTAGAAAACCCTGGTTCCCTACTGCTGGCTTCAGCCAGTCCTGCAACCAAGGAAACGATGAGAAATTACCCTGCTTTCTACTCAAACCTGTTCTGAGGATAAACAAACAAGAGAGAGACGAGTTTGTTAACTGTTAAACGCTGTTCTGAGATCAACAGCGATGGGCATAGCCTAGACTGTGTGCTCAGAGCATAGCAGGGCATCTCCAGTGCAAGGTCCTGAGATCCTGAGAGACGGGAGCAGAAATGGAGCGGAGAGCCTTAGGAGCCGGGGAGCCTGACCTGCCCCACCCAAGATTCAGTTTGTGGGAAGGTGTGGAGAAGCCCGGCTGGTCCAAGTAATCTATGAAATCAGGGCATGCTCCCCGACTCACACGTGGCAGCCTGACCCCTCTTGTGAGGGTCCACAGCTCCCTGCTTTGTGCTACTGCCCTTGATGGATTGTATAGCAGGCCCTAGTCTAGGGTGGGCCTCACCCAACCCCACAGAGGGCACCCTCTTTTCTTGTCAATGTGTTCCTAAGGGAGCTGCCTGCAAGGGGAACTCACTTGCCCTCTGCTCTGCCTGAGCCACTGGCACATTTTCTACAGCTATGCAACAGCAGTGCACACTTAAACTGGAAAGGAGTGGAGAGGAACCACCACACATGTCCCGCTAGAAAGCATCCAGAAGTCCCAGGCTTTCCTGTAGGTCTTGACTCCTATTGGTCTAACAAACCCCAAATGGGAGCTATGGAAACTTGTTGTCTCTCAAGCCTGCATAGGTGAGGATGGAGCTCCTGCTGTGTTAAAGTATGCAGATCCCACCCAGAAGAGAAGGAGCCTTCATTCTCAAGACTCCTTCCCAGCCTCAGACCTGCCCCAGGGCTTAGCATGTGGCCCAAGAAGCGGCTCTCTTTCCCGGCCCCCACACTGTGGCAGTGACTCGTCAAAGGGAGTGTGTTTGGCTGAGACCAACCTGTCTGACTTCCCGGTCAATGTTACTGCATGCCAGACCTTCCTGACAGTCATCAAGGATATAGACCGGGACAGGGCTGGAGAGAAGCCTTGGAGGGACAGTGCAGGAAAACAGAAAATGCGGTAACTAGAAGTCCAGGAGACAGGGGAGGTGATTTCCATCTCGGGGAATCAGCCTGGACATGACCACCCCTGGGTACAACAGGGACACAAGATTGCGAAGAGGTTATCCCAAGGGGGAAGGATGAGCCTACAGCAGCCCTGGCTGGGCTTCGTCAGGGCATCCTTGAGGAAAGGCTATGTGTGATGTTAAACATGAACGGAAAACGCCAGGAGAGGGCAATTACAGAGGTCTCTAACGGCCAGGCTGGGGCCTGATGTCATGGGTAGTCCTGGGGAGTCACAGACGGTACAGTGCTCCCTTGTCTAGCCACCTTCCCTCATGTTACTTCTTCCAGCTCTTTGGCAAACACATTAGCACACCCCTTGTGTGAGCCAGAGACGAATTCCATCTTCACCATGGGCTGGATTCTGATGTCGTTCTTCCCTGTCCTGTCCTCAGTTGGTCTCTGGGGTGGGAGGCAGTCCTCAAGCTAAGCTGTGTACAGCTAAGCACATGCCCGGCCCTGAAGACACTGGGCCTAGATGAGTCTACATACTCTGCTGGCTCCCCAGCTGATGATGGACTGGGTCATCTTCAGACATTTTTCCCCAAATGTCCAAGTGGCTTCTCATTCACGAGTACTGACAGTTGATGTTTCCTGGGACCCTGGGACAACACGCTTGGACCTCAGAGAGCCAAGAAGCAGTCAGGAGAGATTGGGATCAAGCTTGTGTTCTGGAGCTGCAAAGTCGGGTGCCCGTGGGAGCCAGGAGTAATGCAAGCTGGCAAAGACCAGACGTGGGTAGAAGATAAATGCTGTGTGAGTGGCTGAGGCATGCTTCCACTCCATAGGTGGGACCATGGGAGCAGCCAGCTAGGCCCTCACAGAAGAGCAGAACACTTGAGGTTTTCAAAAATTTAAGAATGTATATGTATACATGTATCTCTGTATGGGTATGCACACATGAGTGCAGGTGCCCATAGTGGCCAGAAGAGGACATCAGTTCCCCTGAACAATTGTAAGCTACTTAATTGGGGTGCTAAAAACTGAACTTGGGTCCTCTAGAAGAACAGCAAGTGCTCTCAGTGCATCATCTCTCCAGAACCCCTCTTATAAATCAGGGTTTCATGTAGCCCAGGTTAAGTTCAAGCATGTTGTTTAATCAATGATGATTTGAATTTCTGACTCTCCTGTCTCCCTGATGAATGCTGGGATTACATATGTGCACCACACACCTGGTTTAAATGCTGTTGGGGATTGAAGCTCAGGGCTTTGAGGATGCCCAGCAAGCACTATACCAACTGAGCCATGCTGGAAACTATTTCTTCTCTCTCTCTCTCTCTTTTCTTTTCTTTTCTTTTCTTTTCTTTTCTTTTCTTTTCTTTTCTTTTCTTTTCTTCTTCTTTGGTTGCTTGAGACAAGAGTCTTGCTGTATAGCCCTGAATGGCCTATAGCTCACTAAGTATATCAGGTTGACCTTGAATATACATAAATTCTCCTTCCTGTGCCTCCCAAGTACAGGGATTTCAGGTGTTTGCCCCCTCATTCAGCTGGGAATTAATTTTAGTATAAGATTAAATAAAAGCCTTGGAAAACATATCCACCACATATCCACCACATATCCACCACATATCCATATATCCACCACATACCCATCACATATTCTCCACAAATCCTTCACATATCCGCATATCTACCACATATTCATCACATATCCACCACATATCTGCATATCCCCCACATATCTGCATATCCACTACATATCCACCACATATCTGCATATCCACTACATATCCACCACATATCTGCATATCCACTACATATCCACCACATATCTGCATATCCATCACATATACATCCTGTATCCACCACTTATTCTCCACATAGCCACATATCCACCACATATCTACATATCCATCACATATTCACATATCCACCACATATCCACATATCTACCACATATCCATAGGGCAGGCGCTGGGCAGTGTGATGCATGAGGGGGTGTGAGGCAGAGGTGAGTACTATGGCTATCATATAGGCTGGGATTGTCTAGAGAGGCAGTGCAGGAAGCACTGGAGTGGCAGTGGGTGCCCTAAGTGGGCACAGGGTGTGGCTTCATCCTGAAGACTGTTTAAGTCCACAGAGGTGTTTTGTTTGTTTTGGCTTCCTTGGGCGTTAGTTTCTGCACCTGTGCAGAGGAGTTGGTTGTATCTATTTCAGAGGATTGCTCCTGTTACATAGAATGGAACTTGAACAGAACAGGGGCTCGGTGAAGATATGAGTACGAGCTGAATGAATGAGTGTGTATCTCTGGGAGATACACATTTGTCTCTGTGAGGATGGCCCTTATCCAATTACCTGATTGTAATGAACAGAACTCAGCCCATGGAAAAGGAGAACCCAAGATCACCTGTGGATCTGTGATTTCTTCTCTGAACTTGTGGGGTTTTTCCCTCAACCTATTTCATTGTTTCCTCTTTGAGAGTCTCTCTCTCTCTCTCTCTCTCTCTCTCTCTCTCTCTCTCTCTCTCTCTCTCTCGGTTGTATTTATAACGTTCCAGCAACTGGGAGTGGCATCTGGTGGGAATGTCTGGCAGGTGCTGAGAGCATCCTTCTCTTCTGTCTTTCTCTTACACACATGCACACACTCATGCACACACACATGCATGCATGAATACACACCACACACACACACACACACACACACACACACCTGACCAGCTGTCACATCATGGGGGAGGGAGGGGCACAAGCCTAGCAGGAGACCCTGTGGAGAGAGGCCAAAGCCTGACAGCTGCTACATGCAGCATCTCGGACATGTGTCTTCTGCAACCTTCTAACCGCCATTTGTATTTGAAAGTTGAGAATCGCCTCCAGAAGAGCCCTGGGTGTCCATCCGCAGCCCAGTCTGGTCTGCAAGTTTCCTAAGCAGAAGCCTCCAGCTGACCCATGACCAGACTGATGAGCAGCAGAAACTGGAATAATACACATTTGTCACTTAGAGCCACCAAGCTTTGGGTCACTTGCCCTGCAACAATAGGTAGCTAACTCCCAAAGCATTTCAGCCAGGCACAGCCCTTAGAGGGTCCCATTGTTCCACACCTAACAGTTACTGACCTGCCATCTCAGCGGATGTGTGCCACCGGCTGCTCTTGACAGAGACCACAGGGACACAGAAAGAGCTCAACAAAATAAGACTTGCTTATCTCTGGGAAAGCATGAAGCCAACTTGCCTTGTTTTGCTCCAGGAAATGAGTAGGGACTGGGGGGGGGGAGGGGAGAGAGATGGGGAGCTCTGGAGGAAGCCTTATGGAGGCCAAGCTGAGCGGTTTGGGGTAGCGCCTTGCTTGTTGACACCATGCTGGGCCTTGCTCCAAGATGTTCCCTCTAATCTCAGAACAGCCCTGGAAGAGTACTGTCCCTGTCTTACAAGTGAAAGAATGGAGGCCTAGAGAGGGCTAACTGTTCACCCAAGGTCTCACTAGGATGTAGTAGAAGGTGCAGGTCTTCCCACCTTGTCTTGACTGCGTGGCTTTCTGGAGGAACTAGTGGGTCCATGTAGAGCGGACACCTCTGAGGTAGAGTGTGTCAGATGCCATCGCTTCAGCTAGCCTGGCACTGCTTAATTACATAGATGGGGGGCGGGGAGGCGAAGGGGGCAGGGTCTCTCTGAATAGCACTGCTTAATTACATAGATGGGGGGAGGTGAAGGGGGCAGGGTCTCTCTGAATAGCTCTGGCTGTCTTGGAACTTACTATGTAGACCAGGTTGGCCTTAAACGCACATAGACACACTGGTCTCTTGCCTCCTGAGTGCTGGGGTTAAAGCCGTGTACCACACCCGGTCCACCTAGTCTTAAAAACTCTGTAAGGAAGGGTTCCAGGAGGGTGGGTTAGACTTGAACCCAGGCCAATTCAGTGCACAGCCTGCACTCTCCTCCCTTGGCCAGGCCTTCCTGTCCTAGAGGACTGTGCTGCCAGGCCTCAGGCCTCCAACACCCGGGCGGCCCATAAACCTGCCGCCCCGAACACACACACGTACCGTTCACACCCAGAGTCAACAGAGAGAGCCAGCCCAGAATTATTCTTCGCAGGTAACAACTCCACCTTGATTTACTTTTTATGCTTTATAGTAATGTTTTCAGTGCTCATTCCAAAGCAAGGGTGCCGACGCCCGCTTGCCTAGGTGTGAGGCTGGGGCCTTGGCAAGGGCTGCTTGGTCAGAATGTGCCTGAGCTCTGCCCGCCACAGAATTCTACAGTCTTGGGATTCTGCAGCCTCCCTCCCCCTGACATTCTGCAGCTTTCCTCGGTCCTGACTCGCTCCTCTCAGCCCCCCTTACTTACACTGGAGGCCTTCCCTTCCTCTGTTAGAATACTGCCCATCATCTCGCCACAGGGTTTACATGCTAATCCGTATTGTCTACCTTCTAATCACTATGACCCACAACTGGTCACCAGTGTCTGTCTATTCTTCCAATTAGAGGAAGGCCTGCAGGCTGATGTCAGTAAAAGTAGTATCAGGTGACCTCTGAACAGCATGTGACAGCGTGTGACAGCGTGCACACCACAAGCACACGTGCTATTTCTCAACTCCTGCCTGGGCCCGGAGAATACACACTAGTGTGATACCGCTCTTTCTAAATGTGGTCTCTAAAAGTTAGGGGAGAGGGACGTGAGCCGGCTAAAGTTAAGTGGCTTTTCCTAACAGTCTCAGTCTGGGCCAGCTCTGTCTGGGGCCTGAACTTGACTCCTGTCAATGCTGCCGTTGTTGAATTTTAGTTGAATCTCCTCGACCTCTGTGACAGACGTCTCTCATATTTAATCACCACAGGTTGTTTTCCCGAAGACAGTGAAAATCACAGGTCCTGGGCTCACCCAGGGTCCCACAGGAGACCACATTGAGGCCTCAGCTCCTGGGGACTGTCCCATCATTCAGCAGAAGGCCCCAGGGGAGGGAAAGAGGAGCCTGGGAAGCAGGGTGTAGAGAGCAGGTTGCGCTTATTCGTTTGCTGAAAGGGGTGGGGTGGGGCATGCTGCCACCTCCAGAGAGATAAGAGCCGCATGATGACAGAATCACTGGGGTTCACCCTAGGCCTGACCAGGGCCACGTTTGCATTACTTGAGCTGAAAGAGCTTTCCACCAATTGGCAGCACTGCAGCACTTTGAAATAATAAGCTCCCTGTGCGTAGCTGGAGGCATGCAAGAAATACTACAGAGAGAATGCTTGTCTAGGGTGTGTGGAGGTCCAAGGTGACCTGGGAGGTTCTTTACAGTTCTGAAACTCTGTGACTGAGGCCCCTTCAATGGAGGCTGCCTGGAGGGGCATGAAGTCCAGAGTCCAGCCGATAAGTGCGAGCTCAAAGCCTCGAAGCCGTCTATTGGCAGAGGAGCCAATGAAGTGCACTATAAAACCATGAAAGCTAGGAGGAAATGTTGCTGCTATTACCGGTTTCAAAAGAGCCCATGCTCTCCAAGCATGAAGTGTAAGGGAGAGCATGGGAGTGTTTGGAGATGCTGCTAGTGGCGGTTGGTTCTCATCGCTATGGCAAAACACCGAACAGAAACAGCTTCAGGGGAAGGGACTTGCTCTGGGCACAGTCCAGTCCGGCAAGGAAGCCATGGCAGCAGGGGCAACTCTGGCCAAGGCAGAGTGTGCGAGGTGGCAAGTCTTACATCTTGGTTGATCGGAAATCTTACATCTTGGTTGATCGGAATAAGACGGGGAGCAGGGCCACCTTCAGCGACTTAACCTCCACCAGCCAGGACCTACAACCTCTCCCAAATGGCTGAAGAGATGGCTCAGCTGTTAAGAGCACTGACTGCTTCTTCCGAGAGGACTCAGGTTCAATTCCCAGCACCTACGTGGCAGCTCACAACTGTCTGTAATTCTGAGGTCTGACACCCTCACACAGCCATACATGCAGGCAAAAACACCAATGCCTGTAAATAAAAATAAATGAATTATTTTTAAAAATCTGTGTTGCAAAAAGGTTCCACAGGCACGATTTGGGGCAGAGCAACCTGCGTTGGTGTATCTCTCTTGTTTTCCTGTCCCTCCATGTTCCCTATAAACACCTTTCAGGAGTAACATTAAGGTGTCAGTGTTTAGCTTTGAGATTTGAATAAAACTTTCAGATGCAGATAATAGGTCTGCAAGTTATTCATGGATTGTTCGGACAGTCTTCTGAGCCATCTTGCAGAGCCTTCTAGGGTGGGGACCACCCTAGGCCTGCTGAAGACTCTCAGCTGGAAGGAAGAGGAAATCGGACAGGAAGAAAGTGAGTTAGGTCCATGGAAAGGAGTGTCAGGAGAACCCCAGACAAACAGAAACACCCACAGCCTTGTTTCTGAGTAGATCCTAGGTAGGTCAAGAACATAGCGCCCCCTTCCCTTGTGCGTCTGGGCAGGTAAGCTCCCAATACTCCCCTAGCTTATTAATTGCTTTTCTGTTGTTGTGATAAAACATCATGACCAGAAACAGTTATGGGAGATAGGGTGTATTTGGATTTAGGGTTTCAAAGGGATGAGTGGTGGAGATGTTTAACAGCAAGTAGAAGTACATCAGCAGGGGCAGGAAGCTAACAGAAGCACAGAGCACAGAGAGTGAACTGAAAGTGGTACAGGGCCCCAAACTCTCAAAGCCTGCCTGTACTGACATACTTTCCCAATCAGGCTCCACCTCCTAACACCCCCCCCCACTCTCTACCTCCCACCCCCTACCCCTGCAAACAATGCCACCCACTGATCAGGTGTGATGGTGCACACCTTTGATCCTATTACCAGGGAGGCAGAGGCAAAGGCAGGCAGATTTCTCTAAGTTCAAAGCCAACCTGGTTTCCATAGTGAATTAGGACAGCCATATATATATAGAGAGAGACCCTGACTCAAAAACAGTGTCACCAACTGAGACCAAGTGTTCAAATCCTGGAGCCTGTTTAAGCTCCTACACCCAGTCATGGGGTGCCAGAAGGAATAAGGAAAGTCTCCCAAAAGGTCCAGGAAAGCTCAGAGTAGTCCATAAACCTGGAGCCTCGGCAGCCTTGTGGTTGGATCAGATGAGAGCAGAGACTGTGCAAATGGACCAGAAGCAGATGGAAACAGGAACCTTGGATGGAACTCTCCAGAGATCAGCAAGGACAGCTTTAACCAGTGCCCCTAGCCCCACCACCTTGCCCCTCCTGAGCCATCAGGAGCTGAGACTACACAGAGAAACCCTGTCTCGGAAAACCAAAAAAAAAAAAAAAAAAAAAAAAAAAGGCATTAATTTTAAGGGGAATTTACTTTGAGAAACATGAAAGTATGACAGAGCTCTTCATGAGCCACCTTTCACAATACTATACACAAATAAAGCATACATTTTTGTGTTATGTTCATGTAGGTGTACTTGTGTATGTAGGTGCACATGTGCATGTATGTGCATAATATGTGAAGGCCAGAGGTCAACCTTGGATTTTGTTCCTCAGGAGCCTTCTAGCTTTGAGACAGAGTCTCACATTGGCTTAAAGCTCACTGAGACTATATCCGCTGGCCAGTGAGCCGCAAGTATCCTGTTGTCTCTGTCTTCCATCTGTGGGACTGCCAGCACACAACCACCACATCTGGATGCTTACAATATGGTTTCTAGGGGTTAAACTCCAGTTCTAATGCTTTTATGACAAGTACCCGAATGGCCAGTTCCAACATGCATAGTTTTGCATGCATAAACACTCAGGTAAAAAACAACGACAGGCACCCAGCCATAATCATGATAAACAGATAAAATAGAGAAATAATTCAAAAGGCCAGGTGTGTGGATGCACATCCTAGGGTTGGCAGTTGTACACATCTAGATTTATAACTGGGTTATCTGAACCACTGTGATGGACGGCCTGTATTTTGAAGAGTTCAATCAAACCTCCACTGTGTAAACAGATCCCTAAGGAGCTAAGATCTTTGATAAATACAACATACATCAGGAACTTCTCTTGGATGGTGTTTCAACATTTTTACACACACGCTTAGTGTTTGCACACAAAGTCAACATGCTACTAATGCAAGTCTACCCAGCTAAATTTGCCCACAGAAAAATATGCAAAGTGAATCAACTTCTCTAAATCATTCTATCATTTGTAACTTGAGTATTGGAAATGCTTTGGAGACAAAATATGCAGCATAGTGAATTGTAAAATGTATGCTGATGGATAGTAAAAAAAAAAAAATTAAAAAGGAAATTAGCCACACGACACAGTGCACTACAGGGACAGGTTACAGACAGATGTAGTCAGTTGCTGATAGCTGGGTGACGCTATGCTCAGATTTTACAGCCTTGCTTGGTAGTTGTCTTATTATTGATCTAGGGTTCAGCTCCCCACAGGGGCCATGTTCGCACTCGCGCTGCCTGTGTGGCCTGCTGCTTTTGAAACTCCTCTGTGATTTGATGTACATCAACATGAGCATTCTCTGTGACACTTTCCCATCTCCCATGCTGGGTTGTTTAGGTCGTGTGGAAATCCATCCCCTGGCCCTTCCATGCGGAGCACACAGGTGGTAGAGATGTTGCTGCCGATAGAGAGGGGACACGGCACAAGTGTTGTCATCGCCTGTGTACATGGTTATGTTCCAACCGGTCAGCAGCTTCTGGAGTTATACCTGCTCCAAAGGGCAGCGGTTTGAACAGAAGAGACTTTGGGGCAGGGGTGGGGTCGGGTGGGGTGGGGTGTTTGAGACAGAGTCTATCGATGTAGCCTTGTGTGGCCTGGAACTCAATCCTTCTGAATCCTGGTGGTTACAAGTATGAGCCACCGTGCTTTTAAAGGACATAGTTTGCGTGTAGGTTTGTATATGTGAATGTCGGGTGCCCATGGAGGCTGGAAGGAGACATCAGATTCCTTAGAGCTAGAGTTACTGGTGATTGTGAGCCACCTCACTCGGGTGCTAGGACTGGAACCGGAGTCCTCTGCAGGAACACCAAGCTCTCTCAGTGAACTATCCTCCAGCCCACAAAGGGTACATTTTTTAGGCTGACATTTTCATGGTTGTCTTGTGGCATAACCAATCCCATTCCCAGAATCCAGCTTGTTGCTTTTTTTTTTTTTTTTTTTTTTTTTTTTTTTCCTGCAGGAATTGTACTTTTCAGGATTTGAGCTTTCGGGACTTCTAGGATTTAGGAATTTTTATTCTGAAGGCTTTCGATTCCTGAGATTATGACATCCTGGACTGTCTTTGAAGATCAGCTGCACACCCAGCCTAGTCGTCTCCTCCTCTTTCCCTTCCTCCTACCCTCGCCTCTTCCATGCCTGTCACTCCTATCATCCTGACTCATAGCCTGGCCTCTCTCCCATCTCCTTCTTCCATCCATCTCTTCCCCTTATGCAAATTTCTCCCAGGCTAATCCTGGAGAAGGCTGGCTTCCACTCAACCATGGCTACTCCTCACAAGGCTTCTTGCCTAATAGACTCTGCCTTCTGAAGTGCCACACCTCCATGGACTTCGCTGAGATGGCTCCTGGTAGTAGTAGCGTGATATGAAAGACATTGCAGCTTCTGTCTGCCTTATTTACTGACCTTCCTGCCTCATGCTCACTCCACCCTGCCCTCCCCCTTCCCCAGGCCAGTTCTGCTGGCTGAGTGCCCCCACAGGCCTGGAAAGAGCTCCCTGTCAATCTATGTGGGTCATGGATTTCTTACTGGGGATGCGGCAATGTCATAACTGAATGACAGGTGGAAAGCTTAAATCACAGAACCATATTGTTCCCAGTGCTGGGGGCCGGGATTGAAGACCCTGCCCCATCCTCTCATCTCTCCTAGTGTCTCTTCACATTCCTGTCCCCATGCCGACCTGTCCCCAAGGTCCAAATTTCCTCATCTTAATTTATCTTTATTTTCTCTATTTTTATTTTTTTATTTTTTGGTTTTTTTTTGAGACAGGGTTTCTCTGTATAGCCCTGGCTGTCCTGGAACTCACTTTGTAGACCAGGCTGGCCTCGAACTCAGAAATCCGCCTGCCTCTGCCTCCCGAGTGCTGGGATTAAAGGCGTGCGCCACCACACCGGGCTTTATCTTTATTTTCTAATTTTAATACTTTTTGAAACAGGCTCTTACTGAGGCCTCAGGCTCAAGATCTCAAGTCACAAGTGTGCACAGATGGCTAAATGTCGCTTTCTTCAGGGCACTGATTCAATTGGATTAAAGACGCCCCAGATGACAACATCTTCAGTACAACAGTACCATTTTCACTAAGTCTGAGCTTGAACTTAGGGTTAGAACTTACACATGTGAATGGTGGGGGGAGGGACATGGCAGGACCCCCCCCCAGTGGAGCCTCGGTGCCTGACAGAGGTGTTAGAAGCAGCTCCTTCCTCACAGGTTGCTTATAGTTTATAGGATTACAGGACTTGGTCATGAGGCAGGCCCCTGGGATTTGTCTCTTCTCAGACTCACCCTTCTTCTGATGAATGATGCATCCACAGGGCCATCCAGCCTCTCGTCTTTACCCCAGAAGCTCTTTAGCTGCCCGGGAGGATGCTTTTTAACGGTGGGAAATGTAAATGAGATCAATGCAGTCTTTTCCATCAAAGGGTTAACCGAGACAATGTCAGATAAGGCACTGCCTTAGCCCAGATCCCCGCCTCAAACGGGATGTGGCCTTTGGCTCCACCCTCTCCCTGACCGGGTCTGCAACCAACTCACTCCAATCCATTTACCCCCTTCAACATGGTTTCTATGATGCCAGTCAGGCTTTGTTCGCCGTTCCACTCACGCAGCTGAGCAGGACGAGTCGGGTCCCTGCTCCCAGGAAGCTCCCAGTGAAAGCAAGAGGAATGTGTCCATTATTAAAGTGACATTAAATCCTAATAACAGAATATGTTAATGAGACACCAGGTAAGGCATTTCCCATTCACTGAATACTGGGAGTCTCTATTGTAATGGATGATGGGAAGATCATTAGTTCTGAAGATCACCAGCTCCATTGTATAGATGAGAAAACTGAGTCACGGAGGTTTAGCAGTTGTGTTGTGTTTTAGTCCTTTCCTCTTCCATGCTGTACTTGATTGCTCTATGCCAGGGAGCAGGGAAGAGAGGCTGGGACTGAGCTGAGAACTCAAAAGAATTAGGGGCAGTTGACAGTAAGGTGGAAGGGACAGCCAAGACAGGAAGTGGGGCTGCCCCAGTTGCCCACAGCAATCCCAGTGCCTTAGAAGCATCCTCTGGGTCCTAGTAGATAAGTCCGATGTTTCTTTTATTGGGGGGGGGGGGGGCTCATCTGCCATGGTGAAGGGTGACCTCAAAGTTGAGACCCCAGAGCTACCCACTGTGATTGCCACCTGGATTATCAGATCAGTCATCTCTATGATCTCTATACCTCTGGGGACATCCCTTGGGTGAAACTCTGTGTCAGGAATGATGGTCCTAAATACACTCTGCTCCCTGTGACTAGGATGCATGGAGTCTCTTTTGAGGGATGGCGGCAGTTGACTCCTTTCCTGGACATCCTTCTCCTGCTGCAGGGACCATGGAAAGGCATGTGTTAGGGGATTAGATGGCCCGACACACACCTGGACCCTTACTGGCTTCCTTGGTGACTGGCTGAGAGTCGGTTTGTATTGCCTTGAATATCCCAGAATCAGGATATCCAGGTTGCTGGGGTGGTGGTGGGAAGGCTGCAAGTCAAGCCCTCAGTGTGAAGCTTTGTGCAGAGAAAGGTTAGAAATGATCCTTGATTCTTGCTCTGGTCCAGACCTATCTCTCAGCTTAGCCACGGACTTGTAAGGAGCTGGCAGCTAACCAAGGGGTCTTTGTTACCCTGATGCTCTGAAAAAGGGATCAGGGCATCCAGTCACTGGTGACAAGAATCTATGTGGTCCAGATCTGGCAGGACCACTGTGAGAGGGACTAACAGTGTAGAAAGTTATCCTCTGGGGCACAAGCAACCAGCTCAGCCTCCCTGGTCTTGGCTTGTCCTCACCTCATGAGGCTCCTCCTTGTTTGTCTGCTGCTCAGTCCACCCTGCCCCCATCTGCTGCTCGCTGACCGCTGTGTAGGAGTCTTGTTTGCTGAGGCTCCTGTCCTGCCTGGCGCCAGCCTGGCCACTGGGTTCAGCTGCTGCCTAGAGCTGTTCCCACAAGCCATCTCTCCAACAAAGGGCCAGTGTCCTCAGAGGGCAGGTGCCACCCAGGCAGGACGGGAGTGAGGTCTGCCAGGGAACTCTGAGATGTCAGATTTAGAGTGCCAACAGGGTCTGGCTAGGTAGAAGATGAGATCTATGAATTCTTTGTGAGTTTGTTGACACAGAACCTCTGTCTCTAGGAAGAGGTCAGAATGAGGGAGCAGAGGCCGGGGCTGGGCCACTGAGGTGTACCTGTCAAGCTGGTGTCGAGACCCCAGCTGGGGACCTCCGAGGCAGACCACCTCTGGCCCAGGGCCCTTCCTCAAGCCTCAAAGATCTACTATGACCCGAGACCAGAAACCAAGAGCTGAGAGGGACACCCCATTTTTTCCAGTATGGAAGAGCCTCATGGCAGATGGTTCCCCATTTCTTCTTCTCTCCCCTCCCTCTTGTTTCCTTCTCAGCCTTCTCTGCTCGCTGAAACTCCTGGGTATAGCCACTGTCGCCTTGCTGCTAGAATGTGTCCCATAGGGCCAGCTTTCAGACGCTCACCCGCGATCTGTCACTGAGCCCACTGGGAAATACTTGTCTAAACACAGCCAGCTCACAGCAAGATTTAGCTCAGTGCTTGGGCAGTGCTACGCACTATTTCAGGCGACGTCAATACAGACTCAGCATCTGAAGTGCTGGAGGTGAGCGTCAGCTCTTCTACGCGAAGCTCAGACCTGTGGGAATTGGACTCTACAAATATTGAAAAGAATCTCACAAATCAAGGACAAATAAATGGAACTTTCAGAGAGTAATGATTGATAGTCACAGACTTCAGGGCAACATGGCAAGGATCAGCATCTGTCCAGGCTTTCATGTATGTTGTATTTTACCCCAACAGGTCATAAGCTCCTTGAAACCTTGTTTATCTTACGAACTCCACCGTCTGGAACCTACTGCGGGTCATCATTCACCCCGGGGTGGGGGTGGGGTGGCAATCTGATATTACATAGACAGATAAGCGGATGGATCGATGGATGGCAATGGAGGTAGTGAATGGATGGGTGGGTGGATGGGTGAGTGGACAGGTAAGTTGATGGGCAGATGGTTGCATGGGTCAGCCCGGATGAGGAAGCGTCTCAGGTACTGAGCGAAGGCTCGAAGCTGGAGTGAAACTGGCCAGCACAAAGCCTAAGCTTCCCAAAGATTAACTACAGAGGATACAAAAGGCACCAAGGGAGGCAAGATGGGCAGCTTAGACTGTCTCAGTGTGGGTAACAGCCATCATCAAAGAGTTCAGTCAGAAAATGAGGTCGGGGCTGAGGATGGAGCTCAGACAGTTGAGTGTTTGCTCGGCGTGTGCAGAGCCTGGAGTTTGTTCTCCAGCACCGCACCATTGGAATGGCGGTGCTTATCATAGCACTCGAGAGGTAGAGGTGTGAGGATCAGAAGGGCAAGGTACATAAGAGTGTGAGGCCGCCAGGTGTGGTGGCGCACGCCTTTAATCCCAGCACTCGGGAGGCAGAGGCAGGTGGATTTCTGAGTTCGAGGCCAGCCTGGTCTACAGAGTGAGTTCCAGGACAGCCAGGGCTACACAGAGAAACCCTGCCTCAAAAAACCAAAAAAAAAAAAAAAAAAAGAGTGTGAGGCCAATTTAGTTTACACGAGACCCTGTTAAAGGTGTGTGTGTGGAGGGGGGGTTGAATTCTTTTTTAAAAGAAAAGAAAAATGAGGTTAAGAAATGAAGCCACAGGAAGGAGATATTCAAGATACATCCACCTGACCAAAGGCCTACCTAGTACAAATAAGGAATTTCTATGAATAAACAAGAAAGGTACATTAAAAAAAATAAAAAAAAATAGCCAGGCAGTAGTGGTGCACATCTTTAATCCTTGGGAGGCAGGTACAGACAGATCTCTGTGAGTTCAAGGCCAGCCTGGTCTACAACTTGAGTTCCAGGACAGCCAGGGCCACATAGAGAAACCCTACCATGAAAAACCAAAAACTGAAACCAACTAACCAAACAAACAAACAAACAAAAACCAGTACAAAGGAGAAAAAGAAAGAAAGGAAGGAAGGAAGAGAAAAAGAAAGAAAGAGAGAAAGAAAGAAAGAAAAAAGAAAGAAAGAAAGAAGGAGGGAGGGAGGGAGGAAGGAAGGAAGGAAGGAAGGAAGGAAGGAAGGAAGGAAGGAAGGAAGGAAGGAAGAAGAGAAGACGGTAAAGAGCCTTACAGATGTCTTTTATGACTGCTCAGAAAAACACCCAGGTGACTCCTAAGCACCTGAGAGGAAGATACACAGTATCCTTAGTCATATGGCAAAGCAGAGCGAGGCCCACTGAGGTCACCTTAGACACCCACACAACAGCCAGAATGATCAAGTGTTGGCGGGATGTGTATAGCTGGAACTTTCCTGCATCCTGAGTGTGAGTATGCACAGGTAGAGTCACTACAGGAAACCTGAAGCAGTTATCTAGTAAAGTCAGAACATACGCTCACATATGGCCCAGAAGCTCCACTCCTAGGCACGCATCCCAAGAGAAGTGTTTGTGCATGCATAAAGTTAATAAGAACCCCACACTGGAATTGGCTCAAATGCCCATGAACAGAATCAAATGCTCTCACTTTCACAGAACAGGACACTGCTCAGCAAGGGGAAAGGATGCGCTCCTGAGACACATAGCAGCATGGGGTACCCATAAGCATTATCCAGGGAAGAAAAATAGCCGGTAGATAGACTGGGTGTCCATCTGTACAAGTCCAAGAGCAGAAAATGCTAGACTGTGGGGTCACAAACATCAGAATGGCCACAGGGGAGTCTTCTGGAGTCCCGGGAATGTCTACATACTGGGGTGTGTGTGTGTGTGTATGTGTGTGTGTGTGTGTGTGTGTGTGTGTGTGTGTGTGATTCAACCCTGAAGATCTGTGTCGTCTTTGTACTTTCATACTAGACTTCAAGCACTTCCTTTATTCTAGGAGAGTTCAGTGCGTGCTTTGGAAAGGGGGAAGAAGGTAGAGCCCAACTGAGCACTGTCTTACCCTTCAAAGACCTGTGGCTCTCAGGAGTGAACCAAGGGCATCTTGACACAAGGAGCTGTATAAAAAGACACTGAGTGATGTTGGAGGACAGAGAGCTGGACAGATGCTAAGGTCCTGTAGGAAAGGTCCTGACCGATGACATCCACTTGGGACTTTCCCGAGGCCTGTGCCCCAGGGATGCACACCTCACTCGAGGAGGCGCGTAGAGACAACTGAGACTTGAGCGCCTCCTGCCCCACCTTGCCCTGCCCCAGAGGCCTCATGCGCTTCCCACTTCTCTCCCAGGACTCTGGGTCTTTGTTAGCTTCTGGGACAGCACGTAGGGAACGGGGCCAGCTGTTGCTCCCCTGCCACAGCCTAGTTCTAGGATACCAAGGGTAAGCTACAGATGCCAAGGGCCTCCATTCACAGGCTCTAGGTATCCCAATTATCACTTAGTCCATGCTGGTTCTCCCAGCAGGAGGCACATCTGGGAAACTTGAGGCCTACCTCTGATGGTGTCATGGAGGTCACCTGGGCTGCTTTTCTTGTGAATCAGGTTGTGTCACAGGATGCTGACCCAGGTGACAATCTGTAAAACTTCCTTGTTAAAAGCGCAGCAAGGGCCTGGTTTCTTCTGGCAGGAAGCCATGATAGTAAGGGACCAGACTGAGGGATTTCCATAGGTGTCAAGAGGTGACCCTCAACCCCCTTCTCCAGTTGATCTGATTGGAGCCTACACTGTTCCCAAACCTTCACAGCATCCTGTAACCCATCCTTTCTCCCCTCCATCCCCACCGCCCAGTCCGGGCTGCAGTCCTACACCTCCGAACTGCAGGAGGCCCCTTGCTGTCCCCAACCCTAGCTTCTCAGTGCTTTCATGGGATCACGCCCTTCCTTTATTCAGGAATAACTTACAGTCAAGAAATGCAAAAAGCTTAAAAGTAGAGCTTTAAACAAATGTGTACTCCTGATCAATTAGTCCAAACCCAGACTGCTTCTGTCACTGGGGAAGGGGCCCTGTGACCTCTTTTAAGCTTGCTTCCCAGCACACTGAACAACCTCTGTATTGGCTTCCATCCCAGAAAAAAAAGAAAAGCAAAACCAACCAACCAACCAACCAAACAAACAAACAAACAAACAAAAACGGGGCCTTGAAGCAACAACACTGCAACCACACGGCCTTTATAAACGGCGGCTTCTATACACCACCTGGTTTCTTGCCCTTGCACATCCTCGGTGACTTTTGCTGTTGGGCGGGTTCCCATTTTCTAAGCCTTGCTCCATGTCTCAGTCTGTTTCTCTGTTCTCCTGCGGGTGAGCGACGGGGCTGCTCAGGGTTTGGGATGATTGCGGCTAATGCTGCCTTTTGCCTACAGCCTTTGTGTGGACATGGGTCTGTTTCTCTTAGGAAGTCCTATTGTTGGACTTCTGGGAAAAACATAGATCTATGTAGCCCTTGCAACTCTTGCAGAGGACTCAGGTTCAGTTCCCAGCAACCGCATGGCCTCTCACAATCCTCCGTACTTGGGTTCCAGGGGACTCGACACCATCCTCAGGTACTGCATGAGAGTTTTACACACACACACACACACACACACACACACAAATACTTATAGACATAAAATAAAAATAAATAGGTAGATTTTGGGGGAGGTTTCAAGACAGTTTATTTGTATTTCTCTGGGATTAAAAGCATGGGCTGCTACACCCAGCAAGTATATAGAACTTAAAAAAAAAAAAAAATCCTGACCGAACCCAGGGCCTCTAATTTCCAACTCTCCCTTGTGTGTTCTGCTCTAGTGTTCTCGGGGAAAGGATCAAAATTCTCAAAACCACGGCAGAGCAATGGTGGCACCACACACCTTTAATCTCAGCACTCGGGAAGCAGAGGCAGTCTGGCCTACAGAGCGAGTTCCAGGACAGCTAAGGCTACAAGGTGAAGCCCTGACTCGAAAAACAAAGTCAAACAAGAAGATTCCCAAAGCCAGAGTCATTACCATGGCCACCCTCCTGGACAAGCGTTCTGCCGTTCTCAGATATTCTGCGCCATCGTGCCTCTGAGTGCTTGCACATACTGTTCCTTCTCCAGGAATGCGGTCCACCTCATCTCTGACTCACACACGATGACCCAAATCCCCTGGCAGCCTTCTCTTCACCCTTCATTTGGATAACAGGCAATTGTTAGGTGCCCGCCACGTGCTGGGTTCTATTTTAGGCACCAGAGAAACAGTAAATAAAGCAGACTAAATACTTCATGAAACTGATGTGTCAGACAGATAGTGACTACACACTTAACAACGTACCCTAGTCTCTGCTCTGTTCTCCCACGTGGCTCTGCGTGCATTTTTATTTCCATGTTACCTCCTCTGGATGTGTCCAAGGCAGCAGTGGGTATCCCTGTCAAGGCTGGGGGTTCTGTAAGGACAGCCCCAGGTCTCCTGGGCACGCGAATAGGGGTGATACCCACCCTCCACAGTGACAGAGCCCTCCAATGGCTCTGGTTGCACCTGTTTGTATACCTCTCCTCCTCAGCAAGTGTGGAGCTGTGGGGAGAAGCTGAGACCACAGGATGCTGCTGCCTGCCTAGACGGGCTCATGAGGCCCTAAGAATGACTAGATTCCATGAGGACACAGAGCTGAAGAGCTGTGACGAGGGCCTGACTGATCTAATTGCCTGCCATGAACAGCTGTCTGTGGCCTGGTTACCTCTGGCAGCTGTGAACTGGAGTTCCCTCCTCCACACAGCAGATCTGAGACTTGAACTCCTGTCTCTATGTACCCAGATGCTGGTGAATAAACTCTCTATTTCTGAAGCTTGTTATCTTAGTTAGGGTTTCTATTGATGTAACAAAATACTGTGACCAAAAGGCAAGCTGGAGAGGGAGAGGTTTATTTGGTTTAGACTTCCATACTGTAGTCTGTTTTTGAAAGTCATTGAAGGAAGCCAGAACAAGCAGGGTAGGAACCCTTGGAGGGGGCTGCCTACTGGCTTGCTCAACTCTCTCTCTCTCTCTCTCTCTCTCTCTCTCTCTCTCTCTCTCTCTCTCTCTCTCTTGATATTTTGAGTTGGGGTTTCTTTGTGTAATCCTGGCTGTCCCGCAGTTTGCTCTGTAGACCAGAGTGGCCTCAAACTCAGAGAGATGTGACTGTCTCTGCCTCCTGAGTGCCGGGATTAAAGGTTTGTGCCACCACAGCCTGACTTCTCAGCCTTCTTCTTTCTTCCAGAACCTAGGGCCACCAGTTAGTTGGGTGTGAGCACTCCTTGGCCCCTCCTTGGGCCCTCCCCCCATCAATCACTAATTAAGAAAATGTTCTACAGGCTAGCCCGCAGCCCGATCTTAGGGAGGCATCTTCTCAATCACGGTTCCCTCCTCTCAGATGGCTGCAGCTTGTGTCAAGTTGACAGAAATCTGGACAGCACGCTTGTCGTCCCAGGGATGGATGCTTGGCGAAATGGTTTTGTGAAACAGGCCCAGTGAGGTTGCAGAAGCCAGCTCTCCTAGCCTAGAGCTCCCATCTCCCCTAGCCTAGAGCTCCTGTCTCTCCTAGCCTAGAGCCCCCGTCTCTCCTAGCCTAGAGCTTCCGTCTCTCACCTACTTTTCTTTGACTGCAGACCCCGTGACAGTGCTGGAGAAAGTGAATGATGGTTCAGGCTTGGTTAAGGAAAGTAAGCAGACCCTGAGCCCATGGACAGCACCCAGGTGCTTCAGGGGCTTCTGGAAGCTTCCACAGCTGCTTCCTGTTCCTTCTCCTTCTTCCACCACCCCCTCCTGCCCTGGCTTCTTCTGGGACATTCCATCTTTCTTCAATAGCATATCAAAACCTGGCGCCCTCCTGGTTACTCATTTTGCCAATGGGCTCAGGTATCCTGCCGGGACTGTACCTGGGGAAGTGAGGGGAGGACGTAAGGAAGTACTCCCCCTCTTCTTTGAACTGTGCTTTTTGATATTGTTCAAACTGCTATGTCCTACATGGCAAAGATGGTTTCCCTCCAAGGGAAGGACTTGCTAGGCTGTAGTCAAGATGCAAGCAGTAACTACTGCCGGGTGTGCTGCCATGTGGGTGTGCTGCCAGGGAGGGAGACAGACTAGCCTCAGCTAGGGATCCTCCTTTGAGGTTTCACGTGAGCTCAGCCACAAGGAGGTGCGTCCCTTGCACGTGAATGTGCACACATGACTAGTGAAGAGTACAGGTTCCACGGGGCATTACTCTCTTTCTTTGGGGTCTTAGCACAAGACAGCTTCAAACGCCCAGATGCATGAGGGCAGAGAGTGAAACATTCCATTTCTCCACCCCACACAAGTGTGACCCCTTTTCTGACAATGAGTTTGATTGGCTGGGTTTAGAGAGTTCCCACTTCTCTCTGCTCTGAATCAAATTGTGAGGACTCTTTTGCTTGAATCCAAAAATGAAATGAAGGGCATTCTGCCCAAATAACTTTCCTTAATTGTTGGGTTTTCCTAGAGAAACATCGCAGTATGAAAATACATATGGGTACTTATACACACACACACACACACACACACACACACAGATACAGACACACAGACAGACACACACACAGAGACACACAGACAGACACACAGATAGACAGACACAGACACACAGACACATAGACACAGACACACACAGACACACACACAGACATACATAGACACACACACACACACACACACACACACACACACACACACACACACACACCTCTGTTGTATACAGCCACTCAGATTCTTTCCCCCTGCTGAAAATCACTTGACTTCCTGCAGAAGAACTCTTTCTCTCACATCTGCTTCCAGTGGCCAGTGTATCCGGGTGGTTGAGCCCTGCTCTGTAAGCCAAGAGCCTGTAACGTTTCCCTTCTGACGACGTCAGTCCTTCAGAGTCCATAGGACAAAGGACAAACTGAAAGCATTATGTAGGCACTTCTATAATTATTGTAACATAACCACTTAAAAGCAAAACCCTTTGTTCTCTCTCTCTCCCCCCCCCATGTGTGTGCACACACGTTTGTGTGTATGAATGCGTGCCATGCATGCACATGCCACGGCCTGCTTGTGGCGGTCAGAGGAATATTTTCAGGAGTTGATTTTCTCTATCCCGGGCTGGGAACTTGAGTTTGCAGGCTTGCAAGGCAAACACGTTCACCACTGACCCATCTCCTCAGTCCCATAAGAACGATTTCTAATGTGTGATCACAGTCTGGCCAGACTTGGAGCCTTCACTTGTCTTCTGTTGTTTCGAGACAGTCCCTGAGGCGTCTTCTGGTAGATCCTGCTTCTTATCTTAAGTGACAGAGGTCTAAGGGGTGGGGAACAGCTTTACCTACACCTTTAAAATGTCCAATCAGATGACTCTTAGTAGGAGGTGAAGCCCAGACTGTACTGCGGGGGCAGGGTGTGGATGTGTGTGCAATGGGGTGGGAGGGTGGAGTTAAAGTTCGTCTCTCTTGTACCAGGCCCAGGCTTGTGTGGGTCATGGTTACTTTCCAAGCTTGTTTCTAATCCTCCTTCACAACCTCTCTATTCATCAACCAGCACAGGTCTTTTCCCCCCGAAGGTAATTAGAGCTGGTTCCTCCCGCTGCCTCCCAGAGCGACTTGACTGATGACTTATGATGTACATCATAGAAGATCCACGTGTCCATCCCAGTGGCTCCTCTGAGCTGGAGCATCTGAGCATTCCATCTTGGAATCCTGAACGTCTATGCCTCCTTTCCATGGGAGAGTTGCTGTGGTCCCAGGTCCTGAGACTCTCTCCAGTTTAGCTTGGGAATGCTCAAGTGCTTGAGTGGGCCCAAGAGACATACTCTTCTTATTGGGGTAAAATGACATGAGTGCAGTAGTCACCGTGGGCTCAGCCCGACTGAGTGATAAGAGGATCTGTTTGCGCCATTGTCTTTCCAATGTGCTGCGCAGAATATGGCAGAGACTCAAGTCAACCTTGTTTGGAGGAAAGGGACAACAGCATTGGCTCCTGTCACTGAAGAAGGCACGAGTGGGAGTGAGCAGGGACACGGCTCCAGCAGGAACAGCTGCTCCAGCTTCTATCTCAAGTTTAGTTCAGGTGACATGCTACCACCCAATGCCTGGAGCTGCCAACCTCTACCTGCTCCCAGTCAGGGGTCCTCATTTTCACTGGGTTACTGGTCCATCTCTGGACTCGGAGCCGGCCTCTGAGTCCACTCTCAGGGACACCTGTCTCAAATATGGTTCCCGAGGAGCAGAACTAAAGCAGGTGTTTAATTCAGGATCTTGCAGTTGGAACATTCTTTGTTGACTAAAAAGGATATAAACAGAAATAAAAATGGCATTAATTCTATGCCTTCTTCACTGGGTCTAGGTGTCATTCATACAACTCTCCATCAGGAAGTTCTAGCTGGTGGCTTAAAGGAAGTGTGTGTGAGGTCAAGCTGTGACTTTAAGATGTCTGTCTGCATAGTCCCTGTGAGTTGGGCCAGCAGGGCTCATCTGACTGTCCCCCTGGGGAAGTGTTGTATAAAGTAATCACACTGAGATCCTAGGAGCAGGTGAAGGACTAGAAATGGTGTCAAGCGAGTGGGACTGGGCTAGCTCACTTTGGGGATGAACACTGAACGTACATTCTAAACGGACGCCCAGGTAACACAGTAAGAGCTCACTGTATAGGCTTGTAGGTATCTGCAGAGATCCTGAGAAATGTGGGTCTGTAAACCTGACTGAGGTGGTGAGGGAATGAAGAATGGACAGAGAAATGAGAGACACATGGATATAGAAAAGCTAGGGTCAGTTGAGTCCTCTGCACCCTGACGGAGTGGCATTAGCTTCTGTAACAATGGGGAGCCCCAGTCATTGGTTATGTACGGCAGGGTTAGCTAGCGTTAGGTGGAGAGCTCAGTCTCAGGCTGTAAACAGGAGGAGGAGGTGAGAGTTGCTAGTTTTCATGCACACTGGCCAATAGTTAGTGGATACCAGGGAAAGGACTTTCCAAAGCCTTTCCAAACTTGACCCAGGGAAAAGGGCTGGCTAATTACTTCCCCCGTGACATTGCTGTCTCATGTAAAGTCATGCACGTTCACTCAGAACTCTCCTCCCTCCCTACAGGTGTCTATAGGAAGAAACGAGAGAGACCTAGGGGGAAGACAGAATAGGCCAAGGAGAGAGGAGCCGGCACAGGACGCTGCTGAAGTTCTATCAGGAGGGTCTGCTGGAGGACTGATCTCACCCTGCTGAGAGGTTGCTCTGTGGATCCTTCTGGAAGTCAGTTGCTAGGTGTGGGCTGCTAGGTGGGGGTGGGGGAGGGAAGACAGTGGCCTTCCAGATAGTCCCTGTCTGCTGAGGGTGACTTTACTGTACCTGCTGGGATCCCCACAGTGGAGGATGGGTGGGTCACATTAGAGAAGGTCTCACCGTGGGCTGAAGAGATGGATCAGAGGCTGGGAGCACTTGCTGCTCTTGCAGAGGACCTGGGTTCAATTCCTGGTACCCACAAGGTGGCTTACAACTGTCTGTAACTCCAGTTCCAGGGGATCCAAGGCACTTTTCTGGCTTTCAAGAATGACAGGTCCACACACATGTGTGCTGGCAAACACTCAGATACATAAAATATTTTTTTAAAAAGTCCCACCAAGCCGAGTGTGGCCAAAGTCCTTAATCCCCATACTCAAGAGGCAGAAGCAGGCGGACCTCTGTGAACTTGAGGCCAGCCTGATCTACCTAGAGAGTTCCAGGCCAGCCAGGGCAACATTATGTCTATCCAAAACAAAACAAAACCACTCTAGGATTAGGTGTGTGGAGACGGCCATGGGAGGAACGGAAGTCGAGCCCCAGTTGCTTTGAGACCTGGCTTTTTGCCTTCTCCCGTTGGATTTATTAGCCTTGTCTGTGTTGGGGGTGGTGTTCAGCCTGGCTTTGCTTTAGGTAACTTTCCACATCTCACAGTTAGGCCCTCTATTCCAGAAGAGAGCTGCCTGTCTCGGCAGGCATGAGCGGGGTCCAGGCAGTCATGTGGGCTCGGGGAAGCCACAGGCCTGTGTTTCTCTGACAACAGAGAGTTAAGCTAAAAATGGTAAGTCTCGTTTTTATAGCGAGACTCTGGCTCCCACTCTGCTCATTTCCTGCCTTGAAGGCAATGGTGCGCAGAAGTTTTGTTTTTAATCACAATCCACAAGAACCCAGCAAGCACACATATACCCCCATTGTCACCTTGATGGCTGTCATCCTTTCCCTAGAGAGGACCCTCCTACCATTTTCTGCCTTGTTTATTTGTTTGGTTTAAAGGGTCTGGTCATGCCTCTTTACACATGAATTTCTCTGCTCATTGTAAAGTCACTGCTCTAAGGCAACATGGAGTGGGGGTGCCCTTCTTATGCCCAGGAAGCTCTCCTGGCATCCCAGGCTGCCTGAGGACAAGGCTGCCGGATGTTGGCAGAAGACAGTGGCTGCAGCTTAGCAGCCACCAGGCTCCCGTTTTTTAAAAATGTGAATCTTTATCTCCCATCCAAACAAGGAACTGTGGCCTCCTTAACCAGTTCCTGCCCTCCTTGGGGGTGGTACTTCTCAGTGCCCAGGACCCCATAGGCAGCCCTTCAGCCTAGCTGGATCTGGGGCACACCCAGGGCACACCCACCCAACACACTCCAGGTGTGTCCAATCTTCCCTTTTCCCACACTCAGTATTGGGGAGCCTGCTGAGCTGACGTTTGTAGTCCTTGCTGAGGGACTGCTAAGGGGGCCGGCCATGTTTGTTTTTTTCTTGTTCAATGGTCAGGCTGTGTGAAGGAAGAGCACTGACGGTTACTCATCCTGACAATCTGATCCACTTCCCCAAAGCTTAAACCGGACACACAAACATACAGTCCGTGCTGGGTGTTAGAACTGAGGCCTGAGGATCGAACCCATCTAAAATGCAGCCACACAGTAAACTCAAGTTTGGTAGGGAACGGAGCAGGGAAGCGGTGGGGCAGAAGCCAGGTGGCCATAGACAGCGCTGCATAGCCTGCAAGGAGAGCAGTTGTTAAGGCATTTATGGACTATGGCTGTGTCTAGATGCTGTGGACAGAACTCTGACTTGACATGGACAGGCTCCTGTTCCTAGTAGTCTGTCAGGAGCTCAGCAAAGGCTATTAGTCTGAGTCACAGATGGCCTCCTAAGGACTCAGCACCCCTCCGGGACTTGGTCCTATTGAGGGTCCTATATTTAGCCAGTCATCACAGAACTTTGTCCCACAAGCCATCAACAAGAGCTAGCACTCCTCACCAAGAGGGACGGATGCCCGGAGCTGTTCAGTCACATGGCTTTCAGGATCTTATCTGGGGACACCAGGGCAGAATTCTTCCATGCCAACACCCAGACCACTCCATTGTTTCTGTGTGTGCACAGACCAGCAGGATAGGGTGGTGGTTTAAAAACCAAAGCCTGGAGAGAGGGCTCAGAGGTTAAGAGCACTGTCTGCTCTTCCAGAGGTCTTGAGTTCAAGTCCCAGCAACCACATGGTGGCTCACAAACATCTGTAATGGGATCTTGCGCCCTCTTCTGGCCTTAAGGCATATGTGCAGGCAGAATGCTGTAAACATAAATCTTAAAACAAAAAAAAAAAACCAAAAGCCGTTGTTCCCTCAGACCAATCCTTAACACCCATAAAACAGCTAACTCACCAGAACCTTCGTTTTTTGTCCATTTATTTAGAAAAAAATTAACATGAGCAAATGAGATACCTCAGTGTTACAACAGAGTATAGAAATGTCTAGCAATAATCAAATAATTTGATCTTTAAATACAAAATAACCACATGAACACCTAATATACAGGTTTCATCTGAATACATATTTATTAGATAAATATTAGAGGTCACATCATCTAACTGCATACAGCTTTGCAAGACTAGAAATCACAATTAGTTTTTTTTTTTTTCTGACCAGTCAAAAGTATGAAATGATTGCAGTGTACATACGATGTACAAAGACAAGGGCGGGTTCTGTGGATGTCACTTCAGGCTGCACATGTGGGTGTGGATGTGTGTACGTGTGAATCACCTGTGATCATGATATCAAAAACTTATACAAAGTATATGAATTTGGTTACAATTTTCTTCTGAAATCCCCGTTTCTCTTCATTGTTTCCATAGCACCCTAAAAATACACAGGTGGCAGGGCCAGGACACAGAAGGTAAATAGTACATGTAGGTAAAAATAAAAACAAAAGGGAACAAAAAACGCCTCTGCACACAGGGTCAGTATATTACAGGAGACAAGGACGGAGTCACGAAGGCTAACAAACGGGATCTAGTATTCCACGTAGAATGAAGGAGTTCCAAGCCTTTTGTTGTTTTTTTTCTGTTTTGTAAAATAAAAACAATACACATTCCGGGAGAAATGAATGTATCTTGTTGACATGTCTATTTCTCATTTACATATGTACACACGTCCCTTGAGTCGCTGCTGCTCACTGCCTCGTCTGGATTGGTCAGGCCCGAGGGCCCATGGGGAGCAGACCTGTAGCTCTCTGGGGTTTAGGGCTTCCGTTAGGGAGAAAGTATTAGGAATCTTTTAAAAAATAAAATGGCTACAGGATACGAATAAAGGCTACAGGACATGAATAAAGCTTCAAACCAAGAAGATGAGGGTGATCGCCTGTGCGGGGGGGGGGGCCTTTCCCATCTGCGCATGCTCTCCCAGCCCAGCCATGTAGCTGAGTGGCGGCTGGTCCGTGCCTATGGGTGGGTTGCACGTTGTGGTAAAGTGGCTTGCTGAGACCTCATTTCTGAGGTTACTATGGCTCCGAGTTGTCAGAAAGGACTGAGGATCTTTCCAGAGCCTAGGCCTGCCTGTTTATGGATGTCTGCGTCTGTCACTACCAAGGCATGGCTCCAGCCCCAGATGTCTTTGCAGCTCACTCTCAAACCCTGGATCAGCTCTGACATTTCTCTGGAAGGAGACATTTCCGGAGTGTGGGCTTCAGGCTCTGTGGTGAACTTGCTGGTGGGGCACTTGCCTGGGAGGGAGCCCTAGGAAATCAGCCTCAGGTGTGAACCGAGAGATGACCAGAGAGCCTGGGCTACAGGGAGTGTCTAGGCCTTTTGCACTGGAAAGCTGTGGAGAACCTGGGCATGCCTTGACAGGAACTAGCAGGGACCCCAGGCTGTTCTGGGGCACAGTATCACGGCAAGAAGCAGGAACTTGTGAGAAAGGCATTTGTCAGTCTGAAGCTGAACAATCCATACAGTCTGACAGAGCACGGCCCTGTGCCAGGACAGACACTGGGTAACTGGTGTAATGCTGTCCCTACCAGCTGACTGAGAGTGGTTCTCAACAGTGGCTTGCCTGGTCTCTCAACTTGAGCACGGCCACCTCTTCTGGTCCTCTCTCATCTGTACAAATAGCCCTGGTTGGTTTTTTGTTTGTTTTTGTTGTTTGTTTTTGTTTTTTTAAAAAAGGACTCGGGTTTTGTCACTGAGTCAAGATATTTTAAAAACACCAGCAAAGGCTATAACCAGGTCATGAAAATGTTGAATATTATCAAAGACAATACTAAAATATTCACAAAGATATTTACAAAAGCGATTCTTAAAATAATTGATTTGCATACTGAACACACTGCTTGAAAAAACCTTAACAGGACAAAGGAAGGGGAGGTGGCAGCTTTCCTTGTGCCTTTTTTTTTTTTTAGGGTGACAATAAGTCAACAGTTAGGGGTCACCTTTCTGGTTCAATCTATATTAAGAGTGCCAGGGAGCACAGAGGGAGGCTAATGACCGATGACAAATGAGGACGCTGGCAGTGGACAGGAGGCAGGAGGGGGCCTTGGGTGGCAGCATTGGAGAAGGGAGCAAAGAATTTACAGATGGGATTCATGTGAGCGGACAACCTGGCATCACCGTAGGCCATGAGGCTCAGGGGGACACAGACCAGCCTGGCATAAAGCAGGCGAGGGACAAGCCAGCAGGGGGACTCTAAGCTGGATGGAGTGAAAAAGCAGAGGAGGGCCAGAGGCTGCACTTGCTGGGTGAGCAGGAGTGTGGAGCGAGCTCTGGGTGGAGGGAAATACAGGGAGTGACAGGCAGCTACACAAATGCCACAATGCCTGCCTGCTGAGATGCTCTGGTGCACCCAGCAAAGGTCTGGGCTGGAGACAGGCAGCCTTGAGCAGAGAACCTGCCGGGCCAGACTGAGAGACTTGGAGATCCATGGAGGCTCTGCTGTGGAGTCCTTTCCCCGGGGGCCCACGCTGCTTCCCTACCATGTGCCCCTACAGCTGTCTGGGGAAAGGAGAACCCAGAGGAAGTGGGTCCTATGGAACAGTCTTGGAGAAGGACGTACGGGTAGGAGGAAGGAACACGGGGGAAATGGCTTGCTTGCTGTCCAGAGGCAATGTCCTTTCCTTCCGTGACTTCAGAGCTCCTCGCTGCGGTCATTTAAAAGCAGGGAGTGGCTTAGGGCAAAGCTGCAAGGCTCTGGCTACTTCTGTGGGGCTCTGGCTGGCATCGTCCCCTGGCCTCTAACCGAGGGCCACCTTTGGTGTGGTGCACACTTGTGCACATGCTCTCTGCTCCCCACAAGGCATGGCCCTGGTCTTAGTTAAGGAGCCCTCCTCTGCATTGTCTTGGCTCAGGGGAAGGCCCTGACCTGTTTCCTGCCAGTCCCTACAAGGTGTGGCATGCTCTCTCAGACATGGCACTTTGTCCTTGTTCTGCTGAGAGAGTGTTTACAGGGTATCTTGGCTTAGAAGTCAGAGGCCAAAGCCATGGCCCCAGGCCCTGAGGGATGTTCTCCCCCCCACCCCCAGAGGGTTGTGCTTTTCTGTGGTGTGTGTGTGTGTGTGTGTGTGTGTGTGTGTGTGTGTGTGTGTGTGTCCTTCCTCACTGCTGCAAACTGTTACCACTCCTCCAAGGCTTGTCTACTACCCTGGCCGGAGCACGGGCTTCTCTCAGGTTCCAGTCATCTGAAGGAGGCTCTGGGCCAAGAGGCAGGGATAAAGTTTAAAAACATGGAAGAACTTTGGGACACTGGAAGGTCGGTCGTCTGGAGTCAGCACACATGGAGGGGCCTACAGTCGCCATTGGCATGTCTCTTGCTGGGCCTGGATCCCCTCAGCTTGGGTTTGTCTTCCAGGGGCCGTCTTCAGGCTTGCTCTAGGCACAGATCCTGGAGCATTCCGGCAAACAGGACTGGAGACCCACATGGCTTTCCCTGCCTAGTGTGCTCTGCTCGGCTCTCAGCCTGAGGTCCTGGTGTGGGAGGCCTGAGCATGGGCTCCTGGGAGGAAAAGGATGTGGGACAGATGGGGTAGGAGGCAGAGTGGGGAGGGATGGCCCCAGTGGAGAGTGGCCTTCAGTTGTTCTCAAAGAGAGACAGGAGGTCATCGTTGCTATTGCTTGGAAGGTCGGGGGGGTCCAGGTAGGAGAGGAGCTCATCTGGGTTTGTGAGTTCCGGCAGTAGCTAGAAAAGAAGAAGCCTCGTTGAGGTGCCTGAGGGTGGTCCAGAGGAGTGAGGAGGGCTCTCTCTGGCCTTCTCACTCCCTTCCGCTTGCCTCCTGGAGTTCTACCTCAAAGACAGAAAACTAACAGTGTCAAGTATGGGCCTGCCGGCTGTCCCCAAGACCACTGCATCTCAGCTGGGGGCAGGCATACCCACACTCAACAAATGCCAAGGTCGGGGAGACCCACTGGGCTGATCCCTCCTCTCAATGTCAGCCCCGTGGCAGATCAAGGGCTGGATTCCTTTTGATTGCTCCTCTGTCCTCTCAGACCCTGCCAAGAGCATCTTTGGGTCACACAGCCTGCTGGTATAAGCCACCTGGCTTCATCCATGAACACAAGGCAGGCCATGGGAAGACCAGGTGGTCCCCACGGTGCCCGAGACTACTCTCCTGCAATCTTAGTGAATTAGTGGCTGGCCATACTGTCCTGTTTCTGTGCTCCACTGTCCCCACTCCCCATGTGACGCCCTTGGAGTATGTATGCCACACAGGAGCAGAGGAGCTCCTGAATCTAGAAGCATCCCTCAGTCCGGCTAAGGGAGGAGAGTTGGGTGAGAAACCAAGACATCTGCAAACTGAAGACAGTACCGCAGTTTTCCCTGCCAAGAGCTCTCTGATGCCACCGTGGTGGGTGTGGCTAGCAGGGGCAGGAGTTCAGTACCTAAGGATGGGGGCTGGCTACAGCTTCCAGCTCCTGACGGGGGTAGGAGGGGAAAGTGTCCAGTCCCAATCTTTCTGTGATGCCCACCACCCCGCCTTCTACACTACTGAGGTCTTGGAATGGGAGATCCTTGAGTCTCAGCTGCCTAGTTTGACCCTGTCTCCCTCGAGTCATGTCCTCCCCCCACCATCTTCTGTCATCCCACATGGAGACTTCTTGGAGTGAGCAATGGAGCAAGCGGAAGCAGGGAATGGAGACACACGGACAGGGAAACCGCAAGCAGACAAGACCAGCAAGACGATGGTGGGGTGTCATTCTTAGCTCTTCCCCTGCCCAGGCCAGAAGGTAGATACAGAAATAGCAAGCTTGACATGGGGGTGTGAGGGAGGGGATGGGAAGAAGGGCAAGGACCCTCTTGCACTATCTCCAAGGCTCTGGCCGGAGGGATTCGTCAAGGGTTTACGTAGAAGGTGGGTAGGACTGAGGAACAGGGCTATCGGGCCAAGGGGCTGATGGGTAGGGGTGGGGCTTGCATGACACACCCCCATATGGGGCTTCCTAGTGCTAGAGTCAGGGGAGACTGGCTGGGGCCCATCCGCCACCCACCCACCTTTCCACCCGGGGCCTTGAGCCCTTAAGTACCCCCCCTTCTTTTGGGAAGGTCACAGTGCCGAGCCTGGCCCCAGACCAAGGTGTGTGGTGACCCCAACTTACATCCAGTGAAGGTTCCGGCATGTCGGATGCTCCCTGTGCTCCGGCCTGACCCTCTAAGGCTGAGGAGGGGTTAAAGGTCAGGTCGCTGTGTGGATGGTTGCCGGGAGCGGCCTGTGGTGGCTGCCGGGGAGGCTGGGAAGGAGGAGGAGCCCCACTGTGATGTAATGGAGGCCCTGCCTGGCTGCTGGGGTGTGGTACGTGCAAACCTTGTTGTATGGAGGGATGGGGCTGGTCAGAACTGCCAGCGTGGGGCATCTGTGGAGGGGGAGAGAGCAGGAGAAAAGAGAGGTGAGGTGACGAGGCACAACGACGGGATGCCTGGAGAAAATGAAAACCAAACAAACCAGGAAGTAACGGACCCCCAAACGAGGGCACCCCTCACAGAGAACAATGATCCGCCATTGAGGGGCGGGGTAGAAAAAACAAACAAATCCGTCCTCTCCAGAAACCAACAACCAGGAAGGGACAAGTGGAGAAGGCCTTCACACAGGCTGGCACAATGCCTAGGAAGGGCCTCGAGCCAGGCACAGGCCAGAGAGCCTCCCACCCCCACACTGTCACAACGAACAACAGCGAGGCCAGAATGGACAAGCAAATGGACGTGTTTCTGGGAAGCGGTAGCTGCTGGCAGCGTGGTGCGGGGCCCTCCCCGGAGGGCCAGGGCGGTGCAGAGCAGGCGTGGACACAGCACGGGCAGGCGTGCAGCTCCCCTGGCTGGCGGTAAAGAGGAGACAGGTGCATTGCCTGCTTCCCTCCTGGATGAAACTCATCTGCTGTCCAAATGGCAGACCAGGGCGAGAACCTGGCTGGCCAGGGGCATTTCAGGGTACTGCCTTCTCCTTGATTAGCAATGGGCTTCATGGTAGGGGTGGCGAGGAACGCGGAGGGACAACTCTAAAGGTTAGCTAGGGAATTCCATCCTTTTAACTAGCTCCGTGCTGTTGTGAGTCAGTGGGTGGAAGGGGATCTTATGTAAGTATGTGCCTGGTGGACGCTGATCTCGGCAGACCCTTCAAAGCAGGAGGTCTGAAGTAGCTCTGTACATCTCCAGCAAAGGCGTCAGCCTGCTCTATACATTTGAACAGGGCCACCAGCGCCCTCTTACATACTGCCAAGAATCTATCATTTTGGTGACAGAATGCTTCCTTGGTCTCAGATGATTTCCATCCCTGCCCCATCTCCATTCCTGGGTTCTTCCATGCCGGGTTGGCGAGTAGCGATCCCAGACCCCAGTTCCTCTTTCCATTTTTGCTAAAGGCTGTTCCCCAAGTCTGCTGTGATCTGGTCTCTACCAAAAGTCCTGGTGTGCCCTTTCTTTGCAGGGTCCAGGGCTCCAGGGTGACACCAGTATTACAGTGTTCTTCCAGTCCGGGTCCCCAGGTGACCCTCATGTGGCATGATATAGAGCGGCTGGAAGACAAGGCCACATAGTGGTAAGAGGCCAGCTGAGGGTTCCCACTTAGCTCACAGCAGCAGATGGCCCATGACACCCACCCTGAGGAAACAGGGAGGGACTCCACACTCCCACGACCAGCTCAGCTTAGGGCAGAAATCTCGGATCCTGTGATATAGCTTTTCCCCTCGACCTCAACAAGAGTGTCTCAGAGCTCGGAGCACTACTGTTGTGCGAATCAATCTGCTGCCTAGTGTGAGGAGGACTCTTGGGCAAACCAGTGGTTGGCTAGAACTTTCTAGAGAATCCTGGACTACACAAACACCCTCCACTCATCTGTTCAGCTAGGGCCAGCTGCTTCTAGATACAAGGTAGATACACCAAGAACAGACCTGGGGTTGTCTCCCCATGTGATACAAATGCGTTGCTAGGCCTGGTTGCTCTCAGCGGGATGAAAGCTGAGAAAGCAGGCATGCCTTGGTGGGATTCTGGGGGAGCTCTGACCTTGATTCAGGTAGAAGATGAACCAGGAAGCAAATAGCTTGACTGGTACAAGAACATATGGCCTTCTCTATGTGGCGTCTTTCAGGGATTGGTGGGTATGAGGACTTGGGGAATACAGCGTGTGGGGGGTGATGTCGGTGACATCAGCTGTGTTAGGCTGAGCTCCTGGAGAGCTTAGAGGAGCTTTTCTTTCTCTTCCTGTCATGTTTTCTTTGAGGCAGGTTCTCGAGTATCGCAAGGGCTGACCTTAAACTTGCTATGTAGCCAGGGCATGACTCTGAAGTGTGGACACTCCTTCCATTATCTCTGAGTTTTGAGATCACACGTGTGTACCTTGTCCTGCTTGCTTAGGTCGTTCTGCAGAAGCCCCCTACCCAAGGGAGCTGTGTCGCCAGGCGCTGTACTCATTCTTGGTGGGAAATCAGGGATGTGAGAGAAGATGAGAAGCCTCCTGTAAGGCTTCTGTCATAGGTCCTCCAAGCCCACTACTAGGCACTAAGGAAACTCTGGACCTTTTCTGGCTGGTCTTCTTATCTGTGCCCCTTCCCTCTGAGGTGAGAGACTGACATGGATCTCAGTGTCCCAACCCCCACTGCTCCTCTTCCATCTCTGCTCCTTAAGACTGTGTGCTTTGTGAGCACAAGGCCCGATGTGCCTATTTATCCCAACCCAAGGGGCACTTGCTATGCTACACAGAGCAAAGCAGTTGAGCATTCAAACACAGGAGGGCTCAAGAGGATGGCCAGGTCTCTTGTCACTGTTTCCTGAGCCACAGGAAGGGACGGCTTGTGGTTAGTTCTGGGCATCTTACTCCACAGAGATGTCCCCAGTCTTGTGGGACATGCTAATAAGTGGGAGACAAGGAGGGCAGACAAGCCTTCAGGGAGGCCAGATGTCTTGGGACCTCCTTTTTACAGGTGGTCATGGTGAGACCCTGGCGAGGATTCAGATCCCCAGAGACTGAGTGCCTGGGCATGGGAGCTAATTTCAGGAGGCTGGAACCACAGGCGTCCGTGGAAGAGCACAGGCGGAGCTCAAGGTGGGCACATGTGGATGCAGGGGGCAGCCTGGAGCTTTCTTAAGAGACTCCAATGCCCTCAATAAAACAGCCAAGTTGACAGGTTTAGTCCATCCCTGTCAGCCTCTCCCCGTCTGAGACCCTGATTCTAATTTTTAGTTTTTCTTTGCACTGTGGGGGGAACCAGATTACTCACATCACAGAGATCCCGAGGGAGAGCCCTCTGCCCCAGTCATCCCAGTGAGGCTGGGAGGCAGCATGGATGAAAGGGAAGGCTGAGGTACAAGCTGAAGGTACTCACAGTTTCCTGCATGGGGTGGCTGAGGGGTTTCTCGAGGGCGGCCATGTTGTTGGGCATGTCCGGTGGGTGCGAGAGCTGGGGGGGACCGTGCATGAAGTCGTTCATGGATGTCCCTCCAGGATTCCCATGGGGGAAGTCAAAGTTGCCATGCCCCTGGTAGTTGTTTCCTGGGATGGAAATAAGTGGGGGATGGGGAGAGGTCACCCAGAGGGAAGGTGGCCATCCTCAGCTGATAGTATAAAAGCCAAAGGCTTTTCCTCCTGTGGGACAGGCAAGGCTCCTGAAGCATTTGCATTTGGCTATAGGATGGGGCAGTCATGCCTTTATCTCATGGGCTGGGGCACTCCGGATGTGTGTGTTGTTCTACTGTTTCAGAAGGGCAGAAAGGGGTCTAGAGAGCAGGCTCTAGATGATAATCCAACCTCCCTATCCCACACCCCATGGTGATGATGAGACATGGAGACTCAGAACGCTGGGATGCTGAGGCCCTTGGCATAGGCTGTGGCACTCGAGCTTGTAAACTAATGACTCGGGTCCACTAATCAATTACCTGGGCACCTTGGAGACCTAAGGTCATGGATCTGAGTGACAAGGCCACCATCCTCAGACAGAAGGTGTGCATTTTCTAGGAACAGAGTGGAATGCAGCAGGGATGATGCTCGAAGTCTGGGATAGCCAAGAGTGAGACCGAAGGATAACAGACCAGGTTAGCCAAGGCTGGGCCGCCAGTCCTTAGGCCCTCTCTGCGGAGGGTGGGAGAGCCTAAAGGGTGGAACTGATAACCTGGCAGAGCAGGCTGTGCAACCTGAGCTTCCACCATTATTCTCCCAAGTTCAGTGACCGACCGGAGGGCTAGTTTTGGAGGGTGTGCCCACTCTTCTTCTCTTTCTCATTTTTAAGATTTATTTTTTCTGTGTATGAGGGGAATGTGTTGTCCACGTATATATATGTGGTTCCACGTGTGTGCCTGCTTCAGGGGGAGTTCACAAGAGAGCACTGGTTCCCCTTGAACTGGAGCTATGGTTGATTGTGAGTCATTACGGAGGTTCTGGGAATTGAACCCACGCCCTTCTGCAAGAGCAACAAGTGCTTTTAATGAGCGAACCATTTCTCCTGCCTTACTCAGCCTTTCATTTCCTCATCTGTACCTGTTCCCATCAGGACAGAGATCCCAAGTCCCCGATGGACCCAGGCTGTCCTCTCCTCTCCCCCCTCCCTCCCTCCCTGTCCAGCATCACGGTCACTCACCTTGGCTGCTGTAGTCGTTGGAGCTGGTGCTCCCAGGAGGAGGTGGGAGGGGGTAGGGAGATGGGCCAGGGCCCAGAGCGGCGATCATCTCCATGACATTGGGCATGATCATCTGGCTGGGGCTCATGGTTTTGAACCGCTTTGAGGGGATGCCATCAGGGTCATCCTTGATGTGGAGGTCTGACTTGATGGGGACTGGCCGCCAGCTGCACGTGGGGTCAATGGTGACCTCTTCAAACTCGGAGCTGATGGGGGAGAGCAGTGGGGAGGAGCTGAGGCTTAGAGTGTCTAGCCAATGTCTCCACTCCTCCCCTGTGTCAGAACTGTGCATAGGACCATCTTGTTTGGTGAGGTGAGAATATTGAGGCTTAGGAAAACAAGCGGTTGAGCCTGGGGCTGCTGGCCCCAAGACCCCCCCCCCCCCCAGAGGAGTTCCAGCACGGGCTGAGTTCTGTCTCATCTAAGACATTGGCCCCCAAGTCCAGGTATTCCCAAGGTCAAGCTACAGATTGGTGGCTGGCCAGCTAAGTACTCAGGACTGTCTACATCTCCCCTCCAGCCAGGCTGCACCTCCCTAGTCGAGGCCTCACTTACTGTTGGATGGCGTTCAGGATCCCCCACATGTACTGATCCACTTCCAGACCCTCAAGCAGAGCAGTTTTACTGGAAGAGAAGAACAAAGGCTTGGTCTTTGCTCCTGGTGCAGCACACAGCCCGCCCACCTCCACGGTCCTGCCACTGTGGGTACAACGGAGGCACAGAGTGCAATATAGCAATGAAATCCAAGGCCCGTGCCTCTGTGGGGCTGGTTTTGCCTGAAGGGTAGGTAAAGCATCTAAGAGGCCCAAGAAGAGGCCAGAGGGCACCTCTGCTCTGCAAGGTGGGTATTGCTTACTTGCACACGGGACACCTCCAGGTCCCTCGCTCACAATTCAGTTGGAGGTATGACTCCAGGTCAAAGCACTGCAGAAGTGAGAGACAGAGAGATAGGCAAGATCAGAGCTGTCAGAAAACGCCTTGCTGTGGCTCTGGACCCTTAGGAAGACTTCACTACCCGGGCAGAACTCTTCTCTTACCCCACAGAACCACAGAACAGCCATGCTGTGTCTGCCACAGCCCTCACAAACCTCTTCCCTGTCCTCAAAGAAGCCCTTCTGGACCCAGCACCCCAGCCAAGTCTCACTGTTTTTGCCTCTTACTGAGGCCGGGACCAGTTTGGACTCTGGCAGTCCCCTTAATCCATCCTAGGGACCCAGGGTATAACTGTTGATCAGCCTGTATCAGACAAAACAGTCGCATCACATGACCATACCTACAAACTCAGAGGGAGGCAGTCCTGTCTGCCACTCAGCTTTCAGGATGAACTGTGCTTCACAGTGTGGCAGATGATGGTGTGACTGGCCCTGCCATCCTTGCATCTCTGTCGTGGAACCCTGCCTTGGCCAACCCCTACACAACCTCTTCGCTAGTCTAGGTTGCCTCTTTCGCGAACCTGCTCGAGGCAGATCCCTAGTTAGCCTGTGGTGTCTAGCCAGGACTTTCTGCTGGCCTATGATATCTGATTGTCTATTTCTGCATTACTACTTGTCCCCAGGGCCTCAGAGATGGACCTGAAGGAGAACACATGACTGAGAGAGCTTGTGATACTGGCTGCCGATGGCCACCGTGTCTTTCAGGCAGCAACAGGCTCTGTTGGCCCCTTGGCCTGCCCCTTGTTACCCTGCTAACTCTATACAGCCTGACTCAGGGGTGCACTTCCTGGGACTGCTCACCTGCACATGCTTGCAATCGTGACCCCGCGCAGGCAGCTGTATGCGCCGGAATGTGATGGGGCACTTCAGAGACACCTTGATGGCAGTCTGCTCCACACCATCCTCCCCGTTGAGAGTTGTGTTGCCCGAGGAGGCAGCCACGCTGCTGAAATTCCGCTTGACTGTGAGGTAGGAGGCAGAGGGTGAGGGCTAGACGCTCCACTGAGGGGTTGGATCTCAGCAGCTCCTAAACACGGCCTGGATTCCCCACCGCTGCACCCCACGTGTGATGCATGCCATGTGCAGGTGAGAAAGGACTAAGGAGGATCCCTTTTCTGAAGAACAAACCCTACCCTTGACAGGAGCAAGTACTTTCTGCCAAGCTTGCAGAAACTTAGTCTGATGCTGCTCCTGATTTAACTGGGTCAGCAAAAAGCCCCCTCAGGCGCTTTTGCACCTAACTGCAAGAGTGGAACTAGAAACCAGACTGTGTGGAGGTGTTCAGGGGCTGGGGGGGGGGGACACTAAGGACAGAACTCTAGGGAGGAGGGGCAGTACATCCCACAAGAGGTGCTCCAGAACTTGGCAGCCCGAGCATCACCACTTCTTGAGGCCAGCCCCGCCCAACATGTCCCCACCCACCCAAACTCACTTTTCGTGATGCAGTGCTCAGCGGGCAGCAGGCGCTTCTTGAGGAGGCCCTGCAGCACGGAGCGCACAGAGGGCCGGTGTACCAGCTGCAGCACAAAGAGGTGGGACTGCAGAGAGAAGGAGGGGCTCAGTGAGGGTCACAGTTCCCATACCTGCCCCAGGCTGACCCACGACCAAGCCCCTCTAGGAGGGAAGAAGAAGAAGAGGAAGAAGAGGGGCCTGCAAATCACCAGGCCCCGACTGAGAGTCTGGAGTGACTGACTGTGCTCCAAGCTAACATGGTGGATTTTCCACTGCAAAGCCACCTGGCTGAGGTTACGGGACATAATGGCATCAGGACTAGAACTTAGCTGCTCTCCTGTCCTTTCTGCCCTTGTCAAGTGACCCATCGCTGACACCCCTCCTCCAGGAGCCTTCTAGACCTGTGTATCCCAACTCTTCACGCTATGGCTGTGTAGCCTCCTGAAGCATCCCCCAGCCTATACGCCTAATCTCTGTGTATCATCCATCCCCTCTGAAAAGACAGGCAGGACCAGAGTGTTTCCTTCTGGGTCCTTCAGAGACAGCAACAGAATAAGGCAGGCAATTTACTTCCCTGTACATATCCCAGCTTCTGATTTCTAGGGACAAGAGGAGAGTTCTGAGGTGGTCCTAAATCACACTCATTGGAGGGATATGTATGTGTGCCTGAGTGCATGTACATATGTGCATATATCCTCCCTATAGGACAACAGGAATCCATTTAACTCCACATTTAGCAGAGGTGGGTCTTGGAGTAGGGGGAAGGTGGTAGAGATATGAAAATTTCATGCAAATGAGACAAGAGTAGATTATAGCTTTGGCCTGGCCAGTGGCATAGGGGTGCTCGTGCCTGGGATGGCACCAAGAAATAAAAGGGAGGTGTGGGGAGGCCCAGTAGGGGCAGAGCGTGAAGGGGGAGTGGCTGAGTCTAACAGAAATGGCCAGAGCATAGCAGCTTAGATCACTCTGGAGCCAGAGAACCGTGTCCCAGGGTCTGCTGCAGACTGTGGGGAGGCCGATGGTGTGTTCCCATCTGGCCACTCTACTCACACAGCAGCAGGCGGTGACAGTGATCTGGATGGTGTTCCGGCCTGGCTGGCACACGTGCTTGAGGTGCAGGGGCTTGTGGGAGGTCTTGTTGTCTCCCCGCTCGATCGTGAGGGGTGTGGCGTTGACGCTGACCTGAACCGAGGCTGGCCAGTTGGTGTTCATCTGTCGATCCTCATGGTGGTAGCACTTGAACTGCAGCTCCAGGTCTGACCTGGGGTGGGCACCAAGCCTGAGTTCCCAGGGACCCTACCCCTTGGCCACAGCCTTTCCCTCTCCCTCACTCTAGGAGCAGTGGCTCTCACCCTTCCCAATGCTGCGACCCTTAAGTACAGTTTCCCATGTTGTAGCGACCCCCGACCATAACATTATCTTTGTTGCTACTTCATAACTGTAATTTTGCTACTGTTATGAATCGCGATGTAAATATCTGATGTGCAGGATGTCTGATACTCAACCCCCAAAGGGTCGTGACCCACAGGTTAAGAACCACTATGCTGGAGATCCTCCCTTCCTGCAAGTTCAAATCCGCCCTAGCGTCCAAAGCCCTTACATTTCCATAGCCTACATTATGACAGTCACATCACAGCCGTGGCTGCCCTGCCTGGCTAAGAGTGACTCCTCTTCCCTACAACAGGGTCAGAAGGACAAAAGGACAGATATTCTTGGACAAGTCCAGTAGCAAGGCCCATTGTGACCATCTCCAGGTGTAGGCAGGAGCGCCAGCTTTGGACCATGTTTGTCTGAGTGCCCGGAAGCCTCAGGCCTCCTGCCTTACATCTTAGCTCCTGTGTCCTGAATGCCACCCAGTTTTGTCTGCAGGAGCCCACTGATCACCTAAAGCTGGGTGAATTCAAACACGCTGGGAGCAGAGGCCTGCTTCCAGCCTCTGCGGAGGGTTACTAGGCAACTGTGCTGGGATGGGGCTCTATCCCAGGCCTTGGATGAACCTTGCTTAAGGACCAAAGACCTAGGAGGAGTTTGGTAATTTAGGAGCCCCCAGTTTAAGTGTTAGCTCCACTTCTTGCTCTGAGGACTCACATCCTTCAAAATATTCCTCTAGCCTCAGTTTCCCCTTCAGATCAAAAGGAAAAGCACTGCCTCCCAAGATCTCAGGTCATGCGTAGAGCCTCCTGGCCCAGGCACTGGAGTACAGCCCTATGGGTGGGCAGCATCAGACACTGGTCACCCCCTTGCACTCTATGGAGATCGGTGAGCAGACTTAGTCTAGCTCTGTTCTCGGCAGCCTCTTCTCTTCACACTGGCAGCTCTGGCAACATGAGTCATGTTCTGGTTGATGTTTTCCCCTTTTGCTAACCTATCACCTTGACAGAGCCTCTTTCCAGCCCACAGGGCTCCGCTAGCCTCCTCACCCCCCCAGAAAGTCCAGCCAATACTTAGGACTTGGGTAACAGCTGTTTCCAGCTGTTGATGCTTGGTCCCTCTCCTGTGAGTTCCCTGGGACAGTCTCAGGGCTTTGCCTAGTCCAGGACCCTGTCAATGATGCTGAGGAGGTAACAGGAAGCTACTGCCAGCTTAGGGTAGGAAGTCACCACGCAGGTCACCTCACCTCCACATCAGCGTCTGGTGAACCGTGGGCCGCAGGTGGAACACGTGGTTGCTGACGGCCAGGTTGTGCTCCAGGCGGAAGGGTTCCAGAACCACGCCATCCCGCACGGGGAATGTGAGCCGCAGCTCGTCATTGTGGTTGGCTGGGCAAAGACAAGGAGCATGTGAGTGGCAAGCATCCCGGCCTCACAGGTGCTGGGGCTGAAGTGGGACTCGCGCATCCATGGGACACTACTTTGGGAAGCATGCTCAGACAGCACAAGTGTGGGCCATGCGTCACAGAAGGTGTGGTGTGCCCAAGCTCAGGTTGGTAGCCTGTGGCTTCCTCGAGCTCACTTGGCTCACCCAACCCTGCAATCCCGTTCCTCTCACTGGCCTCTCAGTACCTGAAGATCCATGCTTTTCTGGTGGCTGAGCGTAAGGAGGCCTGTGGACAGCCCAGCCCCCACACCAACTATCCTGGGGTTAGGAGGTCCTTGTTCTCGGCCCTCCTGCCTTTTCTGCACAACCTCCCACCTCAGCCTAGGATCTGAGCCTGATCCTGCCCACGGAGGGTCTCCAGAGTCAACTGAAGAACAGAGGGTACGGGCTCCTCACCTGGGGGTGGTGGCAGAGCGCTCATATTTGGCTTGATATCAGGTGGGAAAGGTGGTTTGACATCTTGGCTGGGGGACAGATAGGGAGGTATGCTGCTCCCGGGAGTCATGGGGGGAGTGGGGTTCCCTGGAACGGGTGAGTGGGGGTAATTCGCCACAGGAACCGGCCTGGGAGGCTGGAAAAAAAAAGAGAGCAGAAATAGGTTATGAACTCACAGAGAGGTAATGGGTCAGGCTGTGGACATATGCTCTACCTGTGCCAAGTTCTACCCGAGGGCTACTTCTCCCAGCACGGGAGGCGAGTCACCAGAGGACTCACGTTCTCCTGCAGGATCCAGCTTCTGGAGGACAGGAGGGACTGGGAAGGACCTTGTCCCTCATTAAAGCCCACACTGCTGAGACCCCCACAGCCAGGGGTCAAAGGGAACACAGAGGTCCAGTGTGCTAGGGACTTGTTAAAGAGCAGCTGGCCTCCCCAAATTGTGATTCTAGTCGGTATTCCTTGACCCTGTTTGGGGGAGGAGTACCAGTCCCCTTTCTCCTCAATGTCTTTGGTTTTCTGTAGGGCCCATGCTTGTCCTTGGTCACACATTGGAGCAGTGGACTCCAGGTTCTGAGCATATCTACGTCTCAGCAGATGGCCAGGAAAGTGCATTCCCCCACCCGTGGACCCCTAAAAACTTGCAGAGATGCTGGGTGGGAAGGCAGGGGATGTGTAAGCCTGCCGATGCCTGCTGAGGGTCAGTTGGACTTTCTAAGCCCTCACCCTGTTGACACTCCCTTGGCTGTAGCTGCTGTAGCTGCTTCCGGAGGAGAAGGTGTTGTTCTGTCCATTGAACTGTTCTGGCTGTTGAAATGAAATAAGGCAGAGAGTGAGCAGAGCAGCCTCGCTGGGGACACGAGTGTTCTGGGGAAGAAGGCACTAAGACGGGGTCTCTAGGACTAGTGTGGAAAGTGGAGGGGGCCTGAGCTTTGCTCCTGTTGTTCACAGGGAACAATTTAGTAGGCAGATTCCACAGCAGCGACAGGGGGATTGCTGAAATGAATATCCTTGAGCAAAGATGGCAAACACGCTCAAGGGTTAAACTCCAGAGGGGTTTTCCCTTCTGAGGACGCATTTGCAGCAATGGGAAAGGCTAAAGGCTCAGAGATCATCACCACAGCAGCATTGTAAAATCGAAAAAACGAGGAATGACCACGGGAAGGGTGAGCCAGGGTGAGTCACCTCCCTGGGCTGCTAGGCAGCCATTGAGACAGGGACAGAGACATTCTATAAGCAACAAGCATACAACATATGCAGGGGGAACAGGCTCGAGATTACAGTGGTGGTCAGCTTTGCCTTTTGGAATTGTGCCTCCTCTGCCATCACTGTCCCACGTACTGTGAATGAGGGAGAGGAAGGCTATTCTTCTGAGCCCAGACACAGCTGAGCACCGACAGAAAGTCAGGACTGTCCCCCTGCCTCTCGACTCCTTCAGGAGTACACAGAGGATCAGAAAGCTGCTGCAGGTGCGTTAGATATGCGGGTGACTGGGGAGCCCTGAAGATGGAACTCACCTTGTAATACTGCCCCATGTTGACTGTGGGGGGTGGGTACTGCCCGGTGCTGGGTTGGCTCGGCATCCTTTGTCCAGGGTAGTTGGGAGAAGTGAGTGGCCTTGGGGGGTTAGGGGTGGGGTACTGGCCTGGCTGGGTGGGGAACTGGCTGTTTGGTCCATATTGCTGGTTTCCATAGTTGGGCTGTAGGAATGGAGAAAGGGCAAGGGTTGTCATGGCGATGTGATATACTCAGATGCCAGGTCTGGGCCCAGCTTTTTTTTTTTTTTTTTAAAAGACTGATTTTATGGCCCATATATATTATCTGTATGTGCACTATGTGCACGCCTGGTACCTGTGAAGGTCAGAAGAATGTATCAGAATCCTGGAATCAAGAATTATGGATGATTATGAGCCATTATGTGGAGCCTGGGAACTGGGAACTGATCCTGGCTCCTCTGCAAGAGCAATAACCACTGAGCCACCTCTCCAGCTCCCCAACTTCTCTTCTTAGCTCTACGGTCTCCTACACACAAGATGCCCTCTCTACCTGTCATAGGGAGAGAATGAGCCAGAGAATACTGAAAGCCTCCACTTGCTTTGCCATCCAGGGACACTTCTGCAGGCCCAGAACCATAGGCCACCATTCCATGAAACTGTTCTTTAGGAAACCTCGCGGATGCTCAGAGCGTCTCAGCTGTGTCCCTGAGCGGCTCGATCCTAAAGGACTCTTTTGTTTCTCCCAGGGGTTGTGTGTGCACCCCGATATGTCAGGGAAATGCAAGTCACAGAATTTGTGCCCAAGGGTTTGACAAGCCGTGCCGTGAGGCTGATCTGGAGATCAGCGTCCCTACATCCTGCACAGAGCAAACATCTGTCTATCCAGTGCTCCACTCAGCAGCGCTGACTCACTATCTATACAGCTGTGGGAGAACTAGCTAATGAGGAGGGGGGAGCACAGCAGCCCCTCCCAGAGAGGTCACTGAGGAAGGAGACAGTGACCCCCTCCCCTTCCATCTTCCCTAGCTTGGAACAGTGGACGATCCAGGGCTACCTGTAACTTAGGTACCCGGAACACGGTGTCCCAGAGTCAATGGTTCTTTGATGTCTATTCAAGAATAATTCCCTGTCTAAGAGTCTCTCATCCTCTAGGCTTAAATCTAGTTGGTGAGAGTGCTCCAAGTGCCTGAAAGTACTCGTCAGAGTGGGCTGTGCTCAGGAACTTTCAATGACTCTCACGGTGGGGGCACATCTGCTACTCTGGGCCACAGTGAGCTCTCACCGTGATGTGAAGTGGCTGGTACCTGCATGTTCATTCACCAGGCTACAGGAGTGTGATAGGGGACCAGACAACATGATTGCAACCTGAATTAAGAATGTACCTTTTTTGTTGTTTTGTTTTGTTGATACAAGATTTCTCTGTGTAGCCCTGGTTGTCTCGGAACTTGTTCTGTAGACTAGGCTAACCTCGAACTCATAGGTCTGTTTGCTTCTGCTTCCCAAGTGCTGAGATGCAAGGCATACACCAATGCCTGGCTAGGCTGTACCACTTCCAACACAGGATGAGCATACTGCCATGAGGTAGAAGCCAGAGCTCCCAGCATCTTATAACCTGGACCAGCCGGGAAGCAGTAATGCTCTGGGGAGGACTCCTTTAGGAAAAGCAGGGGGCTTGGCCTTAATGTAGGGCTTTCAATATGCAATTCTTCTGTGGCCTCATCTCAGGTGAGCAGCCTGAAGCTCAGACATGCACGCCCAGTGCAGTCAACTATCTCTCAGGAGGTTGTGTGGGGCTGTGCTCTGGGAGTGAAGCCATCAGCTTAGGTCCCAACCCAAGGACAGGCAGGGCTGGGAGGGGCCTAAGGGCCTTTGAATTTCTCTCCTTGAACTGGTGCCCACTAGGTGGAGGCTCAGGTCTTGAGTTGGCTTCCTGGGTGTGTAGGAAGCCTATTCACTATAGCCTATTCCTGAGTCTCAGGCTTAGGGACACCTATACCAACTATGACATCATCTGACCTCTGTGAGAGTGGCTGCTGAAGGGACCTGTGGGGACAGAGAGCTTATGCTTTCGTGGGATAGAAACCTGCGTCAGCTCAAGCCGAAGGTCACGGTCTTGACCAGGCAGAAGGACATGATCTGAGAAGATAAGCTGAGGTGCCTTGCCCAGGAAGGGGCATCATGGAGTGCCAAAGACAAACTGCACTGGAGTGAGGGGGGCGCATCAGCTGGGCACAGATCCTGGCCTCAGTTGCATTCCGAGTGTCACTGAGACCTGGTGACCTTCCATGGAGTTTGGGACCGTCTGCTGGGATGGTTTCCCCTGGCACCTCTGCTGGCACTATCCCCAGGAGAGCGATAGAATGGAAGTAAGCCCTAGGGACACTGTGTGTCATCCGAAGGCCTCCCTGACACACAGCCTGTGCTAGAGGGTCTGGTGGTAGCCCCCACTCTCTAGGTGGCTCCTTGCATTGAGGTCCTCATCCAAGGTCATTAGTATCTGAGTATGGACAGGGCTAAGTGGTCTCCATGGTTTCTGCTTCTACACTTGCCTGCTCTAGGCAGGGCATTTACAATGTCACGGCCTCCTGTCCCCCAGGCATCCTAAAGGCCAGCGTGGATTGCGAAGACCATTGATTTAAAAAGCCATACACCCTCAGGTAATAGTGACTTGTTTGGTGTTTTCTCCAACAGACATGATATTAGTCAGGGGCTAAGTCTCGAAAGCCTAACTGTGCCTTTTCCAAAGTCTGTCCCTGGGTCCATGGTCCCTCTGTCAATGTCCCTTCTCCTCCCATCCCCCATCGTAGTCACACTTACCTCTCCCGGATATGGCCTCTTTATGCTCTGAATAGGAAGGGACTGGGGCCGGGGGCCTGGGTAGGTCTGCTGGGGCATCCTTTGCCCGTGTGTGCCAAAGGGGCTGATGCCGGGTGGTCGGGGCTGGTTCATGCCCATGGGAGGGCCGCTCATGCCCGAGGGTGTCATGCCAGCCGCCATGCCGGCAGGGTTCATGCTGGCCCCCATGGAGGCAGGCCCCCGAGGCCCGGGTTGGTTCATGAATTGGCTGTTATACGCCTGGGTGGGACCCATCTGGAAAGAGGAACACACCTTCAACGGGAGAAGAAGAAAAAAAAAGAATAAAATGCCACATGCATTGAAAGTGCAGGGGAGGAAGGTAGGGGGCTACGGGGAGAGGAGCGCTTTCCCATGGGGCTGCAGCTAGGAGGAGCCTGGAGCTCTCAAAGGACCCAGTCATCCAGGCCTCACTACTGCCCTCTGCAGGTCCCATGGGAAAATGCAGCTGGTGGGTTTGGGTAGGGTGGGGAGCAGTCGGCACAGGCAGCATTCCCAGGGAGGCAGGCAGGGGACACGGAAGTGGGCAGGGATGGGAGGGACACAGGGAGGACACAGGAAGAGGAGGCGGATGAGGATGGAGGCTGAAGCCCTTTCCTGAAAGCCCTGGCCTTGCCCTTGGTCAGTAGCCAGTGGAGACGCACCCTCCATACACTAAGTGTGATTTACCCAGCTCACTTCCTCCTGCCCACCCTGCACCCTTCCTCCATGCTTCTGCCCTGCAGGGTTACGGGGTTCCCCTTTTCACACTCCACCCCATCCTTTTGAAGGTCAGAGGATCTACGATGAGGCCGGCCGGGGTAAAATCCACAGACTAGATTAATGGAACAAGAGTGGCCTCAGAGGTGATTAGGGACAAGCTAGTCTCAAAGCCATTTTAGGCACACAGCCTACTGTTTGGTAAGCAGGAACTCCAAGACCAATAGGGTACCCCTTCCCCCATATGCACCGGTGAGCTACCAACCCACAGAGAGCATAGCACACCCTAAGCCCCCACCACACCCAAACACAACACCCTTTTAGGGGCTTCCAAGGATACCCGTGGCATTAACACTCAAGATTTCCCCAGCCTGGGTGAGGCCAGGCCAGAGGGTGGGAACCCTTACCGGTCCATACTGGTTTATATCCTTGTTCTGTGTCTCTTGCAAGGCTGCCACTGTAGCTGTGGCTGTGGCCGTGGCTGTGGCCGCGGCGGCTGCTACTGCAGCGGCTGCAGCGGCGGCGGCTGGCTGAGTGAAGTCAGCAGGGGGCCGGGTATGTGGAGGGATGCCCATGCCTGCCGGGGCACTAGGACCCCCAGGGTAACTGTGGAGGAGAAGCAGGGAGCAATCAGAGAGTACTCATTTGGTAAGCTGACCCTGGGATGTGCCCAGTACCAGGATGGAGGCTACAGGGTTATTATACGCATGAATTCCAGACACCTAGCTTGTGGGTGTGAGGCCCGGTAGGGGACCCGGGACTTCTGAGGTTGACGGCTAGTCTTGCTACTAAGTGATGACAAGGCCACTGTGTTATGAATCTTTGCTTGGGCGAGGACATTTCCATAGCTTCTCCGCTTTCCCTCGGTCACCACAGCCTACCTTCTAGTGAACACTGACCTGAGAACTGTATGGTGCTGTGTGCTGTGGATGTAGATTGAGGTGTGTGAGACTCCTGTTTCGAACCGCAAGGCTAGAAACCCAGCAACTTTGCCTCAAGAGCTAGGTGGAGTGAGCTCAAGGTGGCTTGGGCTGCTCTGTCCCCTTCTTCACTGTGATCTGAGGTTGGGGACTCTAGCCTCCATTTCTTCTTCATTCAGGTCAGTGAGGCAAAGAGCTTTCTGAAGGAGTTTTGGAGAGGTGGAGCCCACTAGTCCTGCCTGTTCACCCCACTGTCTTATAAAGATACAAGGCTAAGGAGGAAGTGAAGGAGCACCCTCTCTACACCCGGGAGGCTGATGCCAACCTGCTGAGACACATGGCAGAACTGTCCTCATATCCTGGACCAGGCAACGTGGAGCTGACATTCCCTACCTGGATGTAGGTAGGAAGGCAGGGCTAACACGCCGCTGTAGAAGGGCACCACCCAGGTTGGTCACTCACCTGGCTCCAAAGCCCCCGCTACCAGGGTAGCCAGGTCGGCCGTACATGTTGGGCTGGATATAGGGCTGTGCAGGGCCAGCTTTGGTGGAGAACTGTTGCTGTTGCCCTGCGAATTGTGGGGAGTTGATGCCGGGGTTGCTGGTGCTCATGCCCGATGCCATGGGGTTGCCACCTGGATTCATAGGGTTGTTGGCATTGGCCATAGGGTTCCCGAGGACCTGCAAACAGAGGGGGGGGGGCTGTCATTAAGGGTCGGTACCTGCGGCAGCATGGAGAAAGAATAGTGGGAAGACACAGTAGAGAGGAGCATGGGACTGGCTTGAAGAGTCCCCAGAACTTGTCAGGGATCAAAAAGAGTGGCCTGAGAATGTCAGTCAGGAAGGAGTGAGGCCAATGCTCACAAAGCCAGCTCCAGTGGTCCCCATGGCTGCAGAGAGGGCTCTGAGGCAGGCTAACAGTCCTTGGCAAAACATTAGCCTACTCAGTCCCAATTCTACCGTAAGGCTTGGGGTACCCAGGGGTCTGGACATGGACGCCCTGGGCTGCTGCTCTGAATGACACCTCTGTGTCTTTTGGCCCAGCCGTCGTCTGTGGATGAAGACCTAGGAAAGCATGACAGCCCCCCGCCCCTCAGGATGACCTGGCCTAGGTCCAGCAGTGGGGGACCCTCTGTTAGGACAGAGGCGAGGAGAGAGAAAAGAAGAGAGAAAAGAAGAGGAAACAAGAATAGCTTGTCTGGGAAGACAACTGGGCTTGTCAGGCTAAGGCAACCTCCTTTACTGAGAGGTGACATCTTAGGAAAACCTAATCCAGGCCATTCAGGGCCAAAGGTTTCCAGCTTAGAACCCTGAGTTCAGTAACACCCAGGGAGTTCTCTTGTGTGCACAAATGGAGGGAACATGGTCTCAGAACAGTACTCATGGCCTTGTCACATAAACACCCTTCCGCTTCGATCCCAGAAGGCCCTACAGTGGGGGATGATCCTCAGGGACCTAGCTGTGTCCCTCCTGAGACAACTGTGCACTCTTTCTGGAGTGATGCTGTCTGCAGCTGGATATGTCCCAAGACTGTCTTCAGTGAGGAGAGCCGTCATGGCATGGTTCTCTGGAGAAGCCCCCCTCCCCACTCTCGGGAGGAATAAGAGACACTTGTGCCTAGAAGGGGCCAGGGGAGGGGAGGGGACAGGTTCTTACCTGACTCTGGGATGTGTTGGTCACTCCCCACACCGTGGTGACCACGGAGAGGGAGCCGGGAGGCTGATTGGTGTTCTGCTGCCAAGGGACAGAGTCATAAGGAAATGACCCATCACTGCAGGGAGAGAAGAGGTCTTTAGAGCTGGGGCAGGCCTCGGGTGACAGTATCTTCACTTCACTCTCCCAGCCGACCTTTTGCCCCAGTGAGCTCCGGGGCTCCAGGCAGATGTGACCCTCTCCCAACATTGCAGGGGCTACCGCTGCGGTAGCTGGGTCTACAGTCCAGCAGCTATGCAGTGAAGAAGGCAGCTAGTGTGATCGTAAGCTTGCTCTAAGCCCCTTCTTCAAGGATACTGATTTTCCATGACTCCCTATAGAAACAGCCAGGACCTCAGCGTTGTCTCCACCGGGGACAGCCTGGTCCCAACTTTTTTTTTTTTTTTTTAGATTTTTTTTTTTATACATGTGTTTTTTTGTTTTTGTTTTGTTTTTGTTTTTTGTTTTTTTAGATTTATTTATTTATTATATGTAAGTACACTGTAGCTGTCTTCAGACACTCCAGAGGAGGGCATCAGATCTTGTTACGGATGGTTATGAGCCACCATGTGGTTGCTGGGATTTGAACTCCGGACCTTCAGAAGAGCAGTCGGGTGCTCTTACCCACTGAGCCATCTCACCAGCCCCCAACTTTTTTTTTTTTTAATGAGGCTGGAAGGGCCTTGGTGGAATCAAGCTTTTGTCCTTGTTCTCAGCACCTCATGACAAACTAGCTGAACCGAGTCCCACTGACCCGGACTTCGGAATTCAGGCTTGGGTCACCAGGACCGAGCCTGCCCGGGTGCCCTGCCCCCCCGCCCCCGCCCCCGCCCCAGTCCTGGGCACATCCCTGTCTGGCTGAGTCCTTCCTTCACCTACAAGCCAGGACCAGCGCCATCAGGCTCCAGTGTTTCCTGGGTAAAGCCCAGATGCACTCTAGAATGATCTATCCCACCAGCTCTTCCCGAGCCTTCATCATGCCTCCTCACTCCAGCCCTGCAGTGGGCCACTGATACAGGGAGCTCTTCCCAAGGAGCCCTCAGGAATCTACCTCCTCTACTCAGTAAGTCTCAGGCTTACAGGGAACACTCAGAGAGGCCTTCCAGCCAGCCAGGGTGGTGTGGGAGGAGCCCAAGGGGTCCAGGGTGACGGACAGCATTAAGACTTGCCAGGGTCCCTAGCCCCACTCTAGATCACCCTTACTTCCTCAGTGAGAGCCATAAAACACTCTACCTGAGCCCCAGAGCAGCAGAGAATCTCGTGCGGCACCCTCTTCCCTGGGTCTGCCTCCACTGGTCTGTGCTGACTTCCTTCCTGTTTCTCTGGAAAGTTACCTCTTCGGAAAGCCTTCCCACCTCTCGTATATATAAAGAAGCACCCCACCCTGTTTTTTACGTTATTTTCACGGCACTTATTACACATTTGATTATTATCTTCCTAGCCTCTACTCCAGAATCTAGAGTGAGAGGAATCCAGCAGTTTTGTGGGACAGAGTGGATTAAAGGCCAGGGGACAAACAAGCTAGCCAGGAGCCAGGCCCTGAACTGGCCCCGAGCGTGGAGACGCACTCCCGAGCAAGTTCCGCATTTCCTAGGCTGGGGTGACTGAACACTGTGGCCTGTGCTCTCACAGTTCATGGTGGCCAGAGAATAACCTACCATCTCAAGCTATTCTCAACCCTGCTGCCTGGTCAGGTATCCGCTGACCCGGAAATTAGTCCTGCACCCATCCCTCACTAGCTGACCCTGAAAGTCTTTCTTGGGGCACACTCTCATTTCTGAGCACATGCCCTCATGCCTTGCCCAAATACAGGAGTGGGTCCTGGTGCCCAGTAGCACGAGGGAGCAGAACACAGTGATGAATGGGGTCGTAGCTGGGTTGGGAGAGTGCTTGCCTAGAATGCATGAAGCTTAGGTTTTGATCGCCATCACTGCATAGACACACCTGGAGAGAAATATTTACAATCACCCTATAATCTCAGAGGGGAAGACGGGAGAATCGGAGGTTCAAGGTTATCCTTGGCTACATGGAAAGTTTGGGTCTAGCCTGGGCTGTATGAGGCCCTGTCTCAAAAACAAAACAAAACAATAATCCTAAACCCTAAACTCAAACTAAACAACATAAAACACGGGCTGAAGAGATGGCTCAGCAGTTAAGAGCACTGACTGCTCTTCCAAAGGTCCTGAGTTCAAATCCCAGCAACCACATGGTGGCTCACAACCATCGGTAATGAGATTTGATGCCCTCTTCTGGGGAGTCTGAAGACAGCCACAGTGTATTTACATATAATAAATAAATCTTTAAAAAGACAACAACAACAAAAACCACAGTGCAGATGAATACTGTTCTCTCAACACACCCGCCACTGACTGTGGACTAAGGATCAGTACCAAGAGGCTCAGTCAAGAACACAATGTGAGCACAGGCCTTGGGGTCTGAGCAGCACATTCTCCAAGAGGATAAGAGTGAAGCAGGCTCAGTATTCTTGGTGCCAAGGAGGGGGATATCAGGGCTAGAATGGAGAGAAACAGCATGGCTGACCACGCAGAGCAGGGCCCAGCAGCACAGGTAGCTGTCTGAGGACTGCAGCTTGTGAAAGTGAGACCCGGGGTCAGGCTAGAATGGAGGGGCTAAGCCACAGATGGCACAAGGGACCTGGCTGGGACACCCTACAGAGCATGTTTTCACAGAAGAAAAGGGAGACCTCTGGCCATCCATTATCCTGCTGGATTCCCAGCTCTGGTATGCTGGATAAAGGATCTCAGGTGACCGCTCTCGAATGACCAAATACAGGAAAAAATGTCTGTCTTTCTCCCACCCCACCCCACCCTTCAGAACTGCTTCACAAACTCCCTACCACCTTCCAGGCCAGAGTCTGGCTCATGAAGGTTTGATTCAGGTTCTAACAAGAAGCTGGACAGGTCCAGGGGGGGAGGGGACTCTGTCTCTCATCACCTTGGCTCCCAGGCTACTGTATCCAAAGCCCCTACTACCCTCAGCACCGTGGCTGGGCCTCGTGGGAGGGAACCAACCTTTTCCTGTTCTGCCTACCACTGACAGAGATCAAAGCTAGACAACATTTCCCAAAGTGGGATCTCTTCTGCCTGGCCTGTCGTCCCCCTGTCTCAGAGCAAAGGTGGCCACCTACTTAATGGGCACAGGACCTGTGGGCTGCTGGATGCGTACTGGAGAAGCAAGTGACAGGCATGAAAGAGGGCGGCCCCAGGCCTCACGACAGAAGTGGCATCCACCAGCACGCTGTGACTCATCACCTTCTAAGGGCTCTGACTCGACAGGCACCCACAGCATCGGGCCTGTGATGTGTCACCTCTGCCTGGACTCTCACCCCTGTCTCTGCGGCCGGGACCAAGGACAAACCAAGCTCCTGTGCCAGCAGGGAAAAGGGGCTGGAGTGGGAGGGGACTGAGTGGCAAAAGGTGTCAGGGAGAAGGGCTCTGGGAAATGCATGCCCAGGCCTTTGGGAGAGGCATAAGCACTGGCCAGCAGGACGGGAAGACGGAAGCCTGGAGACTTGGTGATCAACGCTGTTAGTGACCTCTGAGGCTCCTCCTCTGAGCTTTTCTTATTAATTAATTAACTAATTAATTAAATGGTGTGGTGGTACTCAAGTTTATTAATCCCAGCGCTCAGGAGGCAGAGGCAGAGGCCAACCTGGTCTACATAACGAGTTCCGGGTCAGCCAGGGCTACATAGTAAGACTCTGTCTTGGAGAAGGGAATTGTGTGTGCATGTGTGTAGAAACACGCAGGCCACAGCACACACGCGTAGGTCAGAGGACAACCTGTGGGAGTCGGTTCTCCCCCTCCACCATGATCTCGGTTCCAGGAGATCAAAATAGTTGTCAGGTGCCTCAGTCCACTGGGCTGTCTCAGTAGTCCTTCTTGCTTTCTTGTTAAAAATAATTTTCTGGGGGCAAGAAGGGCCTACTACCAGCAGAGGAGCCTGGTACAGCTGTGCAAAAAATAACAACGCATACAACTTGAGTGTTTTTCCTTTTGTTTTGAGACACGGCCTCACTATGTAGCCCAGGCTGGTCTTGGCTTTGTGACCCTCCTGCACACACCTCTCCTGTGCTGGGTGGGATACAGCCTGCATCTTTGGTACCCTTTGGTTTCGCTTTCCGTAGTGTTGGCAATCGAACCCAGGGCCTCAGGTATGCAAAGCAAGGACTCTAACCACTGCCCCACGCCCCCTGCTTGCTCTGAAGGGGCTGGGAACGAGGAAATCGGGCTAGTGTTTGGAGGCCATGCAAGTCCCTGGGGGATCCCCGTGCACCAGGCTTGGTTCTACTCTTCTTCCCACAGATGAGGAAACTGTGGGTCAGAAACCAGCGTCCAGTCTCACGGCTAGAAGGCAGCAGCCTGGCCCCATGCCACGCCTCCGCCTAGCATTCCGGGGCCTCGCTTTGGATTGTAGCAAATCCCTGGCCCCGGAGGAGGGGGGAGATCACCCTTGATCTCAGAGGCTCCAGCGGCTTTGATTGTAATCAAATTAATAGATAAACAAGATTTATTAGACTCTTAATTAGCTTTGCGACACCGATTTGCATAGAGACAATGTGCTAATCACAAATGGCTTTTTAAACCACTCATTAAAAACCTGGATGAGGAAACAGAAGTTGTTGGGATAAAGTCCAGATCACCTCAGGGACACCGAAGGTGCCCTCTGCCCAGGCAATGGCTAGATCCTCCAGGCACCACCCAGTTTCTGTCCTGGAGTTACCGGGTGGGGGTGGGGGGATGCAAGATGTTTTTGTGGCTCTCTGCTAAGTGGAAGATGACCATACCCAGGTGAAGCCAAGACAGGAGCTGAGGACTTTTACAAGCTATAGTTAGTTCACACTCTTCACAGGGTCATGGCTACTCTTACCAAGTGCTTTGGGAGCAGCCTGGCTCCCCGGCATTTTTCTCATGGTGATGGGCAGTATCGTGTCTTTTGGGGACTTCAGGAGCTCAGAGAGGTCAAGGGCTCTGGTTAGAGGCACAGCACAGCCTAAGGTGAAAGAACTTGGGCCCTGACTTGTGGTCTCACCCAACGGTGGCACCACCACACTTTCATGGCTTGCAGCGGATATGACGGTGCTCTGAACCACAGAAGCACCATGGTATCCAGGGGCCCGTTCAGGCAGTGTTTCCAGTTCCCTGGCTTCTTCTTACTGCTTCAGAGCCTCCAGTTGAGGACCCAGAGTCTCTAAATGCCTGGCTCCTCCAGGTACCAAACTCCAGACTTCCCGGTGTACAGAACCAACCCTTAGTAAGAAGGCAACAGCCCCTTATGAAGACACCAGAGTTAGTTTCTCAGTTGCAAATATTTGCTTTACCTTCCACTATCTACGTTTAGGAATTTACATTAGGGGTTTAATAGGTGCTGGGGACCTCCAGAGTTCCCCCGGAAATGAGAGATTTCTCCCACAGGGACATGTATGGAAGTTACAAGGAGCGGCCAATCAAGTCAATTCCTGGTCACTGGTTACTGAGTGTCCTCTCCACCATCCTGGGTTTGGAGAAGGGTCAACAATTGCTCCACCATCATGTGGCAGGATTATGCTAATTACCTAGGGTAAGCCATGGATCAGAGCAGGGCATGGACTGTTTCAGAACCCTCGCCATCAGCAAGCAGCGATACCCTCACAACCCTTTGACCACACTCTCCTGTGTCCTACTTCAACCCCAGAAGCTGTGTGTTCTTGGGCAACTTACTGTCCCACTCTGGGCCAGGTTTAGTTTCCCTCTAAGTCCTGTGACCTTGCTATGCTCCCGACAGGGACCATTGCTCGGACCAACTGATCAGCCTCAACCCCAATCAACCCCCAGCCAGTGCCCAGCAACCCAGCCTGTCTCTGAAAGGCCATCAGAGACCACAGAAGACACGGTCCCTAGGTCTGTAAGCTTGCAGAGCACCTGCTCTGCACTGTCCGTTATCCTGCTGGATCTTCAAGACCCTGGACCTGCTATGGTAGCAGAAGTAGCAGGACCTTGGGTAGCTTTTTACACACAGCATTTTAAGGCAAAACTCTCCTCCTAGATACAGGACCCGGGCTTCCTTCTTAGCCCTGCCTTTATCCACCAGCTCCTAATTTTGCCCCAGGAGCCTTCCTCCTCTGCTGGTAGAGTCAGCTTCTAAGTAAAGAGACTGCTTTTCTTTGTTTAATGACAGATAATCTGTATCAGCTCATCTTGACGAAGACCTAGCAAAGGACTGGCTCTGGTCAAAACCTGCCACCCTCCAGGTGTTAATGGGGTGACGAGAGTCCAGATGGTTCTGAAGTGCTGAGGGGCTGAGCAGAATTAGGAAGACACAGCTGAGTATGATGGCACACACACACACACACACACACACACACACACACGCACAAGCACATGTACGCGTGCACAAGTACACGCATGCACGTGCACGCTCCCACATGAGTACATGCTCTCATACACATACACTCAAACAGCTGTAATCCTAGCACTAGAAAGCTGAGGCAGGAGGATCCAGAGTTGGAGATCAGCTTGTGCCACTGAGAGAGACTCCGTCTGCCTCCAAACACCAACAAAATGGTCAACCACCATCGGACCAATGGCCAAAGTCCTATTCACTAACAGCCTGACCAGGGATAAGGAACAGAGGCAGAAGGAAGCAGGTTTACCTCCCAAATGTGCTGGGTGTTCTTACTGCTACAGTGCTTAGGGTGTGGGGAGGCAGTGTTCAGAAAGGTAAGGTAGGCAGGGCCCATGATGCTCACTGCACACAGCTACCCAGGTCAAGTGCCACCCCCTCAGGAAACGCTGGCACAGGAGGAAGAGGCTGGGTTAGCAGAGCCCAGCGAGGCAGTGTCAGCGTGCTGTATAAGGCCTCGCTATGCTCCGAAATGCTTCTGACCATGCCAGGTAAACATAGCTGGGCCACCCTGGCCAGGCAGGGCACTTGGCTTTGATGTGTGCATGAGGTCCCCTCTGGTTCTGACCGTTATCTCGATTTAGAGGACAAGGTTGACACCGAGTTCCGGCAGTGCCCGGACCGCGCACGTGCGCGGTCCAGAACTGACTACAGGATGTTCTGGGCTGCGAGTCTCTCGGCCAGGCAGGATAATGAGAGCTGAGCCGACTGCAGAGGCCCCAGTCATTAGCGAGGACCCACAAGGGGAGTGCAGACAGCATGACGGGGGGGCCCCGTTGTTGCAGGGTCAGCCCACAGAATACGCAGAGCATCAGCTCAGCAAGGCGCCTGCGAGATAATTAACAGGGAATTGCCAGTCTCACCACGTGCTTTTCTGAGGCTGGTGCAGGGCAGCCTGGCCAGGTGCTTGCCAGCCCTTAGCAAGCCTGTTCCTGCCTAGGATCTAGGGTTTTGGCAGACCCAGCTCAGTTTCACTTGCTCCAGTATAATGGGTGTGGCCTGGTTCTGCTTCACACTGAGGTGAGACCATAAGCCCTGGAGTGTCCCCAGGCCCGACTGGCTTTTGGTTTCCCTGAGAGTGCTTAAATGCCTGCTCTGGTTAGAGGGAAGGCTCCAAACTCATGATTTTTAATGTTTTACTAGAGGCATCTGAAGGACAAGGTGGCTGGTGGGGAAAAAACTGCTCTCCTCATCCCTGCCTGATGGAAAGACGCAAGCCATTTAGGAGGATTTAAAGGCCAACTGCCTCTCAGAGGCCCCGCCCCAGGTATTACACCACCACAGGAGGTTTCCTGGCAGACCCCAGGTACCCAGAAGGCACCTGGATGCTCACCTGTGCGACAGAGTGGGTTTCATGGAGCTCATGGAGCTGAGGGGGGGCTGCATGGGCAGTTTCCCAGGGGGGTCGTTCTGGCGGCTCTTCTGATGTCGCAGCAGCAGCAGGCGGCCAAGTTCTTCACACCAGGAGGACAGCAGGGCTGCAAGCAAAGACAGATGGTCAGCGGACACACTTGAGCCCCCTCTGCACCTTTCCCAGACATGGCGTTTATGAGGCCAGGTTTGCTCCTGGGGAAACTTTCTAAGGCTCCTTGGGAGACCTCAGTGTTTTAAACTATAAAATGGACTAATGCTCTCGAAGGAAAAATCAGAATCATTTGTGACACGAGTCCATTACAAGGGCCAGCTGGACTGGCCACCAGGTTGAGAGGTCCCAATGAACAGTCCAGACAATGAAGCTAAGGGTATAGAGACGGAGCCAAGGGTGAGATGAGGGAAAAAGGCCAACAGAGGCCTTGGATCAGGGTATGAGCAAGTACTTCTGGGAACCCCATTACCCCATACTCAGGACATTTAGCGCTACCTGGGTTCTCACCATGGGTGTGTTAGAAACTGTAACGTGTAGACATAACTTAGAGTTTTTTTGGAGTTGCTGAAGACCCAGAAGCATTCGCTGGAATCGGAAACCCCCAGCCAGAACTCTCCTGCTGAGTACACATCACCCTTAGACAGGCAGACAGACAGACAGGCAGGCAGGCAGGCAGGCACGCACACACACACACACACACACACACACACACACACTCATTGGACTCAAATGCTTGGAAGGATGGAAGGTTTCCATAGCAGAGGGTGGTTGTGTGTGAGTGAGGTGTGTGTGTGTGTGTGTGTTTGCACTAGAGATTGCCAAGGCAGCGTGTGTAAGAGTCTCTGCAACCAGCCCAAGTCTACAGTGACCAATGCTGGGGGAAAGAATTGTCCTCTCTTCATCCCAGTGTCACCACTAGGGACTAAAAGTTCCCTTAAGGTCCTTTCAGGATACAGCCAAGTTTAGGAAGGGGACATGGTTAAGGCTGGGCTTGTCACCACACCCGCTGTAAGTCTCAGAGTACTTGGAGACGAAGCCGGGTGTGGCTCCAGCCACATACATAGCAGAGGATGGCCTTGTGGAATATCAATGAGAGGAGAGGCCCTTGGTCTTGTGAAGGCTCTATGCCCCCCCCCCCCAGTGTAGGGGAATGCCAGGACAGGGAAGCAGGAGTGGGTGGGTTAGTGAGCAGGGGGAGGGGGGATGAGGTGGGGGGAGTGTAGAGGGGGAAATGAGGAAAAGGGATAAAACTTGCAATGTAAATAAGGAAAACATCTAATTAAAAAATATTTTTTCACCAAAAAAAAAAAAAAAAAAAAAAAAAAAAGAGGGGTGTGGATTTTTGTCACTCAGTACTCAAAGCCAGAGAGTGACTTTCCAGAGATAAGAGTCAGCATCCCTGCTCTGGAAGATCTGCCTTCAGCAGATCAAACCGCAGGTGACCTTCCTCTCCGGACTCCTCCCGCTTAAACAAGGAAGCTGAAGTCAGCACTGCCAACACTGGAGGGATATGCCCAGATGCACTGTGACCAGGAGTGCTGGTGTCCCCAGCTGCCAGGCCCTGCACAGGTCCACAGCTCCGATGGCTATCACTGGGGCCGGGCCACCGGATGCTTGCCCATCTTGCCAGTGCCCAAAAGCTCCTGACCAAGGATGGACGTGGGACTGTAGCCCTCAAGAGAGCACCCTGTGTCTTCCCTAGAGGCCAGTGGATATGCTGATGTAGCTTGTCCTTCTCTGTGGGTGCCCTCAGTGTCACCAACACAGGGAGGACCCTGCCCTGACAGGCATCTGCTAGGAGGCCAGTGAGTGCCCAGCATCCGGGCGTGTCAGGAGGGACAGCTGCCTATCCAGAAAGGCTGGGTCAGGAACAGGTATGTCTCAGAGCGCTCCATTCTTTCTCTGGGCCTCGGTTCGGCTCCTTGCACAGGGGAGCGGGCATCTAGAAGCTCATTTGCACGCCAAGCACGAGGCCCACAGGGTTGCAGCTCTAGTAGGCCGGCTGCCAGCACAAAGGATGGATGCCGACCAACCGGCGGCTTGCGACACGCCTCGCTAGCTTAGCCCTGCTCCTCTGGGTACCAGCCAGGCCGCTGTGGGATTTAGGGCTTTCTTTGGTTACCGGAGACTGCCCTACGGGTAAAGGGCAAGGTTGTTCACTGTCTCAAGTGGACTGGTTTCTGGAAAGATAATGAAGGTATAGGGCTGGCAATGGAAATGGAAGGAGGTATCAACTATGTCTTCTCATGCCTGGAAGGTCGCAATCCTGTGACCAGGAGGGAAAGGGGGGCGACACAGAGAACCCTCCTCCCCCTACCTTGGCTTAGAGTCCGGGGAGCACAGAGCTTAACAGCAGCCCCCTCACAATGGGCAGGAGCAATGTACATGCTTACGAAGGCTTGAACGGACAGGGCCTATGCAGAGACAAATACCACATGGAAATTTGCAGCCAAAAGGGAGTATGGGTCTGTTTACAGACAGGCCAGGCAGAAACCCACGGGGCTGGAGTGGTCCAGCCTGGTGGGACCAAGCACATTTTGATCTGGGAAGGCCTACCTGCTTCCTGAAGGTCAATCTTGTCTGCTTGTCTCTGCACTGTGTACCAGCAGCAGGTAAAGCTGCAACAGAGACAGTTCTGGTCCTAACTTGTACCCACTCTCTGTGGTAGACAGGTCAGAAGTGCACTATCAACGGTCTGGACAGTCAACACCGTTGCCCCTCGTCTTATCCTAAAAGTCACACTCCCAAGCTGACTATAGCTAGGAGCAGTGTCCACAGAGGCCCGTGGTCTACAACCTGGCACTCAGAGGCATGACCACAGTGGCACCCACTGCTTCCTCTTCTCCCGATGGTCCCATGGCAGGGTTCGACTGTCCCGAGGGCAGAACATATCAAGCTGCAAACTGTCTTTTGTCTACAGTACCTGGAGAACAATCCTTATGCCCACCTGGAACAGGCCTTGCACCATGCCCAAGCACTGAGATGGGTAACCCCGGGAGTCTGGCTTCTCAGCCTGGAGGGAGCTAGTTTCCTCACTAGCTCATCAGAACATTCCACCAAGAGTCCTAGCTAATATCACCACGAAACAGTGGGACCCACTTTGGACCCTAACTGCCTATTCTGAATCTCAACCCAGATTTCAAACTATTTCCAAACTTCTCAACATGGTATACAAAGATGCATAGCCCGACACATCTAAAATGATCATCAAATGAGGGCTGGCAAGATGGCTCAAGGGTTGACGGCTTGAGTTCCATCCCTGACACCCACATGTTGGAAGGAGAACAGACTCCTGTGTATTGTCTACTGTCCTCCTCATGTGACACACACACACACACACACACACACACACACACAGATATACACAAATAGATGTTAATAATTTAAAAGGAGATCCATTGACCATCTGGGGACAGGTGTCACCATGTAGCTTGGATGACCCAGTACTTACTATGTTGTGTAGATCAGGCTGGCCTTGAACGTCAGCTCTGCCTGCCTCTATTTGTTGCTGGGATTAAAGGCATATGCCATCATGTGTATGACTCTCCACAAATATGAACTAGCATTTTGTTACTAGGCTCCCTTCCTATTCATTCTCACCTTAGGTGCCAAGCGTCTGATCACCCACCTATATTAATTTGACAAAGAGCTGCTGAACACCTACTGAGTGTGGGGCTTCCTGCACTAGGTAAGATCCCCTGCATAAGCCAGCAATCGAGGAGGCAATTGTTCACGCTCATCTGGCAGTAGGGGTCAGCTGTATTCAGGGCAAGGAATCACAGATCCAAACAGCTCCACCTGACTTCCATGCGACTATTAGCTAAACACCCACGTGCTCTCTCTGAACCTTGATCTGTTGATGAGTATGACCCTAATGCCTGCTCTTCAGGATATAAAGTGCTTGGAACAGTAGCTTGTAGGTAGAGGGGTCTATGCAGCATGGTGGCCCCAGCAACTTGGCACTCACCATGTGACCAGTGGGAGACAACACACCGAGGACCCAGACCACCACTAGGTGACACCTAAACAAAGTCACAGGGCAGCTGTGAGGGTGCTCTGAGTCAGCACTAAGAAGTACAGGAAGACTGCGGGCCCATGATTAGCATCAGCTCCCAGAGTTGACAGAGTGACAATAAGGAAGGCTCTGAGGCCTTGCTTGCTGGGCCTGTCCACTTCTGATCTCTGAGCAGAGTGCAGAGCCAATGTCCTGGGTGGGTATGAACTCCAGACACTCACGGGAGACGTGTGGGTAGATGGAGGCCTCGGGGCAGATGGTGATGCCGCCTGCTCACTCAGTACAGGCTCGGCATTCGGCCCTGTTCCTCCCTTCTTCCCTGAGCTGCCAAGGGACAGAGGAAGGACAGCCGGCGTCCTACTGTGAGACAGGAAGCAAAGGGCCGCTTCCTATCCAGGTGCAGCTGTGCCTCTTCAGCTGGTGCCCCAGAAGGACAGTTTTGCTCCCCTGTGTCTGAGGACATAGCTATGTTCCTCTATACCAGTGGTACTGGGGCGAACAGTAAGCAGGGCATGCCCATGACTACTGAAAACTAAAGCATACAGGAAAGACACACGGGTTGGTGACTGGGTTCCAGGAAGGGGGTCTGAGGGAACATGGAAGAGCCAGGTTCCCCACATCTACCTCTTCAAGATCTTTCTAGCAACCACTCTCACAAACAGGGACTATCAGTGTCCTTTAGGACAAGGAGAGGCCCCGAAGGCTGGAATGCAGAGCCCTAGGCACTGAGCTCGTGACCGACCCCAGGTGTGCCTCCCCTAACGGCAGGGACAGGCCACGTATCTGTTTCGGTATCTGCACCTCCCAGCGGAGATCATAGAGGAGGCAGAAGCGGCAAGGCTCTAATGTGGGGAACCACCTGGATACCTGGCATGGGTTGGAGCTTCAGAGATCAGCTTTTGGGGGCCAGCGATGATAGGATCCAGTTGTGGTCTAGGGGAACAGAGGCTGGGTCTCGGCTTCTAAGACAGCGAGCACACAGGGGCATAGGAAAGGTTGAGCCTCACTAGGCTGGGTTGGGCTTGAGTTTGAAATGGAGCAAAAAACCAGAGGGAGCCAAATCTCTGGGTAGCCTGGCAAGGTTTAGATGCAGGCCGGGGCTTCTCGGTGCTTTAAGATCCAGGAACTGGGAAGGACCAGATGCAAGGAGGAGCCTGAGAAGCAGTCTGGAGGTGATCGGAGAGCACCGAGGTGAGAGCCAAACAGAAGCCTTACCCACCCTGCTGCCAGTGGAGAACGCAGAGTGAGACAAGGAGACTCTGAGGAGCATAAAACATTTCCACGGTTAGAAGGTACCAGGGGAGAAGCGGGGGGAGAGTGGGGATAGGAGGGTCCCCCAAGGCACCAAGGACAGACTCTGAAGTAGCCAGGAAGAGGCCATCAAGACACAAGGGACTCCTCCTCTACACAACCAATGAAGGAAAGAACGCAAGGAAGGGCCATTCCTCCAATAAATAGCTCAGTCACGCATTTCAGGTGCACAGGGGACGATGACACAGCAGCAGGATGAGTTAGGCACTTCCTGGTGAGTCAGAAAGCTACCAACATGGCCACTCCAGTCCCCCGAGCACACCTACCTATCTCAAGAATATGTACCACCATGGCGTGCTGATCGTCTCAGCAGCCCGCTCTCCTTACACCTTCCCTACTACAAGCTCTACAATGACTCAGAGCAGGCCCACCTATGTGTCTGTCTCCCAACGTGCCTGTCACCACCAACTTGCTTTGGAAGAGTCAGGATAAGCTATATGGAAGGCAAATGGGGCCAGGAGACAGGCTGTCCAGGGGTTAGACATGAGCTTGGAGGCCACCCCCCCCCCCTTGCATAGTCCCAGCATCAGCGTAGCATTTAGTAAGGACTACGCAGCCAACACATGACTAACAGGTTGCAGTGCGGCACAGACAGAAATAGCTCAGTACATGAGAGTATGGGAGACGGTCAGTCGTCAAGCACTCCATCTGAAAGCCAGGCTGTAGAGCTGGTGCAAGGCCCCTTCCTGAATGCAAGCCAGTCTCCACGGCACTGCCACGCGATAAAACCTATCACGGAGTCTACTGACACATCTCATGCCATGCATAGCCACGGGCTGGTGAGACTTTATAAATATAAGCCGCTTACAGAAACAACAGCGTAGGTGACTTAAGGACAGCTGCCACCTTCGTGTCATCTGCTCATGTCCTGGCACCAGTGCTGACGGTGTCTGTACGTCCACTATGCGGTACCCACAAGAGGAAAGGCAACCTCTTATCCCTCTAGGTGGGGCCGGATCCCACTCTCACCTTCTCCTCTTTCATCTCCCAAGCACAAAGTCTTGGTCCCAAAACCGGGCGGCAGGGAGTCTCTAGCCTGGGCTGGGGACTCCATAACATATCAGAGATTCACAGGCCTGGGCTCATCCCTTCATTCTGTGTGTAAAATGTGAGACAGCAAAACTCCTCCTGTTTACAGACAAGGATCTGAGGATTCTCCAGGCAATAGACCAGGCTTAACTGTGGAAGCTCACAGGAGAAGCATCAGGCCTCCTCCAGAGCTCCTGAGGTCAACATTAAACAAATTCAGATTCCAGCAAGTGGAATGTCCTGCAGGATAAACTCGCTGGTTGTCCCTGCTGCCTTCCTCTGTAGACCTTCCAAGGCTGAGACATCTGACAAACAGAAAATGAACCTGGTCCCTTGGGGGGGTCTGTCTTTCCCACACTCTAGGAGAATCACACCAATGTACACAGATGCTCAAAGCTGCCCACGTGGCACCTTTATGCTTGACGCTCCCGGGGGTGGGCGGTGCCATCTCTGCCACCCAACAGCGGCCACATCCAGTGTTTCTCCGAGGCTGACCTCCGACCCACATTTCACCGTGACCTCTACCTGCTCCTGCCTCATCTCTTGTGCCAGCCTTCTGAGGCTCACTCTCTGTAGGGGCACTGAGCACAGGGCCTGGGACAAACCCTACAGCCACCCTGTCCACACAGACCATCTCTGAAAGGCTCTGGGCATTTACCCCACTGTGCCTCGAAGGGCGTGGGAGGGCCACAGGAGGGCAGCCAGGCCTCCTGCTCTCGTGGAGCGGCTCCCTGTAAGAATCAAGCGGTTGGACTTGTGTCCTGAGGAACTGAAATGTCTGCAGAACTGTCTTCCTCGCCTGGAACTGACAGGGTGTTTCCTGCTGGCCTCTGCAGGGGTGCCCCAGCAATGGAGAAATTGTCCCACTCTCTGCCTTGGGAGGAACCCACAAAGCAAGCATGTGACCATGAGAGGAGATTCTAGTCTTGGGCTGGGGCAGGTAGCTCTGAGTCACTGATCTGGTAAAGCAGCCTTAGGCTCCACAGGCACATTTGTCTACAGGAAGGGTGGCCATTCTGACCCTACACACCCTGCTGCAGTGGATGGGGAAGATCTGCCCAGCCACTGTGCTTCCTCCCCTCCTTCCCAGCTATTTCACACTCTCAGCGTGACTCCCATGCCTCGAGGTCTGCCCAAGGACTATACTGTATTGGAGGAAGGGGGCAGGGGGTGTTGGTGGATTCAGAAGATCTGGACAACAGCCCTGCCACTGGTACATGGGACTTTCCTTTTATGTCCCTCATCTGGGACATCAAACCCGTCACTAGGAGACATTGAAGTACCGTCCCAGTTTCTCATCTGTGCTGAGCTCAATACCTGTGTGGCCACGAGCAGCTTTTGTCCCTTTCTAAGTTCAGGAGGTGTGTGGGTAGGTGGGAAGAACTTGGAAGCCTTAGCAACAGGGGGTCAGGACTTCTTCATAGTCACAGGGAGCTGGACTTTGGTGGTGCCAACAAGAGCCCCTGGTTTTCTGTGGAGGAAGTTCTCCTGAGGAACTGCCACACTCTCGCCCAGCCTTTCTCAGTAAGGTGTTGGCCTGAGCTTCTGGTTTTCCCAGATCATTCTCACCTTCTATTCCCTGCTCTGCCAACCCTGGCACTGTGTGGTGTGAGAGGCAAGGCGGCAGAAGCTGCCTGCTGACACACTGGCTGGGAACCCTTCCATTTACCCCTCGTTCTTATAGAAGCTTAGGCCCCCACAGGCCAGGACTGGTCAGGTCTGGTGTGCAGTCTGCCTGGGACACACGCAAGAGTTCCCTAACTGCTCCTCAGGCTGGGGCGGTGTGGGCTTAAAGGGTCCTGTGGAGTGACCCAGCCTGGAGTAGCTTCAGGTGACTCCTCCCGCCCCCACCCCTGCCTCCAGAACACTCCCTCTTCCCAAGGGCTCTAAGGGTGACAGAAGCTGGAGTCTCAAGGCGTGTGAACACACCCTGGGAACTGAACTCTGAGGAACCCTGGAGCCTGCAAGGCTGATTCCCAAACCGGTTTGGCTGTTCCTTGCCCTGCAGAGGCTGTCCGGGACTGAGCAAGAGGAGACTCAAGAAGATTCCAGAAGAGTTGAGCCTCAGGGGGCCTCAGAAGAACCCAGTCTGCAAAGTTCCCTGCCCATTTCCCATTACCATCAGGCTTAGCCTATATAGTTCAGGCTCAGATGCTAAGACTCCATTGCCAAGCTAAGAGTGTATGTTCATCAGGAAGAGAATGTCCTACCCTTAAGATGGTCTCACCTCTGCAAAGTTTCCTCTCAAAGTACTGTGGCCTTGAGGACGGGCTTGGGAAGTAAGCCAGCAAGCTGGCTCAGAACAACTGGCCAGGAGCCACTTCTGGAGATGTCCCTCTTGAAGTAGTGGCTCCCTGGTCCTCCCACTGATCCTCCTGCGGGTGGACAGCTCCTGAGTCAGGATCCTGACTCAGGTCACTGCTCAGTGTGTGGCAGGTCGTGACCTTTGTCTTCTTAGGCTTTAGGGATGGCCATTTGCTGGCTAGGGAATTGCAGACCATTACAGTGGGAGACGAAAGAGCTTTATGAACAAAGCATGGGGGACCAGGGAGAAGGCTCAGTGGGTGATGGTGCTTGGTGACAAGCCTAAAAACCTTGAGTTCAAATCCCAGGACCCAAATGGTGGGAGGAGAGAAATGGTTCCCACAAGCTGTCCTTTGATCTCCACACACAAACATATAAATGTAAAAAATAAAACACAATGACAAGAGGCCTTTAGTCCCAACACTCAGGAGGCAGTGACAGAAGCAGGCCGGTTTCTCTTGAGCTTGACGCCAGCCTGGTCCACACAGAAACCTTATCTCAAAAACAAAGCAATAACAGTACAATAACAGTAATTCAAGTGCCGGGGATGGTAGCTCAGTGGTAGAACTTTTGCTTAGCATGCATGTGGCTCTGGGTTTAACCCCTACTACCACAATGAACAGCCACAGAAACAAAGTATGCAGCACGGGGGGGGGTGGAGGGGAGGCGCGGGGAGGTTGGCTGTCCTTGCAACTCCTTCTTGCCCTAAGGAGCACCTGAAAAAGCCAAGGATAGCCCAGAGGTGGCAATGAGGTAGTAAAAGGTGTGCAGTCAGTATGCTCTCACATTGGCCCGAGTCCCTAAGGTGAGAAGAGACCCCCGCCCCCCCCCATACACTTTATTGAACCTGGAGCTGCAGCAGGAACAGCCTCAAGATCCATTTTCCTTCCTGAACATGCTCTCTCCTACAGGCTAAAACACCACTACCCTCTGTTCAAACTCAGGGAATTGGGGGGGGGGGGGGGCAAGGAAGTCCTATGGAAATCTCTTTGTCCCTGGGAAATCTCTGAGACATGTCAGTGAGATTCACGGTCTGGTTCCTCCAGGTAAGAGGCTGGAGCGAGCCCCACTTCTTCCTTAGATAGCACAGAATCCCCAATTCTCACCACACCAGCAGCCAGATGACAGCCGATCACACGCTTATGTACTGAGTCACCCAGCTGTACACTGGGCCCAATCCTAGGGGAGCCGGCATCTGGTGACCACTCCTAGGCCTCTCGAATGGCAGAGCTCATGATACCAACATAGAGGCTCTTTGGGGTGACTAAGCCTTGTAGAGATGATTGCCCCACAGCAAACTTGTATCAACAAAGGAACAATCCAAGCAGTTCGCAAAACTCAAGAGGCGTGGGGCATGGTGACAGGTGTGGCGAGAATGGAGAGGCAGCACTCAGAGTGACCCACACCCTTCACTACGGGGTTCGAGCACACTCAGGGAGCACCCACTGGCCAGACTCTGTCCTACCTGCCCTCTGTCTTTAGGCCTCTGACCCCTCACCTCACCCACCATCCTCCCGAGTCACCAGAGACTTTCCAAACATGGCAAGCAGGGGTGGTTAGAGGCTCCTTCCTGCCCGGTCTTCAAGTGGGTTCTCCACGCAGAACTACATGGGCTGTGGCTGTCTTCCCACTCAACAAATGAGAACACAGTTTCATTTCTATGCCTTCCCTGACTGGGCTAGTCCATGCCTCTTCCGAAAAAGCCTAATGGAGATAGTGGGTGAGGGACCATCTGTGTCTGGCTGTGGCCACCTCCTCTCCAGGTGCCCAGCGGGGCTGGCAGGTTAACAGTCTGCTGCAGGAAAACAGCAGATCGACCTCTTTATGCCACTGGATGGTTTTTTTTTTTTTTTCTAAACCACGGGGGGTCCCTTTCACACCCTAGAGAAACATTCCAGAACATGTTCTAGAATGTCATAGACACTCTTGGTTTTAGACCGACACCACCTGAAGCAATTCTCAGAGACTCTGTATGGCACACCTAAGAGTGGCGAAGGCACAGAGAGTTTTGTTGTTATTGTTTTACGTTATAACTTGATATAATTCTCTATGGGCTTCTTCAAATATCCTGTCATCTCGCTGCAGTGAAAGTAATTCTGTTGACACCAGGGCCGGGGCTTCCTGGCTACCCCTGGTCAGTATGTAACACTCAGTATGTCCCAGTCAGGAAATCCCAGCGCAAGACTGAACCATCTGGATTTCCTGGCCAGACATTCTCCTAGCGCAATCCTTAGAATCATCTGGAAGGCTGGTTATAAGTCCTAGACTCCCTTAACTGTGGGGTCTCTGATGCAGCAGGACAGAGATGAGGAATCTGCATTTCCATCAGGTTATGGTGATGCTGACGCTGTGCAGTCTCTCTCACTTTGAGAAGCACTGTCGGGCCTGGCAGCACGAAATGCTCTCAAGGACTTCGAGAATGGATTTGAGAGGCTCTCTCTCCTTTCACTGACTAATGTTCAGCGGCTCTCGGGACCAGCTCTGGGAGCTGGGCAAATGGTCTCCTGGGTTGCTGCTGACCCTCCTTGGGTTACCTTTACACCTTGGGCTGCAGAGCTCTTCAACCTCCTTGCACTCTTAGAAGGAGAATCCTGGGCTGGAGACACAAGTGGGTGGAGTCCTGGTCTTATGTCAGATTTTGGAGCAAGGCTCAGGTGGGCTATGCACCTGCCTCACCCACGGGTGACCTTTTCTGTCTACACAGGCGTTCTAGTGACATGATGGAGGAGCTACAGGTGGCGAACTTGATTGGGGTCAGACCCTATTCCATTGACTCAGCCTGAGTCGTCTGATTGAAGTTGCTGTATTTGGGAACCCGGGTCTGTCTCCAGCAGCTCTCGGGGTCACCGTCAACAGCTGGTGGACTGGCCGAGTGGAGCTGAGGACTCTGTGTCCTGTGATCATAGGGCTGAGTCAGCGGTAGGATCTCAGGAGCCCGGCCCCAGGTAAGACAGGACGTGATGGGGGAGGGAGGGCAGGCACAAGGCAGACAGCAGCCTGGCCATCTGCTGTGCAGTCAGTCCCAGCTCCTGGTTTCTCTTCAGAGCCTCTGGAGGAGGCGACCGTCATTTGTTTAGGCCTCTGCAGTGTTCAATCACCACACAGCACTCCACACAACCCTCCCTCCACCCCTCCAGCTCCTGTTCTCTCTCTGCTGGAAAACAGCTTTTGCCTTCTGCCTCTGATGGAGGCCATGAAAATTAACGGAGCTTGAGGCGAAAGCACGGAGGCAGGAGGGGCTGGGGCTGGGGCTGGGGTTGGGGCTGGGGCTGGGGCTGGGGCTGGGGCTGGGGCTGGACAGCCAGCTGGCCAGGCTGAGCGGGCACCAGCAGGGCAAGCTTGAGGCCTGAGGGGCTGGCCTGGCTAGACAATGGGCAACCCAGCAAGGCCACAGGATCACGGATGGTGGTCAGCAGGCTGAAGCCACACTTCACAGTTTGGATTCTCCTGGGATTCTGGGCTGAGGGAGAATCTGAGGATGAAAACGGTTTCTTTCTCTGACCTTAAAAGAGCCAGCTCGTGCAGGCATTGTGTCCTCAGGTCAGCCGCATATGCTAGACAAATCAGGACATCCCTTTTTTTCTTTGCCGTCCTGACAGTGCTGGGAACCGGTGATCACTATGTCTAGTCTCCTGGCCCCCAGAGACACTGAGGAACTTGCCAAAGGACGATCAGCAAGAGCAAATGGCAGGGGGTTCTATACTCTTTGAAGGAGAGAAATGACTTATGTACAAAGTACAGAGATAGATCTCTTTATAGAGCAGACACTCACACAGGCAGGAAGAGGGATGTGGGTCCAGACCCACTGGTCTCCCAATACCGGATCCACCTCCCTGTTGTCTTTCTGAAGAGGCCATGCATGCATACAGTTAGAGTAGTGGAAACAAGAGTCATTCATCCCTGTTCCCCCACTCCCTGCCCCCCAGTTCCTTTCATCAGGAGCCACAGACGCTGGAGGCTTTTATCCCTCGTAGGGTCTTTTCTATCATAGATTCACAGCAAACTTTTTCAACCTCACCCGGACGCTCACTTCGGGGTGCTCCTTCATGAGCTCGAACTCTGCAGCCAGAGCTTCCTCCCAGTCACTGGGCTCATGGCCTCACTGCCCTGCTGAGCTCTGGTTACCTGCTTCTAACAAAGTCTTCTTAGCTCACTCTCCAGTCCCCACCTGGATGAGAGCTTTCCAGGATGCCAAGGTTTCCCCGTGGTTCCCACCACCATCACACTTGCAGTGGCTGCTCCCACCATCACACTTGCAGTGACTGGGTGGCACACACTACTGAGGCAGCCTGATGTGTGGCCAAGACAGGAAAAAGCCCTGTCTACACGTTGCATGGACCCCTTTTCAGGAATGGGGATCTCAGGCCCAATGCACTGTCAATCCCCAGAGCACAGGACTCTCTGCCATGCTCTACATACCTTGCCTCTTTCAAAGACCTAGCCTTGGGTCTCCAGCTGTAATCTCTACCTCACACCACAGACTGCAGAGTATATGGATGGTGTGAGCAGGGGTGTGTGCAGGCGCGCAAACACACACACACACACACACACACACTCTCTACATTGTCCAGATGATGAGACAGGAAAACTCCATCATCTAAGGGTTACAGAAGACTCTCGGGGAAGGTTCCTGCACTAATGGGAAGCTGAACAGCTGTCATACAACATGGAGAAAAACTAGCACTGAAATGTCCCATCCGGAAAGTAAATAGGAGATCAGTGTGCTGGCATGCGCCTTCAGCCTCACTCAGCACTGGGGAGGCAGAGGCAGGGGGATCTCTGGGAGTTTTAAGACAACTTGGTCTATGTGGCAAGTTCTAGGACAGCTAGCAGTATAAAAAAAAGAGAGCAGGGAGGGAGGGAGGGAGGGAGGGAGGGAGGAAATGTAAAGGCCAGATGGCTGAACTAAAGGAGAGAGCATCTAGAGATAGAAGAGAGAAGCCAAGATGAAGAGCTTGACTCCCCAAGACTGTCCAATGACTCAGGCTTCTGAGAAGGGTTGACTTCTCATGAGTAGACTCCATATCAGCTACTTCTGGCCTCCTCTTTAGCCTCTATGAGAACCCAGGACAGAAAGAGCCCAGGCCTTCACTTCCCTGTTCCACACAGATATAACCAAGCAAGAAGAAACAAATTGAAGAGTCAGGAGTTTGGCGGGGCTTTGGAAAGCTTGACTCGACAGGGCAACGGCATTTAACGAAGCTCATGTCATCCATCATCTGAGTCCAGCCACTTAGATACCGGGCATTTGATTAAACTAATATGGGCGGCAGGGCGCTTCCTACCCTCGCCTACAAATTAGACCGTCACACACGATCCGATTACCTTGACTGCCACATTTATCTTGAGAGTGGGGCCATCCATCACTCCTCAGTGGCCGACTCTACCCACCCCATGCTAATTCCATCAGGAGGAGAGTTAAGTTTGTTCCAGCCTTGTGTCAGGTGGCATCTACTCATTCATTCATTCGACATTGGTTCAACACCTACCCACCTCACATTACCCAGGAAGAAAATACAGGCTTTGTCTTCAGTGAGCCCACGGAAGTGGCACGGCAGGGGAAGGGTCTACACTGGTGAAAAGGCAGAGCGCATCTGGAGTACCTGCCTGTGTCCCAGCCTGCCTCCATCTGAGACCACCCTGTCCTCGAGTGTCACACTTGGGAAATGGTTCCATAGCATAGCATAGCACTGCCATGGAATTTCCCCAACTGGAGAAATGTTCTAGATACATCTATGCTGCCCCCAACCAAGAGGCCGGACCACATGTGGCTGTGGAGTACTTCACCCATGGCCCTGCAAGGAGGAGCTGAGCTTAAGTCTCATTTAAGCTTAATTCACTGAATTTGAGTGTCAATGGCCACCTGGGGCCTCTGCCTCCTGTTGCCTAGCATAGATCCAGCAGCTGCTGTGGAGAGCAAGCTCAGTCCTCATCTTGCCCAGTGCAGAACATGACCCTGGATAAATGCTCACAAAGCCCGGATCCTGCACTTCTGGATCTCAGGCCAGAGATGGCTATTCATCATTTGAAGAGCCTGGAACAGGTACTCCTACTCCTGGGTCATTATAATCCAACAAGGTGGGCTACTTCCCTACTTAAATCCAAGCTGTGGTTCAGAGATAAAGATGGCACAAGCCACACCATGGTGGAGGTGGAACCTTGGTCTGGGTCTCTGTGGCTTTGAGCCCTGTCTTCCCACCAACTGGACCCCTGGCACTCTGGGAGAAGTCAGTAGGACTAGAGGCTACCTGTTCTGTGCAGAGAGGCCACAGAGCCAGCCTTCCCATGTCATAGCAAAGCGGGTGGTGGCCGCCTCCCTCTACCCTAGGCCTGCTGTAGCCCTGGCAGTTTAGGTCAGAGCGGGAGAAGCCACCATGTTTAGTTGTACCAGGTACAGATGGGACTCCATCCTGGGGCTTAGTAAGAATTCATGGAGGATGTACTGCCTCTGACTTCCCAGACAACAGTGAGCCCAGCTCTGCTATCTGGTGGGTAGGTGGGGCTCGAAGTGGCTTTGGTTAACAAGGAAGTCTGGGCCCAACTCTGACCCTGAAGAAAGCCACACTATTCCTCCACAGTACTGGAGTCAAACAGATATAAAAGAGCAAGTGTTTATTCACTATTGAGAAGTGTCTGAGGTCATCCACAGGTCAAGCACCAGGCAAAGATCACTGTCTGCCCTCAGGCCTGGAGAGATGGCAACTAGGGACAAGTTATAGAATGTCTGTCTGATGACCTCAATCCCCACAGATGGACCGTATGGCCGAGGCCAACCCACCTCATCTGGTAGCTTTTAGAATCATATACCGGGGCACAAGTTACAAGTACGCTTGAACCCTCCTGTGAGCATCGGACAAGACGTGCCAACAGTCACTGCCAAGGTGGATTTTGCTCCACCTGGCACAACCTGAGTCTACCAATCACAGGCAGACCGTTCTTGCTAGGAACTTAAATGCAGTCTGATACCAGAGAGAGAGAGAGAGAGAGAGAGAGAGAGAGAGAGAGAGAGACAAGGGCACACATACAGAACTGGAGATTAAACATACACACACACACACACACACACACACACACACACACACACACAGAGAGAGACAGACAGACAGACAGACAGACAGACAGACTTAGACCAGACAGACAGACAGACAGACTGAGACCTAAAGGCATCCTGCTGTCAGAGACTTCTCACAAACCACACTACAAAAGAGCAGGTTTGGACTACTGAGGCTGCCTGCAAGCCAGAATGGCTGCCCTAGATGAGGTATGTATGGGAGAGGCCTGAGAGTCCACTACTGGTCTAGGGAAAGAAAGAGAAGGAAGGAGGGGTGAGGCATCAGGTCAGAAAAGCCTAGACAGAGAAACTGACCAGGTGAGTGACAGCTGAAAAGGATGCTGGCAGGAAGGGTTACAGGTGAGTAGGCTCCCAGATTGCTCCCTCGCACAAGGTTTACCTCTCTACACTGTCCCAGTTTCAAGGAATACTTAGGCACTCACATATTGGTATAAACAAGTTTACCACAAGTTGTGTGGACACAGTCAAGGAACAGCCGTTGAAGAGGAGAAAACTGAGTGTAGAAAAAAAAAATGATGTGTAGCTCGTCACGCACCCTTAATTTCCAAGAAGGCACTGGGAAGCACCCCATTGGAGACCCTCTGCTACCAAGACCACCAGGATTCTCACACCCCTCCCCAAAACACCAACACTCCTTTGTTGCCACTTAAACCAATTTGGGGGTAATTCTGCTGGCAATTGTCTTCCGATTTACAACACGGCTCTGTGATTGCATCCAGGCTGATGGTTCAGGCCATAATTGTATGGTAATCACTTCTGTTTATGATCGATGTGGAAATCACTATTGTTTTCCAGCAGGCTTGTTAAATCCAAGAAGTGCAGGGGTGGGGGAGGGAGGGTTTAATGTCTGAGCCCGGGGAAGATGAAATTAAGTGGTACAGCCCAATGTGGGGGAAGGTGGTTCAAAGACACCCTTGTCTCAGTGGAAAGAACGCAGGAAGGCAGCAGATGAACAAGCTGAGAAAGATACCAGTCTGGAACTCAGATCCACAGAGATGTGCAGAGGGACTCCACGGTCATACAGTAAGGGGTGAGGATGGGGACCCACCGAGGGGTGCTCTTTGGTACATCCATCCTCATGCCTGCATTTATGAGCTACAGAGAGGCAAAGGAAATGCAGATGCTAGGGAGCAGGTGGGCTACTGGCTGCCCTAGGCTTGGAGCCTCAGGCCTTTCAATCCTAGGTCTACATGATTTCTTCTTGCCCTTGCCCTGAGATCGCCTACCTGCTGTCTGACACAAGGTGGCAGATGGCACCTGGGGGCCCAGGTGGCAGGAACAGGGCAGTGTTGTGAGCCAAGCTGCTGTTTGGGGGGAATGAGGGGAACTGCCCACCTGGTGGCTAGAAACCTGAACCTCCCAGAGGCCACAGGGAATGGCCCTGGGCTGGATGGGGGAGGAGCAATATCTTCCAAGGCTATGGCAGACACCTTAAAGCACAGAAGGATAGAATCAGCCAGGCGAGAGGCCAACAGCCGTGCAGGGCACGCGCAGGTACCAGCTGTCGTGTACAGCTCAGACAAACCTGGATGTTGCAGGCTGAGCCTGGCTGCAAGGCAGATGGTTGTATAAACGCACATCTTTCCTCCAAAGCAAGAGTGGATGAGGACCATGGGATTCTGGACTAAAGGCTGGGATAGGGAGGCCCACTGGGTTCCAAAGCCCTCAGGGCAACACTCCTGGCCTCTTCTCTGAGGAGGCTTTTCACACACACACTGGACCCCATGGCACCAAGTGACACCATTCTAACTGCCCCCAGACTTGGTTCTATATATGGCCCTAGCTCAGGCTAGCTTTGGGCAACTGTCACAGGCAGCTTCCCTTTGGCTCAGCAAGTTCTTAGTTGGAAAGAAGTATGCTTACGGGGCTGGAGAGATGGCTCAGCAGTTAAGAGCACTGACTGCTCTCCTAAAGGTCCTGAGTTCAAAACCCAGCAACCACAGGGTGGCTCACAACCATCCGTAATGAGGTCTGTCGCCCTCTTCTGGTGTGTCTGAAGACAGCTACAGTGTACTTACTAAGTGCTAGATTTCTGTGTCCCATGCTGTCAAAACAAAGGTTGCCAGGGTCCTGAGATCATGGAATAATTTGAGTTTGCGTATACGCAGTGTTGGGGCTCAAACTTGAGCATGTTGGGTATGAATGTGCTCTCTACCAGTGAGCCACATCCCAGCTCCTATTTACTTTCTCTTAAATTTATTGCAAGCAACTATTTCAGCCCATTCTTGAATGGTGAGGGCTGCCCCAGAGCCCACCAGATTTGGGGTTCAGACCCTGAATTTACCCTTGCTTGGTCCTCCACAGCCACCCTGCCTATCCTGTACCAGTAGGGGCCTGGTGTGTGTGCGAGAGAGAGAGAGAGAGAGAGAGAGAGAGAGAGAGAGAGAGAGAGAGAGAGAGAGAGAGAGAGAGAGTGTGTGTGTGTGTGTGTGTGTGTGTGTGTGTGTGTGTGTGTGTTTCAGAGCACATCAGGGCAGGGCAGAGCAGAGCATGCCAGAAACCACCAGAAGTAGAATGAACATTCTTCATTGAACTAAGATTCCATGGAATGTCTAAGATCCATCTTAAGAAAACAGGCTACAGCTGGGCGTGGTGGCACACGCCTTTAATCCCAGCACTCGGGAGGCAGAGGCAGGCAGATTTCTGAGTTCGAGGCCAGCCTGGTCTACAGAGTGA